>NC_057871.1:2432827-2736270 GCF_019740435.1 Gambusia affinis
ACAGAAATATATAAAAACTGTAACTAATGGGGAAAACAAACTAACTGGAACTATAACGCACGCTTATGAAATTAAGTAGAGCATCCAGAAATTATAGATTTAATAATGTTTTTGTGTTAATGGATCTATTTTTGAACTGAAGTGTGTCATGATAAATTTTGCTGGGCGATAAATTATCCCAGAAGTTATCGCGATAATTTTTTGTTTTGATGCCACAATAATTATTCACAAAGATGAATAAACTTTCAATTCTAGTTAACATTCAATACTGGAACTGGGATACATTTTAAATATCAAAAATAAATAAACAAAAGCACCGTAACCATGGCGACAGCTCAGCGGACCCAACATGGAGCCAGAGGGAACGCCTCGGAGAAAGTGACTGTCTGATGGTTCCTGTTAATTGTGGCTGCAGCAGCAGCAGCAGCAGCAGCAGCAGCAGCAGCAGCAGCCGGGTCCGTCGTGGGCCTGGGAGACAGATGCAGGGGCCTCTGCGTTCGCTCCAGGGCCAACGGAGAGCAGTGAGGCGGCGGAGGAGCGTAGAAACGCTTCCCTCTCCCGCTTACATCACATCTCCTTTGTCTTGATTACCATGTTGGCAGGAGAGCCGCACAGAGCAGCATATGCTCACAGTTTGCTCCTTTAGCCACATTAAAGTTCGGTTCCTGGTTCCTGTATCGAAACTTCCACCTCCAGGAAGCGGAGGGAAGCGTTTGGAAAGCTGGCGGGTTGGAGGTTGTGCTGCGTTGGTGCCGCAGCAGCAGAGGTGTGTGAGCTGCAACGCGCCGCATTAGCAGCGCAGGAAGAGAAAGAATAAGCTAATGGACTCTTTATTTAATGTGATCAGAGCCATTATTGACAGGCTGCCAGGAAGACGCAAGACCATTAACTCAAGTCTGGGAGGGCGAGAGAGAGGGAGAGAGAGAGAGAGAGGGAGAGAGAGAGGGAGAGAGAGAGAGAGAAAGAGAGAGAGGGAGAGACAGAGAGAGAGAGAGAGACAGAGAGAGAGAGTGTTGCTCTCTGCTGCCTTTCCTCCAGTTTTTTCCCTACAATGTTTTACTGCCAAACTGGTTCCAATTCAGGACCAGTTTAAGCTTCAGACTGGGACAAAATGGGACAAAAACGTCTGAGAAACGAGTTTTAAATCAAAACTTTACATCCCTCCATTTATCCATCCATCGGTTCTTTACAGTAGAAATCTTTTTATCTGCAGAAATATTGGTCATAAATTCAGGCCATAATTTTAGTTTTTTTCATATTTACTGTCAAACTTTGAGTGAATCCTTAGAAACTTGATTTGGCCAATTATGAGACGAAAGTTATTTAAACTCTGTAAACCAGAGAGGACTGTAATTCACAAACCCAGAACCCGGAGCGTCTTCAGAACCAGTCACACTTCTTACCGCTGCGACGTCAGGATGTGTGAATCAACACACCGAAGGTTTGATAACCGCAGAACAACTTTATCTGTTTTCATAAACATTTTACAAATCGCTGCTCCAGAAGGGCTGCAGGTGGACGCAGTAAAATCCCTGAAGGTTTTCACAGAGGAAGATTCACTGCTGCATGCTGCTTTATTTTATTTCATTATTAGTTACATATTCATCAATTTTAGTTTAGTTTTTATTAGTTATAATAGTTTTTGGTACATTTTTAGGTACAGAATTCAAAAAGGTCAAAGTTTTGTGATTATTCCTGGATTGGGTCATAAATGCTGAACTTTTCATCAAATAGATTAATAAAAACTTGATTAATAACATAAAATAGTTTCAGTTTTTCCCGATTAATTCTGCGTTTTTTATTTATTTCAGTTAAGGAAAACGTTTCCTGGGTTTCAGTTTTCGTTGCTGTTAGCTGTAGTAACCTGCTGAATGCACGCCGCGTCGGCTGGGTCGCGGTTCTGAGTCGCGGTTCTGAGTCACGGTTCTGGGTCGCGGTTCTGAGTCGCGGTTCTGGGTCGCTGGGTCCGAATCCTGTCCTGTTTTTCAGAGTGGCGATAACTTTCAGAAAAATAAACATCTGCTGCCTCTTCACGCCGACAACAAGACGCGCTCAAAAACGACCTGGAAAAGTTCGACGTGTTCTGAACGTGGGATCACATTTCACGTTTTCCCAAAGATCAGAAACCTGCGGAGGAAGAGCGGAGCAACGTCTGGAGAAAAAGGTGAGCAGACGGGGTGATTCAGGGTCGCCGAGGTCCTGCAGGGCCAGCAGATGTTTGATCCAAACCCAGAACATCTGGCCCTGCACACACTGAGTCTGTTTCACTCAGCTTCTCTTTGGATTTTCATTGTTCCTCACGGTCCACTAAAGTCTGCGCCTCTCCTCCCAGAGAGAAAAATCCATTCATCATTATTGTTGCTCATCACGTCAGTGAAGTCGCTCCTCTTATGAACTGCATGCAGCAGATATGTTTAGATTTCATCAGCTGTGCAAATTCATTTTCATTAACTGAAATGAATAAAAACTGTAATTAATGGGGAGAAAACTGGAACTGTTATAAAACTGAAACGTAGTGAAGATATGATCTCCTTCGTTTTCCTGTTTTTTAGTTTATTTCTTATTCTTTTGAACTGATGTGAAGTTGATCTTTTCCATCCATAATCCTCCCGACGGCCCGATAGCAACAGGAACAGTTGGGAGAAAATGCCAGATAGTTGGTTGGTCAACAATAATTAAATACATTTTTTGAAATCAGAGTGTTTTGTTGACCAGGCCTGTCATGATTCTGAACTTATAATAACTAATACAAACCAGCAGGAACACTGTAAAAACTAATTAAAACTAACAGGATTTAGTTTTAATTAAACTAAAAGTCACAATCAAATAAAACTAAACGATAATGAAAAGCCTGTGGGGGTTTTCATGGTTATTGTTGGGAACCCAGGCGGGCGTGTTCACCGGGTTCTGGACCGCAACGTGACGACAGCGCCGTCTGCTCCCTGCGCCGCTTCCTTTTATAAACACCGACCCGCGGCTGGACGAACAATGTCTGGACCGGGTCGGGGGCCAGTGGGCCGGCGCTGTGTGTGATCAGAGGTTTGGGTCCAAAACAAACCATCGCTCGATCGTCCTGAGTGGAAAGATCTGGTGGCCATAAAAGTGAAAACCTGCAGCGGATCCAAAGCTCATTACTGGAGTTTCTCACTGAGTAAAGGTGAAATATTTGGCTGGGAAACAGCTACAGGAAGTGACACGCTACTGACACACGATTGGCTGGATTCAGCAGAGCAGCCAATCCAGGAGCGGGATTATTTTGTCTCATTCCTCATTGGCTGGAAGCCAAAAGAAAAGGAAACGTTGACCTGTGGTAGATGTCCGTCCATCCATCCATTCATCCATCCATCCATCCATCCATCAATCCGTCCATCCATTCATCCATTTATCCATCCATCCATCTTCCTGGGTTTCAGTTTTCGTTGCTGTTAGCTGTAGTAACCTGCTGAATGCACGCCGCGTCGGCTGGGTCGCGGTTCTGAGTCGCGGTTCTGGGTCGCGGTTCTGGGTCACGGTTCTGGGTCGCTGGGTCCGAATCCTGTCCTGTTTTTCAGAGTGGCGATAACTTTCAGAAAAATAAACATCTGCTGGCTCTTCACGCCGACAACAAGACACGCTCAAAAACGACCTGGAAAAGTTCGACGTGTTCTGAACGTGGGATCACATTTCACGTTTTCTCAAAGATCAGAAACCTGCGGAGGAAGAGCAGAGCAACGTCTGGAGAAAAAGGTGAGCAGACGGGGTGATTCAGGGTCGCCGAGGTCCTGCAGGGCCAGCAGATGTTTGATCCAAACCCAGAACATCTGGCCCTGCACACACTGAGTCTGTTTCACTCAGCTTCTCTTTGGATTTTCATTGTTCCTCACGGTCCACTAAAGTCTGCGCCTCTCCTCCCAGAGAGAAAAATCCATTCATCATTATTGTTGCTCATCACGTCAGTGAAGTCGCTCCTCTTATGAACTGCATGCAGCAGATATGTTTAGATTTCATCAGCTGTGCAAATTCATTTTCATTAACTGAAATGAATAAAAACTGTAATTAATGGGGAAAAAACTGGAACTGTTAAAAAACTGAAACGTAGTGAAGATATGATCTCCTTCGTTTTCCTGTTTTTTAGTTTATTTCTTATTCTTTTGAACTGATGTGAAGTTGATCTTTTCCATCCATAATCCTCCCGACGGCCCGATAGCAACAGAAACAGTTGGGAGAAAATGCCAGATAGTTGGTTGTTCAACAATAATTAAATACATTTTTTGAAATCAGAGTGTTTTGTTGACCAGGCCTGTCATGATTCTGAACTTATAATAACTAATAAAAACCAGCAGGAACACTGTAAAAACTAATTAAAACTAACAGGATTTAGTTTTAATTAAACTAAAAGTCACAATCAAATAAAACTAAACGATAATGAAAAGCCTGTGGGGGTTTTCATGGTTATTGTTGGGAACCCAGGCGGGCGTGTTCACCGGGTTCTGGACCGCAACGTGACGACAGCGCCGTCTGCTCCCTGCGCCGCTTCCTTTTATAAACACCGACCCGCGGCTGGACGGGCTGGACGAACAATGTCTGGACCGGGTCGGGGGCCAGTGGGCCGGCGCTGTGTGTGATCAGAGGTTTGGGTCCAAAACAAACCATCGCTCGATCGTCCTGAGTGGAAAGATCTGGTGGCCATAAAAGTGAAAACCTGCAGCGGATCCAAAGCTCATTACTGGAGTTTCTCACTGAGTAAAGGTGAAATATTTGGCTGGGAAACAGGAAGTGACACGCTACTGACACACGATTGGCTGGATTCAGCAGAGCAGCCAATCCAGGAGCGGGATTATTTTGTCTCATTCCTCATTGGCTGGAAGCCAAAAGAAAAGGAAACGTTGACCTGTGGTAGACGACCGTCCATCCATCCATCCATCCATCCATCCATCCGTCCATCCATTCATCCATCCATCCATCCGTCCATCCATTCATCCATCCATCAATCCGTCCGTCCATTTATCCGTCCGTCCATCCATCCATCCGTCCATCCATTTATCTGTCCGTCCATCCATCCATCTGTACATCCGTCCGTCCATCCATCCATCCGTCCATCCATCCGTCCATCCTGATCATCCTCATCCATCCATCCATCATCCATCCATTCATCCGTCTCTGTCATCTCCGTCCATCCATCCATCCGCCCATCCATCATCGTCCATCCATTCATCCATCCATCCATCCATCCATCCGTCGCATCCATCTCCCATCCATCCATCATCCATCCATCCATCAATCCATCCATCCATCCATCCGTCCATCCATCCATCGTCATCATCCATCCATCATCCGTTCCATTCATTCATCATCATCATCCATCCATCCATCCATCATCTGCCTGCCTCCTTCATCATCCATCCTCTGCCCATCCAATCTTCGATCCTCCCGCTCCGTCCGCCTCTCCTCCGTCCGTCCCCTCCTGCCTGCTCGTCCTTTCCATCTGGCTCGTCCTGCCTCCCGATCCCGCTCCATCTGCTCATTCATCTAATCAGATTCTTCATTCTATCCGTCCGTCTCATTCATCCATTCAGATTCATTCTTCATCCATCTGCCTGCCTGCTCATCTATCTGCCCGCCTGGTCCATCCATTCCGTCCTCGCTCCTCCATCCATCCCGCCTGCCCGCTCCTGCCATCTCTTCATCTGCTCGTCATCTGGATCGCTCATCTATCTGCTCATCTATTCATCGTCAGATCGTCTGCCCGCTCATCATCATCCATCCGTCCATCCATCCGTCAGCTCATCCATCCATCATCCATCCAGATCCGTATCCATCCATCCGGCTCCATCCATTCATCCGATCCATCCATCCATCCATCCATCATTCATCCATCCATCCATCCATCCATCCATCTATCTCATCCATCCATCCATCCATCCATCCATCCATCCATCCATCAATCCATCCATCCATCATCCATCCATCCATCATCTTCCATCCATCCATCCGTCCACTCATCCTTCATCCATCCATCCTGCCCATCCATCCATCCATCCATCCATTCATCATCCGTCTCCGTCCATCCATCCGTCTCCGTCCATCCATCCATCCATCCATCCATCCACCATCTCCATCAGTCAGATCAAATCATCAGTTCAATCAAGTCCTTTGGATCAAGTCTGATCACTTCAGTCAACAGAATCAGGTCAAAAGTCAGATCAGTCCAGATCGGTTCGTCCAGATCCAGATCAAGTCAATCAGTCCGTCAAGTCAAGATCAGATGATCAGTCCATCCATCAGTCAAGATCAGTCTTCCGTCAGATCAGGTCAAGTCAGATCAGATCCAGTCAATCCACCGTCCGTCAAGTCATAGATCAAGTCATGATCAGTCAAATCATCCGTCGATCAAATCGTCAGTCAGTCCGTCAAGTCACCAGGTCATCGGTAAATCGCGATCAGTCCTCAAATCAAGTCAGTCAGTCAGATCCTCTCCGTCAAGTCAAATCGCGTCAAATCCGTCCGTCAGGTCAAATCAAATCCGTCAGGTCAAGATCAGTCAGATCAAAATCACTGTCAGTCTCGATCCGTCAAGTCAGATCAAATCATGATCAATCCGTCAGTCAGGAGTCAGGTCCAAGTCAAATCAGACATCCAGATCCATCCATCCAACCATCCATCCATCCATCCACCATCCACCATCCATCCATCCATCCATCCACCATCCATCCATCCACCATCCATCCACCATCCATTCATCCATCCATCCATCCACCATCCATCCACCATCCATCCATCCACCATCCATCCATCCATCCATCCATCCATCCATCCACCATCCATCCATCCATCCATCCATCCATCCACCATCCATCCACCATCCATCCATCCATCCATCCATCCATCCATCCATCCATCCATCCACCATCCATCCATCCATCCATACCATCCATCCATCCACCATCCATCCATCCACCATCCATCCATCCATCCATCCATCCATCCATCCATCCACCATCCATCCATCCATCCATCCATCCATCCATCCACCATCCATCCACCATCCATCCATCCACCATCCATCCACCATCCATCCACCATCCATCCATCCACCATCCATTCATCCATCCATCCATCCATCCATCCATCCACCATCCATCCATCCATCCATCCATCCATCCATCCATCCACCATCCATCCATCCATCCACCATCCATTCATCCATCCATCCATCCATCCACCATCCATCCACCATCCATCCATCCACCCATCCATCCACCATCCATCCATCCACCATCCATCCACCATCCATCCATTCATCCATCCATTCATCCATCCATCCATCCATCCACCATCCATCCATCCACCCATCCATCCACCATCCATCCATCCACCATCCATCCACCATCCATCCATCCACCATCCATCCATCCATCCATCCATCCATCCATCCATCCACCATCCATCCATCCATCCATCCACCATCCATCCACCATCCATCCACCATCCATCCATCCACCATCCATCCATCCATCCATCCACCATCCATCCATCCACCCATCCATCCACCATCCATCCATCCATCCATCCATCCATCCATCCATCCATCCATCCATCGTTGGGTTCTCCCTGTGGCCCGTAGGGATGGAGGGAATCAGAATTATCTAACCGGCGTCTGGATGCGGCCCAGAGCGAAGGCTGGAGCGCAGGGGCTGCTGGGAAATCTCTGGAGCGCTGGGAAATAAACTTTCCTCTCCGCCGCAGAGTGAAGGAGGGGGAGGCGATGGGGCAACATTGAAAAAATGATTAGTGTTTAATGAGAAGGATGGAGAGAAAGTGATGGGCTGTTAATGCTTTTCTTCAGAGTATTGATCAACCTGGAGGTGTTTGGGCTGCAGATCCTGCTGCAGCTGCTGCCTTAACATGCAAACCCTGAGCGGTTCTGCAGCTCCTCACCTGTTTGGGCTGAGCTCAGAAAAGAGGTCGGCCTGTGGTCAGATCGGGGCATAATTAGAAACCATGTTAGCACTAAACTCCATATATTGATAAGGGATAATTTATACACCCTATATCTTCCCTTCAGCCAGAAAACCCAGGTGCTTTAATAATTGATGCGCAATAGATCACACACACTATATCAGCTTCTGCATTCCAGTCATGAATGGTTAAACTACTGAAGTATTCACACCCTCAAACTTCTTCACACGCTGCAAAAACTCAAAATCTCAACTAATAATTCTGGTCACGTTTCCACTACAAACATCTGACTATATTAGAAATAAGAAAACGAACGAATACGTAACAAATCAGTAAAATATGGCAGCTTGTTTTAGGTAAAAAGTTCTTTTAGGGTTGTTTTTTAAAATGACTATTTCTGTGGCAGATTATTTCACTTCTCACCAGGGAAATGTTTTTCATAAGTGGAACAATCTGCCAGGGGAAGAAAACTTTTCATGAATTTTAAGGAATTATTTACTTAAAGCCAGCTCCCATTTCTTATTGAAATGTAACTTCTAGTTAGTTTTATTTCAAGTATAATAAGATATTAGCTCTAGAAACTAAACCAAAACTACCTGGTGAGACTTTTGTGTTTTTTCAGTGTGAAAACAAACAGATTTTATATCCCATGTTACTAGTTCTCCAACTCCGCATTTATTACATAAAACTTGACGGAAATACATGGAAGTTTGTTTTAACTACAATGATTGACTGACTATTAAGCTCCATTGTTTGGATATGTGAGAATTAGAGAGTCACGTCTTTGTAATTAAATATTAAAAATAAACCAAATTTGCAGTACAGCCAGAGAAACCTGCCATAAATCTGAAATGTTTTAGCTGAAACTGTTGAAAGTTTTTATGTATTTCCAAAATGCACCCTGTCAGAACTCTCTCAAGTTACATGAACCGAGTAAACACTGCCTCTGACTCATAAACACACACACACACACGCACACAAACGCACACACGCACACACACACACACACACACACAGGCTGTATTTGTCACTGTAAAGCCCTGCAGACCAGCTCAGAGTTGGTGCCAGCAGCCTGCTGAGTAAGTGTGCCCTCGGCTCAGTGCAGGCCACTATGCCGTGCCGTTTTGATGTGTTTCTGACTCGGTGTGTGTGTGTTGCGTGTGTGTGTGTGTATGTCACTGAAACAGCGGAGGGACTGTGTAATCCTCTGACATGACTGGAAAAACACAAGTATCCCTCCTCCAGTGGCCCAGCTGAAGGCTCAGAGGACCAGTTAGTCTGCAGACGGGCCACTCTGCTAGGAAACACACACGACTGTGATGCATTTTATTCTGAATTAGTCTCTCTTGTGAGGTTTCCGGCTTGGTGACACAGATTGTTAACAGGCTGAGTCGCCTGCAGGACGGCAGTCGGACCATGTAAGGTGACAGATGAGGAGTTTTCCCTAAACAGTGATGGGAACCAGGTCTGTTCATTATTTACAGATTTAAAATATGAACAAAACGCGACAAAAGGGTTCGTGCTTCTTAACGTTCACATATTTTTCCTTACTAAAAGAAACTTTAATGAATTTCATTGCAATAAAAGGAAGAAAGGAGAAGTAATTGTGAAGAAGATGGAAAATAATTACATTTTTTTATGCTTTTTACACACACGCAATGAAATATTGTGGCCATTTATTTTCTAACTGCTATTCGCTGCATCTACGAACTTTGGTCAGATTTTGGCCTCAAGTTTTCTTCCATTACATTATTAGCATTTAGAAACTGAAAGTTATTTAGAGGAGCGTTGTAAAGGGGCAAAATAAAGTACACTGCAAAAAAAAACAAGTACACTGCAAGAAAACATCTTACCAAGTATTTTTGCTCTAGTTTCTAAAAACAAAACTAATGTACAAGTAAACTTTCAGCAAGATATAGCAGCTTGTTTAACATAAATAATTAATTCCTTCATATTGATAAAAAGTGCCAATTCTACTGGCAGATCATTTCACTTATATCATAAACAAAATGTCTTCTTAAAAGTGAATTTATTTGAAAATGGAACTAATATGTTTTCATCAACATGAGTTTTTGCAGTGTAACTATGTTACCTTCAGCTGAAATGCTAGAAATATATGAAATTGGGCCTCTGTCTCTTTAAAAGCTCCTGCTCTTCAGGATGCATTACAACATGGCCGCTCCGTTAACCCTTTAACGTTTCTGCCATCGTTCCACAGAGAAGCAGCTCCTAAAATGAGCTCAGCAGATTTAAAGCTCCACCAGGTGTTTGCTAATTGCTGCTGGCTAGTCTGAAGGATCTCAGTGTGGGAGGAGCTTCATCCTCAGAGGCGAAGCTAGGTTCACCCAGGCATTTTTTCCACAGCTGAATGGTTGCCATGGCGATAAAAGGATTTCTCAAGCATGCATGAAAGAGTCAGAGCAACTCGCCACGTGAGGGAAAACATTATAACATGATGTAAAATTTTAAAAATGTAGATTTAGCATGATGCTGCCCCTTTAAGGATTTCAGGAGAATATCAGGGATGTACTGTAAATATTTTTACAAGGCAACACAAGAATTAGAATACAAATATATTCATTAAATAAAAAATAAAATACAGCTTGACTTGCTTTAAGGTAAGATTAGTGAAACAAGAAGCGACGACGTTACAATTTTATCTTCTTATTGTCTAATCGCCCGTCTGACTGCCTGTCGTTTCCATCTTAACCCTTTAGCTACCTGCTAATGGCTCTCACAATGGAATTATTTACCACTCATGGCGAAGGGGCAAATGGGTCAAACCGTGTGTGCGTGCGTGTGTGTGTGTGTGTGTGTGCGTGTGCGTGTGTGTGTGTGAGCACCTTGTAGTCCAGAGTGAATGAGAGCGAATGATGGGTTCAGTGAAGCACACAGTGACTGAGAGGAGCAGAAAAAAGTGGGTGGACAGAAGACGCAGCGCTGAGTGCTGCCTGCTAAAGTGAAAACTCTTGCCACGGTGCCGAGGGGCCCGGCCCGACCCGCTGGGAGAGGCGACTACATCTACCGGCACTCAAGTGCTCTTAAATACTCTCCCACCTTTAGCTCCCCCTCGCCTCTCCTCCGGTCCCGGACGCCCCCAGGTCCAGTCCAGGTACAAATGCCTCTTTGCTGTACCAGTCCCTGGACACGTCTGCGTCTGTCCCTGACATCGTGTAAAACAAAAGAGGAAGACGTGCCCTCAGTGTGCAGACAAAGAGACTGCCGTTAGAGACACCCTGCACTGCAAAAACACCAGAGCTCATTTAGTTTCTAGTGCAAATATTTTAGTTCACCTGAAAAAACCCCCAAAATGAACTTAAAATCTTGTTTAAGTCAATAATTCATTGATATTAATAAAAGATTACTAGTTCCACTGGCAGATTGTTTTTGATAAGACATGTATCCCATATAGACTTATTGACTTAAACGAATTCTGTTTCTTGATCAAAAAATACTTGTAAGTTATTTGATCTTATTTGGACTAGAAATTGGACCAAAAGTTCTTGGTAAGATTTTGTGCAGCAGGTTCTGTGTGTGAACGAGGTTTTATTAATGCACGTTTGCATTAATAAAATTGCTAATTAAATTTCCTAATTTGATACATTTCTACTGTTATTATGTTGCACAATAGCAACACTCATCAAATTAAGCAGCTGCCAAGTGGAAGAGAGACGTCTTCACTGTCTGCGTCACGCTGAGACAAAAAGCTCACCTCTTGATTCAACGTGGTGAAATCAAAAAGCGCGATGAAGGCTGTCTGTGTGAAAGGAATCAACCTGCTGGGGCAACACAATAACAGACAGGCCTTTCATTCTCACACCTTCAGATAGCGTTTCTGTCAGCCGCCGAAAAGCCGTGCGCGCGTGTGAGCATGAGGGCATGCATCGTAGACATATTTCCCCCTCTAATTAGCACAAGGGAGTCCTGGGGGCAATCAGACTGGAGGTTAATGAGAGGGGGGCGGAGGGGGTGGCTGCGGTGTAATTCTCCCCTCTTATCACGCTGTCACCCTGAAGGGGCATCACCTGATGTTCGGGGGTCTGTGACATGCGCATGCCAGCATCTGTTGAAAGCGCGCCACGGTGATCCTTTCGCCCGCTTTTGGCTCGCATCATCTCCTCCCTCACATCTCCTCGGCTGTGAAGCGCCCAGATGTGACAGCATGTTTCCCATAGCAAAACAGAGCTGCCACAGCGCCGCGGCATCTGTCTGATCTCAATCGGAGAGCGGCGGCGCCGCTGGGAGGAAAGCAGATGTCCTGGCGATTCATCCTCCGGTGGGACTCAGCTGATGGCGCTGATCGTTTTCTCTGACGCGTCGGACCAGCGGGTCGTTCCCGTTTTCTCCCATCACACCGGGTCGGGACAACCAGACACAACAAGCCGCGTTTCCATTACAAATGTGCGCAAATTTTTGTCGATATTTTGCTAATGTAAAACAAAAGAAAAACAATTTCACAAGTGAGTTCTTTCTATTAAATAAGAAATGAGGTTAAGATCATGCAAACACCGCAAAAATAAAAAAAATTATTTAAAGTATTTTTGGTCTAGTACAGTTGACAAAAAACTAACTAGCAATAGTAACTTTCTAGCAATATATATGAGCTTGATAAGTCAATAATTCCTTAATATTGATGAAAAGTTACAAGTTTACCTAAATGCCAATCAACGTTTAAGCCTCTGTTTTCATAGACGTAGCACAAAGTGAACTGATGGCTTTGAGACCAACGAAAAGAAAATACGCTTAACCAATGAACAAGAGAAATATACATGAACAAAATGGCTGCTGTCAGGATCGACCCGTATGAGGCGGAGAAGGAAAATATGTCAGACGATCTCATGTTTTTACTACAGAGTGAAAAACATGGAGGAGCTTCACGGCATAACGCAAACAATAATGTTTAAATGGATTTGTAAAAGGCAAGAACTCTTTGTGTTCTGCTAAAAAGGTTCAGCTGACTGGCAGAGTAAGTAGATGTAGTAATAAACACGATGGCTACATGGCCGCCTTAGCTAGCGCATAAAAGCTACATTAGCTAAGCTAATTTTGCTAGTTCGGCAGTGAGTACTACAATTAATATCACTGATATTTATCTTAGTGTGAAGTTGTAGTGATGAACTTTGTACATTGATTAGAAGTTGCATAGGAACGAGGTGAGGTATAATTCTAAGCTTTGGTTTGTTTATTGTTGTCATAGCAACTGTCTACCAAGATGGCTGCCAGTTATAAAGTTCACAGAAGTGTGACGTCAAATGAGAACTGTGGATTGCCAAGCCCCTGCCACCACAGTTTGGAGGCCCTGGTCCTCGACGTCGCGGGTTCGACTCCCGGTGCGCGTCTTCCCCCTTCTCATCACCCTCTTTCCTGTCTGCCTACTTCCGCAAAAATACGAGCCACTAGCGTCGCGAAAACTCTTCGGAGGAGAAAAAAAAAACTGTGGATTGATGATTTTGATGATGGAACTTGACAAAATGTAACGTTTGTTTCTGGTTTCTCAAATTGTTGATTAAGATGTTTCTATGACTTTTTGTTTTTGTGTTTTTATGATGCAAAGCATTTTATGCTACTAAAATGTGCTGCACAAATAAACGTGATTGATTGATTTAAGGCTCGGCTGTATCAATTAGATAAAACGACGAGTACTTTTTGGTTGAATCCTGTTAAGAGTTCACCTTCATTTCACACTCTGCAACACCAGCGCTCTCCAGGGTCCAATACATCCAAATAAAACATTGTTTTTGTTAAGATACCGCCTTCAGATGTGCTTCACGTTATCGTTCTTTCGCCGCTGGGAATACAAGTCGGTTTCCCTCCCGTGTGAGCACAGCCATCCGTTCCCACCTATCGGGGCGCAAAGCAACGGCAGAGGAAGAAAAGATGAGTGGAAAAGATAAAAGATGGGGGAAAGGGAAACAGACGGGCAGCGCTGCTCACAAGCATTACTTGTCAATTTACAGCCGCTGCTCCCTGAACCACACCATATAAATTTCCATCCATCGTGACGTCCGTTTCTACCGCTTCCAAGCCGACTCCGGCTCCGTCCCACCAGATCCCCTCCCCAGACGCATACTTGGAAAGCTCGACTGCGGACATGGAGCCAAAAGTAGTCGAACTTTTACTTTTATTTATCCATTTCTCAGGTTTTGAAATATGGTTTTCTCCTGCGTTGGAATCAGCGTGGGGCGATATGAATGGATGGGCCGGCGTCCCGGAGGAGCGCTCCTTTAGCGTGTTTGATGATCCACATGTTGGATCTGCATGGAGGTTTGCTCAACCCGAGACTGAAAGACAGAGAACAGGACAGCGCTCTTCTTTGACTGATGGTCATTCTCCAGTCCTCCCTTTAATCTCTCTGTCCTCAAACATGCAGAGAAGTCTTGAGCAATTTCTCTTTCCTTTATGTTTTACTTCTGAGGATTCAGGAAAGTTGCCGAGGTGAATTGTTTTTGAGGGTTTTTCTTTTCTTATCGACTTTTTTGAGCTTTACATCCTGTTATAATGTTATTATTCCCCAGTTAAAAACATACCTGGAATGTTGCTTTGATTTATTCATGCAGGTTTGAGGGATGCTTGAATCGCCGTGGCAACCATTCAGGGACCCCCCAAACCCTCAGCTCCTCTAGACTAGTGGCAGCAGCAGCTAGCAAACACCAGGTGGAACTGCAAGGCTCACGTTTTCATAAAGTTAAGAGCTTTGGCATAAAGAGGAGCGATGATGTGCTGAAGGTGGAGTGTTGGACAGAACAGGAGCTTCTTAAAGAGACAGAAGCCCAATTTCAAGGTCTTTTAATTGTAAAGTCAAACGTTGGTAACACTTTATTTGACGGGATGTGCATAAGACTGACATGACAGTCATAAACATGAAGGAGTCATGAACGTGGTAAATAATGACATTTTAATCCAACTTTACGTTGAAAATGTCATTATTTACTGAATGACACTTCATGACAACAGTCAAACACTTCTTCATGTTCACGACATCTGTTATATTATATTTATGACAGCGTCATGTCAGTCTTATGCACAGCCTTTCAATAAAGTGTTACCATCACGGTTACCATCATGTTTGATAGTTACAGCATTTTTATAACAACTGAAGGTAAAACAGTTACTTGATGGGGCTTTAAAATGCCGCCTGTTCAGTTTCATTGTACCGTTTCCATAACGGTGGTGGAAATACATCTGGAAAAACTCAGATGGTTTAATTCTTTTACTACATATCTGAAGATCAAATTGTGCATTATGTAATGTAAAACGGAGCAGCTGGAGCATTACGTTTGGTAGATGAACCTCATGCTTCATCATTTAAATGACTTTTACACCAAATGCCACTGCTGTTGATTGTTTGCTGCTGGTTCCTGATTGTTAACTTCTCATAGTTTTTCAGGCGTCATGCCCAGATAAAAACTGAAGTCCAAAAACAAAAACAATGGAGCGAGTTCACAAAGTGTGGAGAACTAATGATCTACAGGCATTAGGACCAACTCTAGCTGCTTGGAATAAAGAAATAAAAGCTGGTTTAAAACTTTTGCACAGTACCAGCTGAAGTAGCTAAACAAGAAACTGTTTTCGTCTCATACGGCAGATTTATTTTTACCGTGTATCCCTTTCATTTCAAGGCTAACACGCTCAGGGTGGATGAGTTGAGTCACACTGAACACGATTTCAGTTTGGCTGCAGCAGGACGTGTAACGAGATGACCCTTGACCCTACAGCAAGTCACTCTGAAATGTCACCCCCACAAAAATAGCTCCATTGTTTTCCTTCTTTAAGTCTCACCCTCAGATGAAACAAAGTGTGGGCCCCGTGGCGGAGAAAGGCATCCATAAAGAAAACACGACCCTGGAGGACTGCGAGTCCAAGTGCTCGCTCTAATAGAAGATTACGTCCTACGTGCAACACCTGTTTTGACTTAAAAAACGCAACAGGCCAGTAGCAAGATTAGCAAAAAACATGCCCATAAAGGGAGAAGGTGGCTGGGCTGACATTCTGATAACAGCAGAAAAAAAAAAGAGAGAGAGAGAGAGAGAGAGAGAGAGACTGCATCTGTTTCAAAGAGCTGAAACAACTGATGTGGTCATAATGCTGAGGAATTCATTCCAGGTTTTCACACTGGAGAGAAGCTGGAGAAAAGCTCCTAAAACCGCCTATTTTTAGCTACCAAGTCATGTTTAAAACAAGGTTCTGAGCTGGATTTTCTTTTTTAAAGGGGACCTATTACACTTCCTTGAACAGGTTATGATAGGTCTTTTCAAAACAAGTTCATGACATTTTTGCACAAAGCATAAAGAGATTTCAGTCTGCTCAGTTTTAGGGCCTCCTGTCACTTTAAATGACAGCGGCTGCTGGCCACGCCCCCAACTCAAGATTTACAACCTTATGTGAAAATGGCTGCAAACAGATGCGCAACTATACAACCGCACAACTTTGAAAAGCAGAAGTGGAGCCTCCTGCATAACCAATAAGAACACAGCAAGCAGTCTCTGGATGGAAAGTCAACAAACAAACTTACTGCCAAAAAACAACTGGCTGGTTTTGTTTTTAAGCATTTGAGATCTTTTCAGAAGCATTATAAACTCAAACGGAAGTACAAAGATGTGCAAAAAGGACATTCTGCACAATAAGTCTGCTTTAAGAAAATGACATGACTTAAAAAAATAGGAGTTTCAGTTAAAATAAAAATGTAAACACAGGCAGCAAATGTAATTCTAACAGACGGACACAGACGACTCCTTTACTAAACGTACCTCAAGAGATCCACGTCTTTGGCATGTTCACAGGAAAAAAACACAAAATCTTACCAAGTATTTTTGGTCTAGTTTCTAGTGCAAATATCTTTGCACACTTGGAATAAGACAAAACTAACTTACAAGTAGCTTTTAAGAAAGATAGGAGTTTGGTTTAGGTAAATACTTCCCTAATATTCATAAAATGTAATAGTTTCTCTTGCAGATTATTGAGCCAATAAGATATTATTCCTTTGTTATAAGTGAAATCTGCCAATGGAACAAGAACGTTTTTATAATTATTAAGAAATTATTGATTTAAAAAAAGTTGTTGTGTCTTGCTGAAATGCTACTTATGAGTTAGTTTGTCTCGTTTCAAATGTACTAATATTTTTGCTCTAGAAACTAGACTAAAAGTACTTGGTAATTTGAACACAAATACACAACACATTGAAGTTTGTGGTTGCAACATAACAGAATGTGCAACAACATTTTCAACGTTTGCCAGGTTCTGTCCCACGCCACGGCATCCTTTTCTACTCTTCATCTGGAAGAAACGATGGGAGTTTCAGTGACACCTGTTCACTGTTCAAGCCTGGGAATTTGGAAAATCTGTGGAATCTGCAGATGCTTGTTCCCTGAGGGATCCGGGGTGTTCAGCTCCCGGTGCTAAGGAGACTTGATCTAGGACTGATCCCGGGAATTTTACCTCCCTAATTAGGTGTGTCAGCTTGGCAGAGTAAGAAACCGCTTTGTACCGTGTCACCTGAACAGGCTGGATTTCTGTCGGGGATCAAGCAGCAGACACACGCCCCATACCGAAGCAGGCCTCGCCGCTCGCCGAAGGTGTGAGTGAATTCCTAACGCGAGGCAGTGGCTCTGACAGAGACTTTGTCGGATTGTCAGGGCCCTTCGGCACATTGTTCGGAGCCTTGCTGTGATTTTCGTGTCAGATCACAGAGTCGGAGCGTCAGCGGCGGAGACACTGACAGGAAGTTAACACCTCGAGCTGCTATTGTGAAGCAACCAGCAGCCAAACCCAGAACTGTGAGCCGTTGTTTCTGCAGTCCAGCTGGCTCTGAACACAAACCCGACCGAATGCCACGCGACTTTGGTCTCCCAGTAATAGCTGTGTGCCTCTTGGGGCTTCGCTCTGCAGCGTTCCTGCTCTTATCTCTGTTTACGCGGAGGGCAGATCGTGGCGTTAACGCGTGCGCGTCAGCTGCGGTGGTGGCGCACCGACTGGTTGTTTAAAGTTTGCATGGAAGTAAGAAGGCAACTCTGAGTGTGCGTGTGCCGGGGAGGCGATAAGGCGACGCCTGGCACCAGAGGAGCAACTGGCAATGGGCCTCAGATCCTGAAGATGAGGGAGTTTGTTTGTGGCTACACACACACACACACACGCACGTCATGTATACACACACACACACACACGTCACGTATACACACACACACTCTGGAGGAAACTGGAGTCCATCAGGGGTGCTTATGTTTAAATGTCTGTTCTCTGCTCACTACAACTTCTTGTCTTTGTAAGTGAAACTATATAAATCTAAAAAATAACCGGCTGGGCAGCGGCTGCTGGGAACCGATGCGTCGTCCCGCTTTGAGGCATCGTTTCTGGGGACAGTGTCTCATTTCCTGTCTGTGTGCCAGTGACAGCACAGCTCACTTGGTGGTCCAACACTCAGCCACTTACACATTTAATGAGACGCTCTTTAAGAGGACGGAGAGCCAAGCATGTGCACTGCGCTGGAGGTTTTTTTGCTTTCCTTTCCTTTTTACAAGAGTCGTTTTGTAGGCAGCCCGCAGGCTGGCGCTCACCAGCGCTGCACATGTGTGTCTCTGCCTGTTAGGTATCCATTTAATACAACTATTAGTCCCCTCTCCCTCCCCCTCCGCTGCATCACGCTCAGCCCCCTTCACCTTAGTGAAATTCAAATAAACAATCAGGATAGCGCCATGCTGAGGAGCTTTGTAATGAGCTCCTAATTAGCCACTCCAAACACGAGAGCGGCTGCTTCACGCCTCGTTTTCTGCGCTCATCTGCGTAAAACTGGACGAATTGATCCTATTTGCTCACCACTTAATGCACTGATTGTATATTGGCACAACTGAGGATAAAAACAGATAAATAAACAAAAAAGAGATTCTTTAAGCTTGAATTGGATGCTAATGCTAATTACTGTTTTAAACTGGCTGACCTATGTGGTAATGCTGAAGTTTCCTCCTTCCTTCGCAGCCAACTGAGCAACCGTTTTTTATTTTTGTTTTTTTATTTTGCACCTCCATGACGTGTCATCACATTTTTTAAAGCCACTTTTCGGCTGGCATGTTTGAAAACGTCTGAAAACCTTCTGAAATTTCTCAAGTCAAAGCCACAAACTAACAGAAAAACATGGAATAGTTCAGAAACTTGACATAAAAGCAACCTGTAGATTTTACTTCATGCTGGAGAAACAAACCCTCAATGATGCTGCCACCACCTTGCTTCAAACAACACCTTTATTTTTAAAGCACTTTAGACAAAACAACATCCACAAACAAACTGCGTGGTTTATATATAAGTGGCTTCAACAATTACAGAAAAAACATTAACAAACTTAAAATTTTAAGTGGAGTGGCTAAAGCACAGGAGGTGGATTAGCAGAGCTTGTCAACAACTGATGGTGTAACATACATCAAAAACAATCCTCAGTCAGAGGCTTCTACAGATTCACAGCGAGACTGACTGCTACCAGAGAGCCTTCCTCCCCTCAGATACTTGGATGATACGAGTTACCAAAAACTTTAATTTCCCTTTTGGATAAATAAAGTAAATATGATTTTCTGGGTGGCACGAAACTTTATGCCACTTCTGGACCCTATTTACTAAGTTACCCAGCAGGCTGTTGCTAGGTAACCAAAGTTGGGTGGAACTTGTAACTGATTGTTACCCAGCAGGCTGTTGCTAGGCAACCAAAGAGTGAGTTAGTTGATTCCACCAAGCTGGCCTCGCCAGCTGTGAGAAGTTGAGCGGCTAAAGTATTTTCTCTGCCTCCCATATTTCCCAGAATGCTGTGTGTTTCTGGATCGAGTTCAGTGAAATGATTAAATATTGATTCTGATCACGTCTAAACTTTTACATCTGTATTTGTGTCCAAGAAAGTCACATCCAGCTCTAAATCAACCTGTTTTCAACAACTTATGATTTAATTCAAATGAAAGACACTGAAGTTTGTGGTTAAAATGTGACAAAAAAATAACTTTTTGCCAGGCAAGAGAATCTGAAAAGGCACTTCTGCAGGTGCCTCAGCGCTGCTGTGGGGTCACGATGGGGTCAGTTCAGCCTTTAGCCGCCGCTGCACAGAGCGAGCGATGTCTGTTCTGCCTTCCTTTAACCGGCGCCGCCACAGCATCAGGAAGTCAAACACAGCTGTGGCCGTCGCTGCGAAACGAGACGACGAAAGTCGCGGTGCAGAGCGTAACCACTGGAGTCGCCATGCGTGTGTGCGTGCGTTTTGCCTGTGTGTGAGGTCTTTCCGTGTGTCGCGCTCTTCTCGCTCCTCCAGTTTGCAGAGCTCATTTCCTCCACAAGCTGCCTCCCCGCTACTTTATGAGTGAGAGCTTCTGCAGCTCTCACCTCAGGACACACTTCGGTGTCTAAATGTTTCCATTTGTGTGGGAAGTGACACACACTCGCTCACACCGGAGGGCAGCAGCGCAGCTCGTCGCTTCAGGGCAGCGTCAGTGGCTGCGTTTCCACTGGCCACAAAATTACACAAATTGAAATTCCAAAAATAAATTCACTCCATGGAAAAACGACATTTTCAAAAACACTCAAGTTTTTCAAGAAAGACTTTTGGAACCAGGACGAGGTAGTTTTCTACCTGAATGAAATTGGTTTAATTTGGAAAACTGCAATATTTTGTAGGAAGATGATGATTTGTTTTTTTTATGTACTCTGTTGTAGTTTAATAGCCAATGGAAACGCAGCTACTGCAGGTCTTATTTGTTATTTATAGGATTATCTTGGTTGTAATGTCTTTAATTTTACAGTTGTTGTTTCCATTGACCATAAAATTGTGTAAACTGAAACTACAAAAATAAATTTGCCTAATTTAACATATCAATTAATTTTTTTTTAATTATATAATTTTAGAAATATATATATATATATATATATATATATATATATATATATATATATATATATATATATATATATATATATATATATATTTAGATCATTTTTTGACTGTTTTTGTGCTAAAATCAGGTGTTTTTTGTTGTATTGAAATGATTTATTTCACAGAACTGAAATGGAAATCCTTCTTTTTAATACCACACAAGTCATGTGACATTTCCAAAATAATTTTGTTTAATCAAAACACGGCACTTTAAAAACTTTTTTTTTTTTTTTTAATTGCCGGTAGGATGAGGTGGTTTGTGGTCGTGTTGAAATAGAAACTGGAATCAAAACATTTTTTTCACATGATCAAAACCCGGATGTTACCACTGCAGGAAATGACAAAGAAGACGTCAGGAAGTAGTTGGAGGATGATGGCACGGAGTGTTTTTTAATGACTTATCGCTTAAACAAACAACTTAATGTCTTATTTAATTGAAGCACTGCTATTGCAAAGCTGTTTTTGAACACCAGCTGAATACAGACAAAGATTTGAGAACATTTGTAATGGAAACGCAGCCAGAGACGTGGAAACCAGAGGGACTCCTTGTTTTCTAGGGATAACGAAGGGAGCAGATGGATCCATAAATGATCTGTCAACTTTTATGGAGTGCTGAATCTGAAACCTTTAATTATGTATTTGTTTCCCAGAGAGTGCCAGCAGTCCTGGGTGACCACACCAGTAATTTCCACGGCTCTCTTCAACTATTCAGCACGACAATCGATGCCGGACTAGAATCTGTGGTCCGGATCGATACCGTAGGAAGCTGCTGGACAAACCAGAGCTGCCCGAGATCAACACCTTCCCACACCGTCATTAGTGTCGCTGACCTTGAAGTAAAATTCAATTTCCCGCAACAACAACAAGCCGCCCTCTGCAGCCCCCCCGCTGAGCTGCTTCAGCATTCAGAAGCTATTTCCTCCTCCCAGCGCAGGAAAGACAGGATATTATAACTTATGAGAGGGATACAGGAGCAGAGGACGCTGACAGAGAGAGGGGATTCAGTTTGAGGAGGTAATTATAACAAGAGGACAGAGCCCAGCTCAGGTACATGAAAACCCAAATAACATGCTGCTAGATCCCTGGTTTCAGTTTGGAAGATGGGACTTATGGCTTTCTGGGACAATTATGGAAAGAAACCATTCATAATCCTCTCAACTTCTAAATATTGTCAGACTATTCTCTTTTGTTATAGTTAAAGCCAACCCAAAGTAAAATTAAAGGTTGCAACTTCTACACTAAAACATCACAAAGCACATTTACACACACACACACACACACATGAACTGGGTTTTTATAAGCCCAGTCTGTATAAAAACAAATATCTCCGCCATGTTTAATAAAAACAACATCGGACACAAACCAGCATATATTCGCCACTGAACGTCGTTTTAAACCTGGCAAATCCAGAGGAGGCAGCGTAGCGCAAAACTAAAATACTTACTCCAGATAGTCCGGTAGACTCGGCTCGATTGGGCACCAAAGTTGCAACATTTGTTATATTTTCACGCTACACTGTGCTAAAAACCTGTTCCCCTCCTCGCCTGAGGGGGCGCTGCAACAACAAAAACGGAGTGGCATCAGATTTTAGCGGTTGTAAGATTTCTCTTCGTCTTTCCATGAACCATTTCTCCTGCTAGCGCTAGCCCAGCGTGTTTGAGTTGGCTGTATTTACCCAGAATGCTTTGCACTATTAAAAGTATTTTTAGTAACTTTTATCTCCACAGTTTATGACAACACTTAACTAAAATGAAAAAAATACTTTTGATTTATGTATATTGGTATGAAATGAACTCAAATATGCATGTAGAAATGCCAATTTTCCTGAGTAACACCAACAGTGTAAACAGCAGGGCAGTGGGGGATTTTGGGCCCCGAAATGAATTCCACTTTGGGCCCCATCCAACCTTGATGCAGCTCTGCTAACCAAGTAGCAGAAGGAAGATTAATGAAAGGAGTTTCTTCCACACTTTAGGATATTATGAAATATCTTTCCTCAGAGGCTGAAGGAAGTTTAGTGTGTGTCAAAGTGAGGTGGGAGGGGCCATGGGAAGAGGCGAAGCTCAGGGAATCAAACCGGCATCTCTGATAAAGCTGCCAGGTTGGCTTTGAAGTGGGTCTTATCGCGGGCTTTGTGAGGGAAACGGGTAAGAAGGTGGCGCTCGTCTGCTCTGTGTGTGTAGCTTAGCTGATAAAGCCCCTCCTGAGATTCGCTGGGAGCTCCTGAACCTGACCATGTATGTTAAACAGATCATTTCACTTCCAGCATCGGCCCGGCGCAGCGCAGCACAAAAACTCCCAGTCAGACGTCACCCAAGCATCTCACACACGTCAGGGGCGACAGTATGGAGTTTATCGTTTAGGACGAAACAATTCACCTGACGGGCCATCGTTTAATTTAAAGCATTTTCAGACGTTAAGTAAAGACAGAATCCAAACTTCTGCTTGTGAGACAAAATAAACTTAAATCCTCATTTTTTCATCCATTAAATGGAACAGATCTACAGAAAATTGTTTTTTATCATCCACTGTGTGCGCAAATCAGACTTTACTCCAAATGGCATTTCTGGTAAAGGATTGGGACTAGCAACCCATCGGAAAGTAATTATTTACTACAGTAGAATCAACTAAAGACTGAAAGACTTATAATTTAGGAGCTTATCTAATGGGAGAAATAAAATCGAACTAAAAATTTTATAAATTACAACTTTCAAAAGTTGATCTGTGAACTTTTAATAGTTTAGAGTTTTGCTAATAGCAGAGCTGTAAAACTATTATTAGCTCTGCTATTATTACTGGGTAGCACAAAACGTTATGCCACTTCCAGACTCTATTATTACTATTATTCTAATGTTGTTTGACATCTGTGTCGAAGTTTTGATTATTGACTGTTTTAATTCTTCAAGTAATTAGATATTTATATTGATGCTCTTATTTTGAAGTGGATAAATACGCAGCAGTTCTGTTTCCTCTCTTCACATTCTCTCCATTTTTCCAAATAATTTACTTAAACACCGACAGCACCAGATGTACACATTAATCCAATATTTAATCTCTTTATTGAACATGTAAATTATAATGTCAAAATTAAATTGGTGCTCAAAGATTGTAGTCTTTATAATTGAATTGAAGCTAGCGCTTCAGCTTTAGCATTAGCTTCTGCTAAGTACTGTGTTGGTGTAGCGCTTTAGCATTAGCATAAGTAATGTTATGCTTTAGAGGTAGCTGCAACTAACTTTGTAGTTAGCGGTGAACTGCACTGCCCTTACATATAAATATGACAACCATTAATTAAATTGGAAAAGACCAGAGAACATGCCATGAAAGTCAGGTAGGTGTCTGTTGATCTGGTGGGTCGTTCTGTAGCTCCAGGTCCGATACTGAAGTCAGAGTAATACGTTTTGAACAAATGAAACCGTGGCAACGATGCTCGGTGGAGATGCAGGTTTGTTTTGAAAGCAAGTAAGGAGGATCTACAGACTTCATCATCTCCTTTAGGCATGAAAGAGAGACCAGGACGCACTGCAGGGACGACGTTTCATATTTTTTCATTATTTTTTTCTGTCATACATAACAAATATCTTCACATTGCAAACAGACATCTAAACTCCTAGCAACACTTTTTCATAAATAAGCCCCGCCTCCAGTCCCTATTATACTCATATATGGCTATCAGGATGTTTTACATAAAAATCTGTTGGCCTCTGCCGAAAAACTGAAAATGGGTCAGGATGATGATGCAAAACATCTGACCAAACCAACAGAGAAAATGCTCACCAACCACAAAATCAACTTTTAGACCTCAGATGTAAATCCTGTTCAACCTGTGGGCAGAGCTGAAGAAGAGAAAGGATTTAGAGAGGAGGATTTAGAAAGGAGCAGTTACCTTACTGAAAAAGTTCGGTGCCGTCTATCTGCTATTTTTATTTTAAAAAAGGCAAAACTCCTGAAATATAACACAATCAGAAAGAGTCAAACTGACATGGAGCCGAAGAAATGAGCTGCTTCCGAGTTTCTGGTGTCACAACCTTCATATGCTAACACAGAAATGTGTTTTCTAAACCAGAAAAATGGCTGCATATCATTATTCTAACACTATTATTTTAGTCTCAGTGTTGAACTTGTGAGGCCTTGTTGGTCAAATCCCGACTGCCTTCCAAATCCAATATAAAGGGAATTATTCCCCAAATTCCTGCATACAGTCTAACCTGCACATAACCTCGCTTCTTCAGCTTGAATTCATTTGAGGCTTGAGTTCTGGATTGAGGGGTGAGCGGCCGAGGATTTGGCATGGGCAGGACCTGTGTAAGGAGCTTCATATGAGCTTTGTCAGACGTGAGAGGAGTGACAGGGAGGAAGGGTACTGCAAGCAGGGCTGGAGCTTTTCAGCTTCCTACAACGCGGGTCAATTAAAATATTTCAGTGGAAAAGGAGAATTTAATTAGAGATGCACCGATCAGTCAGACAAATCCACAGTTTCTCTGATTCACTCTGATAGGTGAGCAGAAAATCACATATTGAGAAATTCTGTTTTCTTAAACAAAGCTACCGGATTCTAATATTTTATTGCCTCAAATGCAACAACATATTATTCCTTTAGTGGAATAATAAAGCTTGATTATTTGTAGCAAAGGATGCAGCTGAAGTTTATCTCTGTAAAAATGTTTTACTCAGAAAATCTCAGCTGAAACTGCCACCAGATTTTCTGGGTAAGACATATTTACAGAGAAGGACGTTTTTTCATCATAAATTTATATATATATATATATATATATATATATATATATATATATATATATATATATATATATATATATATATATATATATATATATATATGTGTGTGTGTGTGGGTGTGTGCGTGTGTGTGTGTGTGTGTGTAAAGATTTGGCTTAATTATTGCTCTGAGTATGTTGCTCTTTCAGCAAATGCTCTTTTTCAATTAATGATTAATCACAATTAATAATGATTAATCTTATTAAACACGACTGATCTAGAATCCAATTAATCGTTTCAGCCATAGTGAAAGTATTGATTATTTTTAACTATTTAGGTTAATTTTGATTTAATGCTGCAGTTCATTCACCTTCCTTTGAGTTATAAATCAGGAGGTCAGACATCAAAGCCTCTGAATGTTTATTTTGAGTCTGCATCCTCCAGTTAATCCATGATTGGGTTAGTTGATAATTATTTCAATAACCGATTCATCAATAACCGATTCATTACGATTAATAAGGATGAATCCAGTTCATCGTTTCAGCCCTAATTGAAATATTGATTATTAAATTCAAGTTAACAATTAATTGATTAGTAAATTAGTTGACGGTTATTTAAATAATTGATTCATCTGATTAAATGGATTAATTATGATTAACCATGAATCAAATTCAGTGCAACTAATCATGACTGATCCAATTAATCATAATTAATGCATTTAATCACGATTAATCAGTGAGTGATCACGATTAATCGTTTCAGCCTTAATTGAAATATTGATTATTTTTAGCTATTTTTGACGCTCAAAAACAATCATCAGGGCCTCAAGGAAAATGAAACCGTTGAATTATTGGGGCATCAGTAGCTTTAATTATCTGAAATGATCAGGATTAATTTCTGACTGATCCTGTTTTTAAATCACATCACTTCACCTCCTTCTTAGTAAAAAAAGAGGAGTTGAGAAAAAGAAGAGAAAAAATCAGTAGGGAGGACAGCGGTGTGTGTTAGAGAGAGAGAGGGGGTGTGTGTGTGTGAGTGTGTGAGTGCGTGTGTGTGTGTGTGTGTGGGGGGAGGTGAGGCTGAGATTCACCTTGATTAAGTACGCCGGCTGTCTTTGAAGTGTTTGGAGCCCAGCACGGCCAGCGCACAGCCAACCATAAGCCTTCCAGCAAAAATCGAGGCTGACCTCCCCACCAAATCATAACCATATGAACGTAAGAATTTCCACCGTAGCAGAATGGCTTCACCCCCACCCGCCTCCGCCCGTCCATCTCCCAGGGTGAGGCATTAAGTCGTGATAACAGAAAACAGGTTCTGAGAGCGGGAAGGTGATGGAGGGCGGACGGGAGGACGGGAGGACGGCGGGGAAAGTCGGGGTTACAACTGTGCCGTACGGAGGAGACGGAGGGATTCTGTCCAAAAGAACGCTGCTGCACAGAAACGGACTGCCTAAAATGGAAGTTTCTCAGGCGGGCGGATCAGGAGATACGGCGACCTTCACGGCTGACAAAGTGTGAGACGAGAAATGTGGGGAGTTTACGGGATGAAAAAAAAGATGACAGAAATTCACAGAAATGTGGCTCTGGCTCAATAAATACCCATCTAAACCACAACAGAGACGCCAAGTTTACCTTCACCGAGGCCCACCTGCAAGTGGAAATGGTGTCCTGTCCTACACAAACACTCTTGTACCCTAATCCACCTAATTACACCCAATATTCCACATGTGTAAGTACACATGTACAACATTACAGTTAAAATTTAGAGGGGGGAAAGAGGGAAAAGGGTTGCAGACCCTCCTGCTGCACCACCCCTTTCCTCCGTACATCTGCACTGCAAAAACAAAATCCTGCCAGGTAAAATCTAGTTTCTACTGCAAATATCTGCGTCTCCAGCAAGAATAAATAGCTTGTTTTAAGTCAATAATTCCTTAGTAGTGGTGAAATAGTGGCAGATTACTTCACTTATCCAACAAATAAAGTGTTTCGTAATTGTTCATAACTTAAAAGAAAACTTTTAAAATCCAGATAATGAAGAAATAACTTCTACACTGCAAAAACACAAAATACTGCCAAGTATTTTTGGTCTAGTTTCTGGTGTAAATACCGTAGTACACTTAAAAAAAAAAACACTTACATGTGTCTTTTCAGCAAGAAACAGGATCTTGTTTGTAAGTAAACAATTTTACTTACTGGCAGATTTTTCATTAGTGAAAATCTGCCAGTAAAACTAGAACAAACTGCTGGATGTTGCTGAAAAGTTACTTGTAGGTCAGTTTTGTTTCATTTCAAGTGAAATAAGATATTTGAAGCAGAAGATAAACCGAAAACAGTTGGTAGGATTTTGTGTTTTTGCAGTGTGCCTGCAGAAACAACACAGCAGAGAAAAGCAGATAAATGAGGAAACATGAGTGTCATTAACCTAAAGCAGATCTCAAACAAAGCCCCCGTCTGCAAAGCGTCGAGTAGATGAGTGTGATTTCGCGGCTGCCTTGGATAAGCATTCCTGCGAGTGTGTGTGCAATTAGGACTTACGTCTGTTTGTGTGTGTACAGTATGTTCGTGTGTGTGTGTTAGTGTGTGTGTGTGCGGCGGCGGTGGGGGCCGTTAGCGGTTCCATCTGGGCCTCCTGGAAGCCGCGTGGAGTCAGAAAAACCGCATCTCATAAAAGGAGAGGCAGCCCAATGTTCTACAAGGACAGAACATTACTGAGAATGTCGCTCAGGAAAGCCTGGGCCCCGGCCCACATGTTGGCTCTCCGCTCGCGCTCTTATTATTCCGCTCTGCGAGGGATAAGAGAGAGGAAGACAAAATAGCTGGTGAGGAGTGTGGGAGACAGTAGCTGAGACAGAGAGACTCGCACTGATTGCTATTCCATCTGTCGGCGCGCAGCAGAGGAGTGAGCGGTGACAAGCTCAGGAGTCGGGCATCTGGTGCACGTTGGCCGAGGGGCTTTCTGGAAACGGCCAGCGAGACGAAGAGGAGGGGGAGATGAAGGGCGAGGGGTTGCAACCAGAGTGAAAGAAGAGAAGGATTATCTTGATCTAACCAGCAGAATATAACAAAAATAGAGAAGTTTTAAGGCAAAAACTAACAGTACACTGCAAAAACACAACATCTTACCAAGTTGCTTTGTTTCTACTGTGAATATCCTGAAATAAGATCAAACTAACAAACTTAGCAGCAAGACATAAGATCCTGTTTTAAGTGAACAATTTCTTAATATTGATAAACATTAGTAGTTCAACAGGCTGATTATTTCACTTCAAACATAGAAAAAATTTCTTTTTATATGTCAAATAATCTGCCAGTGGAACTAGTAACATTTCATTAATATTCAAGAAGCATTGACTTAAATCAAGCTCTCCTTGCTGAACAGTAACTGGTAGGTTAGTTTTGTCTTATTTCAAGAGTAATAAAATATTTGCATTAGAAACTAACATTTTGTGTTTTTGCAGTGCACTAATTTATATGACCTGATTGCAAAGCTGTGCTAACTGACTAGCTGCCAACAGAAGATTGATACTTTCTACAGTTCAATATCTAAACAAAAGGTCTTGATTTTCCTGATTGGGGATGAGTGGAGCCGTCATTATCATGCATGTTCTGTTGTAAAATAAATAAATCAATAAATAATGAAATGCATTTTATTGTGGAACTTAAATATGTTTCTGCTTTTGAAATAGAAGAAACCGTGACTGGTGCTACTAGAGTATACAGAGTATCAGCTTATTTTTTCCCACAGTTTAATTCAGTTTGTTGCCAAATTGGCAGCAGTGTAATTTTTTTATAAAATGAAATATTTCATGAGCTGTTCTGTTGTTTTAATATTAGCACCGGGACTTTAATGTGTTAATTTTGATTTTTTTTTTTTTTACATTGTCCCAAGCAGAACTTTTGTATTCAAACGTTTCTGGTACACCCATAAATCTGACGCACAAGCAGCATCCGCTAACAGTTATGGTGATGAAGCCACTTATCTCGGCTCACTGGGCCGTAGTTTCTGCTTCAAAACCCGATCTGGTTGAACGCTGGAATGGACTGTTGTTGTGGTCAAGTTGTGCTAAAAGCAGTTAGCTTACCAGCAAAGCTATTCAAGCCAGATTAGCATCCAAATGCTAAACATGTAGCAGCAGCGCACATGCTAAATCTAATGTCAGCATCCACAGTCCATATTTCTGAAGAAGCTCCAGGAACTTCCTGAAACTTTCCACCAATCAGACGGTTGAAGAAGCTGAAAAACTAAAAACAATAAATCTCTCTGGTGTTGAGCTCAAATGCATATTTATTCAGTAATTTAGAAGAACAAAAGGATTTTTGAATTGAAAATGTTGCTTATTCTGTCTATATATGGTTTTAAATTCAGATTGATTGTAAATAATCCATTACAGAACCTGCAATTACACTGCAAAAACTGAAAATTCCAGCAAGTATTATTGACCTAGTTTCTAGTGTAAATATCTTGGTACACTAGAAATGAAATAAAACTAACTTTTAAGTAACTTTTCTGCAAGAAAGAGGGATTTATTTTAAGCCAAAAAGTCCTTAATATGGATTAAAACGTGCCACATTATTTTCACTTACAACAAAATATTTTTCTCATATCATAAGTGAAATAATCTACCAGAGGAACTAGAATTTTTTCATCAATACTAAGGAATTATTAACAATTGCATTTATGTTGCAAAATAGTTACTTTTAAGTGTAAGACTTCCAATAAGACAAAAGATATTTGCAGTAGAAACTAGACAAAAAATAGTTTGTGTTTTTGCAGTCTAAATCCATTAAAACTTTAATCAACTACCACTAGAAGTAACATTTGAATCTGAAGTCAGATTTTTTAGCCCAAACTTATTCCAGATTATCTGAACAGAGAATTACAGGTAAGATAGTAACTGCTCATAGGCTCCTCGCAGAACCCCGTCTTCGTGTGTAGTTTTATTTTGTGAATGGCGGGATGTTCTGCAGGATGATCTGACCTCGGTTGGCCAGCGGAGCTGCGATGATTGAGCTGAAAGAAGCTGAAGCAGGACGGATGTGAGTAAGCAGCAAACGAGCGACGGCTCCAGGTAGCCGCCGTACGTCAGCAGCGTAGGTGTGAGACTCACTCACAGATCAATCCACATGCAGCAGCGTAATCCCGACCTCAGGAGCTTTTTTATTTTAGTTTTTATTCCCTTCCACCGCACAGTTAAACACATCAGGTCTGAGAAACACATTTAGCCTGAGCAGAAACGAGGACATGGAGAGGAAGAGAAGATAAAAAACAGTCGACATTAATATCTGTATCTATTCAATCTACTTCTACGCTTGTAGTCCATTATTTAATTTACAATATGTTTAGTGTTCCTAATTATTTCTTTTTACATGTTTGGCCAAGTTAGCCAATTTAAAGTTTCAGTTTCTTTATTATTTATTTTACATTTCCTGTTCTGCTCCTAACTGAACTGACTGAAGAAATTAAAGTTGTTTTTACATATTTCACCAGTTTATGAAGCTGTTTGTATATTATGTGAGCAGCAGAATAATCAAATAAATTAGTAATTCAGTACATTAATGTCTGCACTGCAAAAACACAAAAGTAATTTTGGTCTAGTTTCTAGTTCCTTAGTTCACATCAAATAAGAGGAAAATAACTTACAAGTAACTTTTTATTAAACTATACAAGTTTGTTTTAAGTTAATAATTTATTATTGATGAAAAGGTTGAAGTTCAGCTGATAAATTGCTTCATTATAACGACATTTTCCCTTATTTATGAAATAATCTGCCACCTTTTCATCAATATCAAGGAATTATTAAGTTAAACAAACTCCCATTCTTCATAAATACTTAGTGTAAGTTAGTTTTCTCTTATTTCAGGTGTACCAAGATATGTGGAGTAAAAACTAAACCAAAAATACTTGGTAAGATTTTTTGCATTGTATAGAAATTACTGGATTTAAAAAGTTTTCTTTGTAAACAGTTATGAAACACTTTACATGTCAGATTTTTCTGTTAGCTTATTTTTAAAAATAATTTGAATAATGATTTTGTGTTTGTTTAAAACAAAATAAATGTTTTAAGCCAATTCAGCAGTATTTTCTGTACCAGATCGGTATCAGATATCGATACCAGTATCGGTATCGGAAGTGAAAAAAGTGAGCTTACCATCTCATATCCTGAATCGCCGTAAAAAAACCAGGATGCCTGCACTGATTTACCGGTTCATCACCAAACATCGTCCCCTGACATCATTATTAAAAGCAAAACCTATCATCTCCAAAGCCGTCCTCCTCATTTTATCTCTCATTTAGCGCAGCGGTGAAGAACACACCCTGACATAAAGCGAGGCCCTGAGGCTCGGGGAAGATGATTGAATTTCATGGCTACTCCCAGGCTAATCGGGCCGAGCAGCGAGCGCTTACTGTCCTGAAGTGACTGGCTGCTTGTCTGCGGCCGCGGCGCCTTTGAAGCCCGTCTGAGCAGATCGGGAGGATTTAGGCAGTGGCGTGACACGAGGCTGAGCAACTCTGCTCCCACCAGCTGACTATTAGATCCAGCTGATAAAAACACAACTCGCCCAGTAGTTTAAACCCGGATGGAAAACGGAGCTGCTCTGGGAAAACGCTACAAGTTGCTGTTAAAGTGCATTTATAAAGGATTCACAGATAGTTAATCAGCTGGTTCTGCTTTAAACTGCAAATGTGAACAACAAGAAGTGGTAAGAGTACAATCACTGCAAAAATTCAAAATCCTGTCAAGTAACTTTGGTAGTTTCTAGTGCAAATATCTAATTTCACTTCAATTCAGACAAAACTAACTCAACCAACAGATCAGCATGAAATAGGAGCTTTTTTTAGGTCAATAATTCATTAAAATATAAGAAAAAATGCTGATCATAAGTGAAAATTATCTGCCAGTTGAACTAATACTTATTTTTATTTATCTTTTTAAACTTTTTTTGTAAATTAGACTAATTGTCTCATTTATATAAAACAACAAATAACATTAAAACATTAATCATACAATCTAATTTACCTAAATATTAACATAAATAAACTGTAGTTTGTAAACAAACTATTAATTTATTTACAAATTAATAGCATAGAGTTGATTAAGTCAAATATGAAGACTGAATTGATCATTTTAACTATTACTGATAAAATATTAGTCTTTATGACATAATTGAAAACTTATTTAGATTTTTTTTAATTGTTGGTATTACCAACTGATTTTGTCTTTAAATTGTACATTATTGTGTTGATTTTCAATTAAAATTATTATTTATAGTTAAAAACATGCCAACTTTATGCAGAAAGACACCAGATTTAAACCCTATATATTATATTATATTATATTATATTATATTATATTATATTATATTATATTATATTATATTATATTATATTAATATAAAGGAATGAGTTGTGTTTCCACCTCCAGCCCAGCCTGCGCTCACCATACTGTTCCACTTACTTTCTTGGAAGCCTAAACCTTACATGCATTGAGATAAGCACACTTACTCACACTCAGATTTACACACATAGGGCTAACCACATGCACATGTTCAGTCACTGTTAACTAATTCATTCAGGAACACTTTGGTTTGGGTTTCAACACCAAAACCTCTGCACCGTTGATTGAGAAACGTGCCTGTCTGCAATTATCTGGGAGGGACGAGTGGAAGGAGGGATGGTTGGATGGATGGGGAGAGGAAACACACTACAGTGGTTTTATAGTTTGCTGGCGTGACATTTTTCTCCACTTTGTTTTTTTTTTTCCTCTCCTTTCCTTTTTTCAGGCTGAGGGGCAGACTGCAGTGTTTGTGGGGCAGGAAAACGGGGGCCGAACCGAGGCGGGAGTAACAGCGGGGAAAACGTTGGGAAAATGGGGCTGAAGTGGCCTAGATTGTCACTGCCACGCTTTCGATCGATTCCTCTCAGAAAAGCCGCGCCGGTCGGGAAAATTTGTGGGCTGTGTTTAGTGAAAAAGGGAAGGTGATAGTGATCACTGGTGTGGACTTATTCTCCACTTTCAGAAATGGCTGAAAATTGTCAGCAAGGGCTCCATTTCGGAGCGGCGAGAGAGTAAGTACGCCTTGATAGCTGTGTGTGGCGCCCACTGACCTGCAGTATGTAGCCCCTGACGTAGTCTCTGAGGGTCCAGCCCAGGCCGTGCAGGATGTGCAGAACCTCCTCCTGCTTGAGCACGGAGAACAGGCGGTCCAGCAGGATCTTGAGCCTGACCGGAACCGCCTGGGTGCCGTACAGCATCAGGCTGCTGATGTCAAACACCACGTTGGACTGGACGATCTCCACCTGGGTCGGGTGGTACAGGTGCTGGGTGCTGAGCTTGTCCAGGGCTGCAAAGAGGAGCAGGCAAAACGATGAGCAGAAGACAACCAACAGGAAATGCTAAGAGGCGCTCAGTTAGAGTTCTCTCCTCTCTCTAGTCCACCGGGTTGGCAGTGGTGGGCACCACTAACTAAAAAATAAGCAGAGCTATTGTTAAAATGTTATACCAAGACAGTATTTAGCAGAAACTATTGCTAAATGCTATGCCAAGACAATATCAATTGGAAGCTAATGATAAAGCGCCACCAAGGTAATATTTAGCAGAAGGTTAAAGCGCAAAAAGCTAATGCTAAAGCAATATACAAAGATGGTATTTAGAAGAAGCTAATGCTAAAACGCTAAACCAAGCTACTGGTAAAGGGCTATAACAACAGAGGATTTAGTGGAAGCTAACACTAAATGTGTTATATTCTTCTGTATTCCTCATTTGATTGTTTATTGTCTTCTTGCTATTTGCTCAATACAGTTTCTTTAAAAAAACAGAAAATGTGAGGAAACAGAACTGCTGCATTCACCCATGTCAAAATAAGAACATGAATATAAAAGTAGAAATATTTAAAGAATTCCTCACAGTCAATAACTTAGTCTGCGTTCACACTGCAGCCTGACCCAATTCCCATTTTTTGTCAAATCTGATTTTTTTGCTGTAGCTGTTCACACTTCAGATATATGCGACCTGTATGTGTTCTGCATTGTGAACGGGCAAACGACCTGAAAGTGTCCCGCATGCGCAGTAGAGGGCGCAATAGCGTCAGCGTTCTCAGTGTTCTGCCAACCGCCATAAAAAGAAGAAGTGCTCAGTGTTTGCGGAAGTAAACATGGATGCTAACGGTGGAGCATAGCTTACATATTTGAAGTTGTTGTCCGACCGGAGCAGCATATTAACAAGTTAATCCTCTTTACAATCCGCCGTGGTTGTTGTTGTGCATCCCGCTTGCGCGCATCAGGACACAGAATAGTGAGATTTGTCGAGTATCAGTGACGTTCAGTTTGGATGAATGTGACCTGGATGTTGGGTCGCATTTGAATCGGATTCATGCAAGTGGCCTGGGTCGCATTCGAATAGAATCCGCCCTGTCCTGTTCAGACTGTCATGAAAAGATCAGATACTGGTCGCATTACGTAAAAAAAAAAAATTTTAATCGGAATTGGGTCACTTCAGCCTGCAGTGTGAGCAGCTTAAAACTAAAACAGATGTCGAATGTTACTCAAATGAAAGTTTATCAAAAAGCCGAGTCAAATAGCAGCTAAGTGCGGTACAGGTTTTCAAAATTAACAAAAGTGCTAAAAGAGAAACTAGCTCTGCTATTAGCGCATCAGCAGAAATTTGCCCACCACTGCTGGTCAGTATCTGCTATTCTGTCCTTTTAATTCAACGCGGCGCCACGCCCAAGTCTTCTGCAGCCAGTAAAAGGTTTTCTTCAGGGTTTGTCATGGAGTTATAACTGATAACCTGCACAGCACTGATGCCTCATCGCTAAGTCTCTGTGCTACTAAAGGTGAAATAAAGTTTTGCGTGTTCTCATCTGATCTCATCTTCCACATTTAAATCTTTTACTTACTTAGCCGACTTGCTGGATGAGAGGCGTAAACAAAAATGAACGCCACGTCATTTTTTAAAACTTTTTTCAACCTTTACTGCACTGACACCCTGACAGTTCAGGTAAAGCATTCTAAACTATTTTTGACCCAACGCATGTAAAGAACAGTGATTTACGACCCGACTCTGATGTAAAAAAGCAGAGCGAACTCCAGCTGGAGGGCAGGTGGGCTCACATGTTGCTTTAGGTCCAGCAGATTTGTTATTAGCTCTACTGTGCAACCTCAGTCACCTCTTTCCACTCTCTGGCTGTCTGGGCGACACCTGTTTGACTCGTCCTCTTTGTCTCAGTTCTTCCTTTCTTCCTTTACTTCATCCTTCCCCCTCCCTCCTGCCTGTCTGGGTGACACCTGGTTGCGTCTCTCTCTCTCCCTCTCTGATCCTGGGACGAAGGCTTCGCCTGACAACGGCAGCGCAGCCAGACACGAACATAATAAAATATGAAGAACTACTTGTCAGAGTCCCTGCCAATGCCGACATGAAATGAAAAGCGGGGGAGAGCAGAGAGATGTGTGCCTGACAGCTCAGTTCAGAGGGAGAGATTAAAAAATAGTCAATGGGGTCCTGTGCGATCCGCTGAAGGCCTCGCAGCCTGTTCTTGTGCGGACGAGAGCCAAACAGGTGTTTTCTTTTAATCTCCCCCTCCTTCCTTCTTCGCTTTGTACTTTCTTTCCCTCTTCTCCCTTTTTCTTCTCTTTTACCTGTGTCATAAAACGGATAAGGTGTGGTCTCTAACATTACTTTCTCCCCTGTAAAAATGTGTTTTTGTTGTGTTTTTTTTGCAGAGATGTAAAAACAACAATTAGAGAAATCGGAAACAGAGGTGGAAAAGTTTGACATTTCTACCAACTTTATTTATGACATGAGAACAGCTCAAAAAATACTCCCTGCAGAACAGAATTCATGCTTTTTGCATCTATGATAATTTTCCAACTGGAGGATATGTAAGGGTATGAGGTCAGGACCTTGATGGCGCACTAATATTTACATATACAGCACAGCTTGGACCTTGTCTTACCATGAGCTACCCAGCCGTGCTTGCACTGGTCACATGTCCGTAGGTGAATCTTTCCAGGCTGGAAACACTCGCATGTGCAGTTCACCAGTGTGCACCGAATGGCCTGCAGAAACACAAGAAACAACGCGGAGTTTAGTCACAAAACAAAATAAAAGACGAAACAAAGTGGAGTTCAGTCACAAAACAAAATAAAAGACAACAGGAAGGAGCTGATTTTCAGCTCAAAGCAGCACAAAAAACCCCGGCTCTTTTCCAGTCAGTGAATGCACCGTTTCAGCATTAACAGATTATGTTGGCCACACTCTTCAGAATAGAAGTTGTAACTGATGGAAGAATTAGGGGTTTGAAATGAAAAGGTGTCTGAAGGTAAAATAAGAGAATTTTTTTAAATTCTTGCTGTCAGTGGATGCAAAATGTGGCGTGAAGCTGATGTGGAAATGATGGAAGCCTCCTGAAAAACCCACAGAGAAGATACGGATCTATAAACTCTTCAGGGAAGAAAGATTGAGTCTAAAACAGTTAGCAAACATTAGACTTTGCTAACTTTTCATACCACTAACTATGTTAATAGTAGGAATTACTGTTACAGAAAATCAGAAAAACCTTTAAAGTCCCAAATCTTCAAATATTTTCACTATTTTCTCTTTTTTCATTTTTTCAAAGTATATGTGTGATTTTCTTGAATAGGGCATGTCTACTGGGATCAAGAGTGTGATAAGCTGTGTCAAGAAGACTTTTAACTTTTGCGCTGATGGCACAAAGTTTTTTAAATGACTTTAATCTGTTTTCTATTTAAGGAATCTCAATGTGAGTAAATCTTCATTTGGGCAGACAGAGCGTTTGCATAACGTTGCTTGAGATTAAGAGTCATTGTGGAAATATTGGACTAAGTGCAGAATGTTTTGAGATTAGTTACAGATCCATTTATTCCTGCTCAACCATTGAACCGATAGGAAGGTGGAGACGTATTAACTTATGGTTCAACATTTTCTGAAACAAAACGCAGATATCTAATCGTTTTGGGTTCAAAGTGCCAAATGAAAGCTTCCCCTTCTCAGATATTAAATTAGACACAGCTGTCTTTTTTTGTCACAATAAACATTTTGTAATATTATAATTTGAATGTATATAAAAACTGGTTATTATGGTTGTTCAAAAGACTAAAACCTCAAAATATAACAGTTACCTCAAAGCAGAGATGAATAAAAATGAAATAAAAACTCTCATGAAGCGGATTCTCAAACACTTTTTTGCTGAAAACACACAGAGCCGTGGCTGGCTGCGACTGAGGCTCCATTACTCAACACCGGAGCTGCACTTCATCCGACCTTGGAAAGCTTTTAGTACTGAAAGGTTAAGTGTCCAGACACGACGGGGGCATCTCAGTACAACACATACACCATGTCGGCCGTCGGCTGCTCCACATAAACAAATCTTTAAACATATTTTACGGGAGTCCACTTAAAAAAATCTAAATTCTCCTTAAATTAATTAAAAAAACAAAGCAGCTGCTTGCAGTCACAAAGCAAACACAGCTCCCTCATCCAAATAAGTGCAGCAGCTGGAAACTGTAAGTTTCATGACAACAAAGAGCAAAAGAAGTAAAAACATTAATCTTGATATCAGCTCATCATTTATTACATGTATTTTCTTTATCTTATCGAGATGAACTGATAAAATTTGCAGGAATTCTGCAGCTGAAGGAAAACGTACTGAACAAAACCAGAACTTTGAAAACTCTTGCCTCTCTCTGCAGTTTTTAAGGATTAGAGTTTATATATTCGTTTTATTTTAATATGAAAGGAAATTAGTATGTGTCTGTTTATTTTGACAGGGAAATCTAAACCGTCTGGCAGTTCAGACATCGGTCAGAGATAAAGAAGCTGTGGCGAAACGTCTGCTGGCTCTCAAACTGAACCCTCGCCTATCAGCTGCTGAAATTTTATGAATTTACAGCCTGAACTGTCTGAGCTATCAAAACTTTTCTCGCTGTTTGGTGCGGCAGCTTAGTGACAAAAGGTTGGAGGTTTGTGACCTTTATTTCACAATGTCAGATCGATATCCGATCGATCAGTGAGAAGCAACGAATATTTCTGCTCCTCGCTGCATGCGCACAAACTCAAGGGCCCGTTCAGGTGTTCAACAGAAAGTCTGTGGATTAGCACCTCTTCCTGCTACATATAAAACCTCTAATCTACTGAGGGAGAGTAAAATCTATCAGAATCCCCTCCTGCGTGCCTTGAGGTGTTACAAACCAGATTAGTTCCTGCAGGTGTCAAAGCGAACATGGGCTAATCCGAGATTAAACACAAAATTACACCACTTCCAGCCGCGTCGCCTCGCAGTTTGACACCGGATGACACTCGAGGCGGAGGTGATTTGAATTTACACCGTTTTTTTAAGCTCTCCAGGTGCGAGGGAGGATTATGTGTCAGGTTTACAGAACGTCGGCGACTGAAATCCAGACGTGAGCGCTCTTAACGGGCTGACGGTTGCTTCCCTCAGCAGACTGAAGGTGGAGCAGACCTGGCTGTTCGCAGGCAATCACACGGCCAGAAATGTGAACATTTTAGACATAAAAGGCCAACAGAAATTATCTAGATTTATTCTCTCTAGCAGTTAGGCTCTTTTTTATTTTGTTATAAAATATATTGATAAAAAAAAAAAAAAAACTAAAATTCACCAATTTCCCTTTCCTAATGTAGATTGTCACTGATACTACTGTAAAAATTGCCGGATTATCCCTTTAGTTTACTCTGTTATGTTTTATGTGGTTAATTGTGACCACATAAAAAATTCAAATTAAAACAATACTTTATAGATCCCAAAGGGAAAATAAATTTTATTGTTACTCAAATTAATTCAAATTCTGCAGTTATTGCAGACAGTGTTTGTTTTTTGTTTTATTAATATAAAAAAGAGACTTTTTTTGAAAAATTGTGAAAATGTGTTTGACAATTAAAAGGTAAAAGACGTCAACAAAAACATGTTTATTGATGTGTAAAAGCGGTTTAACGGTTGGAGCTACTTCAAATGTACTTGTTCAAACTAAATCGTTCAGTCCAACATTTAGCATATAAACCTTGGCTAAATAAAAATAATTTATCAAACTTCTTCGATGAGATGAAATAAATGCATTACACTACATTCTACACTGTAAAATTTGAGTTTTGTACACAAGAATGTTTGTTTTGTTTACTCAAAATAGCATTAGCTTTTTACCTGCTAAGCAAGCTAGCGCTAGCTACACTTTGACCAAACAGTTTTTCATAAAGGTGACATTTTACACAATATTAAATACATAGGCTTGAAATCCATAGTTTCTACTGTTGGGACAGAAGCTGGATATGTTAACTAAACTTTAGGTCAAACATTTTGTCCCACTTCGTTGAGTTAAATGAGTCTGCCACTTCACACACCGCCATTTTGAACGGTTCAACTACCTGGTCAGACTTCAGAAAATTTTATTATTATGACTAATATAATCAACATCAGTGAGTTGCATTTATGCTGTTCAGTTACTTTAACCCCTTTTTTGGTTCAAAACCTAACTCAGTATCCGACTTTTACCTCATTGACGTGTCATAATTCTGCATCAGAAGAAGCCAGACGTCATAAATCTGGACGTAAATAAGCTCGCTTTGTTTTTTCTTGGCTTCCTTCACTTGTTATGATCTTGTGAAGATACTGTCGGCTTCCATTATTGAATAACTTTAAAATCGATCCACAGAGAGCAGCGTCCATTACACCAAGACCTGCTGGGTGAACGTAGCCAGAGAGATTTTCAGCTCACAATAAAAAGAAATACTGACACATAATGAAAGGTTTTTAACCAAACACAGATTTAAGAAGTTATTAACACAAGTCAACGTTGAAAAAAATGCTATTATTTATGTTGAGTACATTAGTGATATAATTCAGCTACAGAAAGATGAAGATAAATCATATTATGAAATAAAAACTGTGTTCAGTCAATGGTTTGGCTTTCAACAACAGCCATAGTTGCTTAAATGGGCCCTTGGGAAAACCAGCTGCTGGCCCTGGTGGAGACAGGCTGTGCAGAGCGTTTGCAATGTGGGGACTTTCTTTTCATGTATGAGAAACCACGGTGGGCAATATTTATATCAATAGACCATAAACAGCTGGATTATTTAACCAAAGCAATAACGTTTTGCAGCTGAAATGATGTTGCTTACCAGATGCTTCAAATTTAATTTTTTTTTTATCTTTCACCCCCTGTTAAACTCTCGGAGCGTTTCCTTTTTCCTTCTCTAAGGAGCTTTCCGTAAAACATCACGTTGTCACACAATGCAGGCGTTTCGGATTAAGCGGGATCGGTGGAAATAAAACAAATGGAAATATCAAATGCACCTCCGCTGTTTACAAGCTGAACTCTGACAGCTGATGAGATAGTTAAGGGGCGTCTAATACGGCAATTAGAGCATGCCACTGTCTGCGGGGCTGCTGCTGCTGTGACAAGGCGTCCTCTAATCACTGACTTATTACGCCGGCTTGCAGCACCTCTCATATCTGGCCCATTAAGCAGACAACAGCATTAAGAACAGCAATAAAGAAGCAGCAACCCCCCTTTAACTGAGTGGGTAATGAAGGCAGAAAGGGTGAGGGAACAGACTGCTTGTTAGTTCTTACGATTAATTTGAGTCAAAGTTGTCAGACAGGGGAAACATAATAAAAATCTTTGCGATGCATCAAAGCTTATAAAGACAAAACACTGGAAAAAAGTTGGCAGAAAAAAACAAGAAACTTGCTGTAAAAAATGTTTTTTGTTCACTTGCTTACATGATATCTATGCTGTATTAAATCACCACTAACAGATCAGCAGTTAGCTGTTAAGCTAGTGGGGCAACTAGCTAGTGCCAAAATGCTAACACATTTATTCTACTCTCAAAACGTCTTCTACATAAAGCTGCTAATGAAATAACAAATATTATATGATCATAAATTTATGGGGAAGATAATAATGTGCTTGGTGGTTGTTTTCCGCCAGGAATTAAAACATAAAATGGGAAAAAGAGAGAAAAAAACAAATAAATCATCAGGACTGCTAAGCTAGCTGGACAGCTAGCATGCTAGCGCTGAAATACTAACCCAGTAGTTAACTACTCTCAAAACGTCTTTTACATAAGACTGGATGATGAAATAACAAATGTCATATGATCATAACTTTATGGGAATGATATTCATGTGCTTGGTGTAGTGTTTTCAACCAGGAATTATAGAATAAAATGGGAAAAAAAGAGAGAAAAAACAAGAAACTGAATCATGATTCTGTATATTCTCACACTCTGTCTGATCCCACCAATACATTTGTACATATTTGTCACAGCAGGCAAAGAGGGGGGAGGAAGTTCGGCCAAATACTCTACATTAGTCACCGTACAAACGTCTCGCCAGCGTTTCCTTTCTGGCTCGGACCTAAAGAGGACGATGTTCAGCAAAAGCTGAAGAAATTCCCACAACGCTGCAGCAATTAGAACCAGACAACAGTCAACACTCACGCACAGCTGCTGCGGTGCCGCTGCAGTCAACAGCGTGGTCCAGTGTCTTTTTTTTTTTCCTTTTTCTTCTGCGCTTATCTTACTCAACTTTTTGTGTGTGTCGCTGCAGGGTTTTGTTTAGCCAGAGGCTTGATGTTTCATGGATGTTTTGCTTGGCTTACCGCCGCTGTCCCAGCCCCATTGTGTAAACACTGACAGCAGCGATGGCCAGCATCAAACTCTCGATTAAAACACTCTTAACAGGACAGATGGAGTGAAGATGTTGAGCAGAGAGGAACAGCAGAAGGAGGTCCAAGGTCATTTTAAACAGTCTTCACATCTCAGCATCACAAATACAAAACTAAACTAAACCACAAAGAGAGATAAAGAAATCTGTTCTTAAAGATATTTAAGATTTCTGCATTGATCTGGCCAGACGGTTTGAAAGATGACCAATTTTTTTTCAGATTTTTAGACAAAACATCCTGGTATTTCATGAAAGTTCATAAAGCCTGCAACAGAAACAGGCCCAAACCATCACCATGCGTCACATAAGCTAGGGAGTGCTTTTACACTTTCTTTGTTTCACACAAAACCCACCTGTAGATTTTCTTGATAAGAAGCTCAATTTTAGGTCCAATTAAGGCTGCATTCCCGGCAGTCCTGTTCAATCTGCTTTAATCCAACTCCAGTGAGTTTATCTAGAAAGTCTGGTTCGTTTGGGGAGGTGTGAATGCGTAATCAAACTAACGCGGACCAAAGAGTGAATTATGGTCCGCCTACAAACCTCGCCTCGGTTTGGTTGAAGTGAACTCTGGAGCAGTTCGAATACATTAGTGAACACCAAGCGGATCAGAGACTGCTCCAAAAGCAGGAAGTGAACTACAGTGCAGGGCATTCTGGGTAAATACAACCAAAACAGACGCTAGCGAGACAAGCACTAGAGGGAGAAATGGCTTGTGTTCTTTTACCAAAGATAACAGAGACATCATACAACAGCTAAAATCTGACACCACTCCATTCATGTGTCTTCTTCAGAGGTTTTCATATTGTGGTTCTTGGTGCAGCGCCCCTACAGGCGAGGAGGGGAACAGCTTTTTCCAAGTGGTTTGGACCATTTGATTCAGTGCAGTGTCAATTTCTGTCCCCAATCAAACTGAGTCTACTGGACAATCAGGTGTGAAAACATCCTAAAATCCCATGTGATTTTAGAAAACTCCACTGATTACAACCAGATGGGTTGGAGATGGTGCCTCATGGTTGTTCTGGAGATATAATGCCAGAGAGACAGAAACTTAAATTGGAGAGGCAAAAGTAAACGAGGTTGATCAGCATGACTAGGACATGTTAGAATGAAATATCCTCTCTGTAGTCTGACATTGAGCTGTTAGCATAGCATAAAAGTCATAAGACTGTCATACAGAAACATTCTTCAGTCAGAGGCACGTCCGGATTGGTTGCAAGACTGACTGCTACAGAAAATCCTTTCTGCCCACAGCCTCACCATCTCTCTGAGTTATGACATTTAAATTCCCTTCAGGACAAATTATGTATTATTGATATATAACATATTACTTATGGGTAAACCTGTTATAAACAATTATTTATCAATGTGGAACTCTACAACAATTGTTTCTAAACTTTCTAGTAAGAAAGGCCAACAACATTTATTAGGATCTGGATCTAAACCCAACCATGGAGTCTGTACAAGTTTAATAAAACAATAGAAGCCACGCTGATCCTAAACCAATATCCTGTACAACTGAATTAGTGTCCTGACATAATGTTTTTAAGGCTGACACTGTAACTAAATGCCGCAGGAAACTGCTAAAGCACCAGTTGCTCTGTTGGGTTCAGCCGAAGCCAACACACACCCAGCATCCAGCAGCTGTGTGTGTTGGTTCCTCCTCCCTTAATTGAAACCTTTAGCATGTTCAACACACAGCCACAGACCACATCTCTTGTTTGGTGAGTTAAGCAAAGCTGAGATTTAAATGAAAACCCCGTGAGAGAGAGAGAGAGCGAGCTGCGCAGCATCGGCTTCAGATTTAAATTTGTCTCTGCTTAGGGTCACTGTAAAACACTGGGAGCATCTTGTCCTCTCTTCCACCCACAAGATATTATCTCATCCGTGAGCTAGCTGCCGAAATGCCGTCGATTTCCTGCCAGAAATGTGCGGCCAACGTGTGCAGGAAAAGAGGCGCGGCAGCGTTGCGTGTCATAAAAACGGACAGATCGGGGCTTCACGGCGTCCATATTGGAGCCAGGTGACAAATAAAACACGGGGAATAAAAAAAAGTAGAAGTCTTTGAAGTGTGACGCAGCGCGCCGCAAAAGCACAAGGGAGCAAATACCTCCTGCCAGGACTGATCTTCGATTGTTTGACTTCAACCTGAGTTTCCAAAAGCACCAAATAAACAATAATCAACTATGTTGGTTTTAAGCCTTTATTTCAGGAAGGAACAGGAAGTTTCAGTGATATCTCCGCAGCGTCAGGTCAGGGTTATAATAGTTTTGAGATTTTTCATTGTGACTCTTTGTCTAATTCAGGAAGTTTTAATTAGCTTTTAGAGAGTGTTTGCTACTTTTTACTAGTTAATATTAGTTAAGTATTATTTAGTTTTAGTTTTTCACACTTTGGTTAATTTTTAGGTGCAGATCTCAAAAAGGTCACATCGACTGGGTAACGAATACTCGACATTAATTTTGCTGGTCAATAAATTCTCCCAAAGTTATTGCAATAAACAACAATACTGTTGTTTTGAGACCATTCTTAAATAATATGACGCTAATGGCATAATAATGTGAGAACACACTCTCAAAGATTAATAAACTTTAAATTGTAGAGATCATTTAAGACTGGAACTGGAAGACATTCTAAATATCCAAAATAAATATACAAAACAACACAAACATGAATCATGAAGTCTCAAACAAACAAAGACTGCCTTCTAGTTTTTGGTAGAAGTAGAGAAAAAACAAAAACAATAAATCATACAAATGTCAAATATTGACCTTATTTTATTTAAATTTATCATGTGATTAATTGATTTATTGGTTATTGCAACAGATCCATAAACAACCACCTCATGTCATTTTCTCTAAACTTTTGCTGTCGACATTTAAGAGCCGCCAAGACGACTGTGAGACAGCTGATGTAAACCGCTTATGTTGGGAAATAAAATCCAAGAAATTTTACACCAGTTTGAAAGGCTAATAAATAGATTCATAAAAATAAAACAAAGCATGTTATACATATAATGTTATACATATAATGTTATACATATAATGTCAGCTTTTAAAAAGCACAATATATTTCTAGTTATTATAGTTTTTCCCCATTAGTTACGGTTTTAATTTATTTCCGTTAACAGAGCCGTTTTCTCGGTCTCAGTTTTCGTTGTTTTGTTAGTTTCAGACTAACTCTGCGTCAGGTCGGTCCTCCCTGTCAGCTCTTGTTGCCAGAGGTCCCTGTCCTCCGTGCAGCTGTGCATCTGGGCTTTGACACGGGGCAGAGCCACCAGAGCTATGCTAATGGGAACCAAATGGGGCGTGAGCCCCCGGTGGATTACAGAAGGAGAAGAGAAGCATGTGTTTTCATGTATTCATGCAAAGAACTCAAAGCCGCTCATTTTTGTTTCCTTCTTCTCCTTCTCTCATGTCAAACAAATGGGAGCAGCAGCATCTGCTGCCGCGAAGGCGCCGCAAACAGCAGACGACCTTTCTAGCTAATTTAAAGTCTTTCAGCAGATGCGGCTAAAACTGGACAAAGTATACACAACCCGGCAGCCAGAGGCTTTGGATTTCTCTGCTGAGTGACTCCAAACTAGCGTGAAACTCAAAAGGGACAAAAGCAAAAATGCAGAGTGGAGAAACAATAAGGTGCATCTGAATCTCATTGTTCTGAGAACAATTTGTGTCTGTAAAATGTGAATCACCAGTTTCAGATGTTTGGCTGAGACTCTGAGCCTCTCTGCACTTTGCCTTCACCTGCTTTACTGAAAACGAAAACCTCCTTCTGGATCTGAACCTACGGAGCCCACAAGGGACAAAGATAATACTTGGTAAAATTTGGAGTTTTTGTAGTTTGTAAGATTTATAAGGTAGTTTTTTCACTAGAAACTAAACCAAGAACGATTGGTAATATTGAGTGTTTTGAAAAAATCGGTCACTTTTAACATGAGTTTCATTAGTGGTTGAGATGTGTGCTGGTTTTTTGGGGAGTTTTGTTGCGTTTGGGATGGAAACAGTCAGTCATATCTGGCAACTCCGTCCGGCATCCAGCTTTGTGAAACGACACGGTCTCACACACACACACACACACACACCCACACACGCACACACACAGAGAGACAGAGAGAGAGAGAGAGAGAGAGAGAGAGAGAGAGAGAGAGAGAGAGAGAGAGAGCGCACCGCCTCGTCGGGTCGTCCAGCCGGATCGGTCTGACTCACGTCATGATGAACGTCTGTGCCTGCGCTGCTGGACAGTCACGCTTGTTTATGAAGTGGACGGATAAAACGACCCAGCTGGCTTTGATATTGTGAAACCGCGAGGAAGAGGGAGTGTGATACAACAATACCGGATCAGGACGCACAGGCCTATGATCTCACCATCACATGACATGCTGTTACCGGCACAGGTGGACAGATGCACCGCAGCGCTAGCTCTGGCTGAGCCGCGAGTTCAAATAGCAGCTCTGGGTGGACGGGGAGCGCATGCAGGGCCCCCCCTGAGTCCCCGCCCCCGGCTCTGCTCGGCTCACCTCAAAGCATTTCCCCAGGCAGAGATCAAACCGCGCGCCCAGCGACAGACCTCTGGGTCTGCAGGCACAGCGCCCGGTTCAAAGATGGGTGCTGGGGAATGCAGGGCAGGATGGGAGAGGAGGGAGAGAGGGATGAAGGGATGGAGGAGGGATGGAGGGATGAAGGGATGGAGGGATGAAGGGATGGAGGAGAGATGGAGGAGGGAGGAGGGATGAAGGGATGGAGGAGAGATGGAGGAGGGAGGAGGGATGAAGGGATGGAGGGAGGAAAAGGAGAGATGGGAATATGTTTTAGGGAAGGTAGGTAGGTAGATGGCAAACATAAATGTGCAAAAGATGAAAGAAAACACGTTTTTAAGACTTTACTTCACAAATTCTGATTTAAAAAAAAATAAATGTAGTGAAAGCTTGGGTTCAAAATGATGAATATTTAGTTTATGCTAACATTTATTTGAAAAATACTCTCACCCCTTACATATTTAACATATTTTTCCAACTTTAAGTGTCTTTCAGTAGGATTTGAGAAAGCATGATACATCACTAGTTCTTCTTAAAAAAATCAATATAAGGTAATTATTGACATAAAACAAGTTCCTAAATCTTTCTGAAAAGTTACTTTTCAGTTAGTTTTGTCCCATTTTAAGAGTACAAACACATTTACACTAAAACTAGACAAAATATTTGATTTTGCATTTTTGCAGTGTGAATACAAATGCATGCCACACTTTTCAGATTTTTATTTGTAAAAGATTAAAGTTTGGTTCTGACGTGACAAAAAGGGGATCAGCTCATGTGAACACTGAAGTTCTGTTAAACAGAACCTAGTTTTTAGGAACAGATTCTGCTTAAAAATCTGATTTTAATAACAATCAAAGAAAGATTTTCCTGCAATAATTCAGCATCAAACATTATTACAACAGCACTAAGGATTTGTTATTGTACTGCATAAACAGGTCAACTTATGGCTGCACATTTTCACGAAGGGCTTTCTGGGGTTTGGACAAACACTTCCTTATCTGGAGCGCTGTGGGGGCAGCGGAGGAAGGAAAACAGGGAGGCCATTGTCGTCGGTATATGTTAGATTTGCTCCGACCTTCGGCCTATCAGAGGAGCCAACAGCTGCAGATAAGGACACTCGCACTTGCTGGCCCACTGAAATATCTCCGGGTCCGATTCTTTTCTAGCGCAGAGTGCAGAATAGAGAGAGAGGCAGAGTGGCGACAGTTCAGGGTTTTTATTGTAGTTTAGTTTTAATTTGCTGTGACTTTTTGTTCATCTAATTCAGTTATTAGTTTTTAGAGTGTTTGCTGGATTTTCTTAGTTGTGGCAGTTTGAGTTTTTTTCAGACTTTGGTTAATTTTCAGGTGCAGAAGTGTTGCATTGTGATAATGAACACATCGTCTTGGCTATTGAAGACTTTGCTGAATGACTGCGGCGTTTTCTCCCAACTTTTGCTGCCACCATTTTGGAGCGCCACAATTTGATACAAACTGCTTGTGTGGGAAAAAATCCATTTCATATCAGCTCAAAATGTTAATAAATACATTTAAAAAACACAAAAATGAAGAATATTAAATCTATAATTTCAGTGTGTTTTAGTTAGATTTAACAACACAAGATATAATTCCACTTAGCTGTAATTTTTCCACATTAATTACCGTTTCTTATTTATTCCAGTGGAGAATTATCAAAAATGTAGTTATTTTGTTAGTTTTAGTTAACTATAATAAACCTGGAGAGAGGAGGACAAAAAGAGAGGGATTTATGGAAAAACAATGAAAGGAGAATCCTATCTGACACAAACAGGAGATATTAGTCACCATCCACAGCTGATGCACCCCCCCCCCCACACACACGCCCACGCACACACACACCCCCACACACACACACACACACACCCACACAGCCTTGAAGCGGCTGCAGAGACTCCCCTAAATGAACATCCAGTCACCTTTTCTCAAACTCTCCCACATAAACCCATCTTGCTAACACACAAACACCCCCCCCACACACACACACACACACAGACACACATAGACACACACACAGACACACACACACACACACGCAGACACACACAGACACACACACACGGTGAATTTTCCCTCTCAAACGGACTCATAGCCAGAGAAAGCTTGGAAGAGCTCCTAGATGTAATCTTGCCAATCGCTCTTTATTTTCTTTGAACCATTTTTGACGCCAAAAAGAAAAACAACAAAAAAAAAGCCTGCGCTAATTGCGAGTAAGCAATTTCCAAATTATGTTTCTGTTACAACTACTGCAGCTCAGCTGGCTTCGATTCAAGACACACGACCCGGCAATAATATTTGTTTCTTTGTTCGGCGTTTTGTTCAAACAACATGTCAGCGACGGTGGTTTACTTGTAAACAGCTGGGCCTGCGTACACAGCAGCCGAGGAAACGATGGAATAAATAAAATTACTTCCAAACTGCAAACTTACAGTCTGGACCAGAAATTTACATACACTGTATGAAGACACAACCATTTTCTCTTCACTTCATTAAATCAGATGAAAGTTTTCCCGTTTTAGGGCCGTTTTTATCTGTAAACATTTGGTCATTTCAGTTGAACTAAAATCAAATTAAATTCAAAAATACTTCATTTATCCCAGAAATGGAAACTAGTTATAATACTCATATCATCAAGTCAAAGAGTTGTGATCTTGGAAGGAAGGATCTCCAGTAGCAGTCAGTCTTACAACAAACCTGAAGACGCCTCTGACTGAAGATTGCTGACAGTGCCATCACTGTCGCTACATGCTAACAGTTGCTGATATGATCAGTTGTTGGCTAGCACTGCTAATCCGTCTCTTCTGCTTTTGCTGCTCCTCTTTAAGTCTCTGTCTGTCCTTAGAGACAGAGAACCAAACAGAGACGTTGGAGTCCAGGACTCTATGATCAAGAATTATAATCCAGAATCATAAATTCATCAACTCTTAGCTAGCTCTGCTAATCCACCTCTTTTGCTTTTGCCACTACACCTTAAAAAGCAGTTGGGGGCCATATGACCCAGAACCATAAAGACGTCTTAGTCTTTGGTGCTGCAAAGCCACAACTCCAACAAAATCATTTTAAAAAAAGAGATTTTTTTTTTTTTTTGCAAATAAACAAAAAAACTTTTGGAGACAAATCCTGAAACTGAAGTGTTTGTCCAACTGCGAGATACGGGAGTGGCAGCATCATGGCTTGAACTGATGACATCATGAGGAAACATGGAGGCAACGTCTGAAACGATCAGCCACCAAGTTAAAGCTTTTAGGAAGAAACGGCTCGTCCAACCAAACGCCAGATTAGTTTAAAAGTATCTTCATTTCGGTAAACTGAAGGTTTTGATCTCAGTCCTGCTGAAAACCTGAGCGCAGAGCAAACAAAGCTGACCCAGTTTCACCAGTTTAACCAGTTTCACCAGTTTAACCATTTTCACCAGGAGAAATGGACCAGAACTGCAGAAATGTGTTGGTAGAAGTTTGAGGAAAGAAATCCAAAACGTTTGATCAAAATCATTTAGACACAACATGAAAGAAACGTAAGCTTCTGAATTTTCTTCCTTCAAATATCTTAGACACAAAATCATGAACAGAAATCAGGTTTTAACCGACAAACAAATCACCAAACAGTCGAAACTAAACCGAGGTAAAACAAAAACATTTCTACAAAGTAAAAAACACACAACCAACGAATAACTCCATTTAAAATAGAAATATAAGAAAAATGATCAGAAAAACAAAAATGCCTTATCCAGTGGAAAGTTGTTGAAAAGTTATTCATAAGTTAGTTTTTCTTATTTCAAATGTACCGAGATATTTACATTAGAAACTAGCACAAAAATACTAAGATTTTCTGTTTTTGCAGTGTAAGAGTTATAGTGATTATCCTAACTGACCTAAAACAGGAGAAGTTTGATTTAACATCAGAAAGGTAGAAAAAGAAAAGTTTCATCTTGTTATAAAGTGGCTTCAACTGCAAGGAAAAGCAAATCATGAAGCATTTGTTACCTGAGCCACCATAACGAGAAGCTGGTTCCTGACTCAGATCCCAGAGGAAGCTGAACGCCATCGATGTGACAGAAAGAAGACTTGGATTATTTAAGCTGAGTCACCGCGGCGACGGCCGTGTCACCGCCGTCCGCCTTTATCAGCCTGACAAAGTTCACAGATAGAGCTGCGGCTCCAACAGGTTAAACGGCGGCGAGCGAACCAGGAGTCAGAGGAAGAACTGATAATTGGATAAAGGAGAGCAGACGCTGGGCGATCGACCTGGCCAAATTACAGAAACTCCCTCCCAGGACCGGCTTACGTTCGCCTCATTTGGCTAAAGCCGGACTCCTTATTTCTGCAATTATAAAGCTATCGACTAATTCGACATGTGCTTGCGTGTCTCCCGGCCGTTGAGAGCTGGTGTGCCATTGAGTCATTAACTTTGACAAATTGTGACAGACTCTTTTTATTGCCACCCAATCATGAGAAACAAGGCTGTGGCAGAGGAGTTAATGAGTGGCATGTTCCCCCCCCCAAACCCTCGTTTTCCACCAGGATTCCTCAAAATCCCCCCATCGCCCTCCATATTTATAATTTTACCACATCCTAACAATAACACGACCAGCACTCAGCACAAAACACGCAGCCTAATGAATCTCATGCCTTCACCGCGCTGAAATGGCCAGTAAGTATTACCAGCTGCGACACTCTCCCTCGCCCGCCCCCCCACCGTCTTTGGCAGTGGCACGGACGATGGAGGAGCGGGGAGTCACGCAGACACATCTGAGTGCAGCTGGACCAGGGAGTAAGAACTGAGGAGGAGGAGGAGGAGGAGGAAGAGGAGGAGGAAGAGGAGGAGGAAGACCACAAGTCTCCATGTTTCCAGCTGCCTTTCTCAGGGGCTCGGTTTTCTCTCCCTCCCCTTCGCAAGGCCCTTTTGGTCCCAGCTTACTTTAAAATTCCCAAACACACACGCATTCACACGCACACACACTCTCACACACGCGTACTCCCTGATCCACCTCCCCTCCTCTTCCATCCCCTCTCATTCGGCCATCTTTGTTTGGACAGGGCTCAGGAGTTCCAGAAAAGCTCTCTCAGATGTGCTGAAGTAAGGGAAAATCAAAACAAACTGGCCCTCACACACACACACACACACACACACACACACGCTCCGGTTTTATATGAGCACACAAACACCAACAAGTCCCTCACTCACACTTAATACCACGCAACTGGATCCACATACATGAACGATTTCACATGTGAGCGGAGCTGAAACGCCAGCTTCATCCAGGGAACAAATTTGCAACAAGATGGAAAAAAAAAGTTTTTCATTGTGGCAATAAAAACCACACAGTCACTGCAAAAACAAAACATCTTACCAATCATTTTTGGTCTAGTTTGTAGAGAAAATATCACAAAATAAGACAAAACTAACCTACAAGTAACTTTCCAGAAAGTAAAAGGAGCTTTTTTTTAAGTCAACAATTCAATTATATTGGTGAAAAAAGCATATTAGAACTAGCAGATTATAAAAAGACACTTTCTCCATGTTGTAAGGGAAATAATCTGCCAACAGAAATAGCAGTTTTTAACAATATTAAGGAATCATTGGCCTAAAACAAGATCCTGTGTGCACTAAGGTATTTGCACTGGAAGCTACACCAAAACTGCATGGTAAGATTTATTTTTTGTATTTTTGGTCTAGTTTCTACTGATACACTTGAAATAAGACAAAACCAACTTACAACTAACTTTTTAGCAAGAAATAGGAACTTTTTTTTTAACTCAATAATTCAATAATATTGATTTTAAAAGTACTGGTTCCACTGGCAGCCCATCATGAACATTTACCACTCTTCAAACACGCCGTTGATCTTTTCAGAAAAAATAACAAAAAAACTCCCAACTGAGATTAATTTACAATGTTGTAAGTGAAAAGTGAAATAATCTCTCAGTTCACCGATATTTTTAGTCAATACTGAGGAATTATTGACTTAAAACAAACTCTGACGTCTTACTGAAAGGTACTTAAGAGTCAGATTTATTTTGTTTCAAGACATTTGCAAAACAAAATGTACCTGGTAAGTCTTTTGTACCAAGTACTTTTGGTCTAGTTTCAATTGCAAATATTTTAAAACACTTTAAAAGCAATAAAACTAACCTGCAAGTAGCTTTTCAACAATTTCTTTCAGTCAATAATTTTTCAAAGTTGATTAAAAAGGTTACAGTGACAGATAAATTCACTTATAAGACGTTTTTCTCATGTTATAAATTAGCCAGTGAATTTCATCAATATTAAGGAATTATTAATTTAAAACAAACTCTTACGTCTTGCTGAAAGGTCACTTATATGTTGGTGCACTTGAAATAAGAGAAACGAAGATATTTGCAAAAGAAACTAAACTAAAAATTACCTGGTAAAATGTTGTGTTTTTGCAGTGTTCAGTCTGCGTGTGTGTGTGTGTGTGTGTGTGTGTGTGTTTTCTGATCCAGGATCACAGCAGCAGGGCACGGCTGAAGCGTACCTCGACATATGTTACCTCTTTGTGATATTGACTTTGTTACAGCTATACGAGTGGGAGAGTGGAGCCAGGAGCTCAGGCCTCGCAGGAGAGGGGCCCTGCGAGTTCGCTACAAAACAAACACGCCGAACGGGCGCAAAAACACAAAACACAGCACCCGCAAAACGCTGCTGCGTGTCCACACCGGTCCAAACGAGCCCCAAAATGTCCCTGATGCTCATCACATCCACAGGGTTCACATCCACACTTGGTCTGGCCTCCTGTCTGAGTTAAAAACTGAAGAATCTCTCAGTGTGGATCCCTGGATTCCCCACACTGACCCGAATCTGCAGCGCAACATTTTTATTTTCTTTAGCCCACTTTGTGTTGTCAGACAAGTCAAATTCAGGAGCACTTTCTCGTTATAATAAATCGACAAACAAGATGTGAAACTTGTTAAAACTACAAACTTTCACATTTTAACGTTATTAAACTTGTTAAAATGAAAGTTTCTCATTAAAATGTGAAACTTTCACGTTTTAAAGAGACATAAACCTGGTTAAAAAGAAATGTTTCTCATTAAAAGATGTAAACTCGTTCCAACAAGAAAGTTTCACATTTTTACGAGATATAAAAGATATAAAGATTATCGTTTAAATAAGATATAGAACTTATTAAAATAAAGAAACTTTCACATGTTAACCAGATGTTTTCTCATGTTTTTCTAACTTTAAAAACACTAAAAAACCTGTTTTGACTTGAATCTCTTTAAATATGAGCTTAACATTTTGCTTTTTCTCTGTCGCCTACTTTGTGCTGTCAGTCAACTCGTATCAAAGTAAAAGTTTAACTGCCTCAGTTTTGAAATAACATCAGGAACAGTTTTCTCTTCATGACATATAAAAAAGTGTTTTAAGTATTCTAGTGGGAGTTTAATGTAAAATTATTATTTTTAAAAGTTTACATCATGTTATGTAAAGCGTTTCAAATCAGTCGATATCTATAATTATTAATTAGGTTTTAAATATTTGAAATACTGCCAAACTGCTATCGTGATTTTCCTGTTTTATCCACAGTTTTAACTTCTTGTTGTTTTTTTATTGTTAAGCTGTGATGAGGAACGGTGGCCAAACGTTAAACTGCTGCCGCGCCAGTTAGCAGCTTGTTGCTAGGTAACCAAAGTTAGAAAAACTTGAAACTGCTTGTTACCCAGCAGGTTGTTGCTAGGTAACTAAAGACTGAGTGAGTGAGTTGTTTCCACCAAGCTAGCTTGGCTTAGCTGTGAGAGGTAGAGCGGCTAAATCCATTTTGTTTATTTTGGATATTTAAAGTGTTAAATGTTCATTACAATTTAAGGTTTGTTGATCTTTGACAATAAGTTCTTGCATTATTAAGCCATTCCTATTATATCACTTGAAAATGATCTCAAAAGAACAATATTATCGTTTATCGCAAAAACTTCTGGGACAATTTATCATCCAGGAAAATTTCTTATTGAGATAAGTTTATCTTTTAGATAATAATAATAAAATAAAAACAATAATGTTGAAACTCGTGAAAGCTTGCATCCTCTCGGAAATTTAAATATGAATATTTATTATAAAGATAAGTCAGTCAGCAGCCTTCGTCAAGCCACTGGTAGAAAAAACTGGACCCGTGCAGGAAAACCCTGACGCCACGGCTCATGTGCTTCTTATTTGATTGCTTTGCAGAACTAAAAGATTGATTATCATTTCCATATTCCTGAGAGTGTGAATCCCAGATCGGGTCTTTCCCGGGTGATGACTTTGCCTCTAAATTTGAATAATGAAGTCGAGTCATTTGAATATTCCCTCTGTATTAAAACTCATGTTTTTACACCATGCAGCAATATTAGCCATGTTAATTGGGCTCTTTGGACTTTCCTAATAGAAAGACTAAATTAATTACTTATGTCGACAAAATGTCAGACACGCCGATGTAATAACTACAACTGTTTCCAGCAGCGTTTGTTTTCGGCGTGTGCGTCGCTCGTGTTTGTGCGAGAGGGAAGCGCTCGGCGAGGGTCCGGTTGTTCCGACTTACAGCTAATGAAAGAGATGGGAACAAAGTGCTTTGACATCCCCTCCATGTTTCATCTGCGGCTCTCGAGGGCCCCGCTCCGGCATTCATCCACTCCTCTCATACTAATCAGCCACCGCGCTGCAGACTGTTTTGCTTGCAGAGTGACTCGCGTTCGGCACACACACACACACACACACACACACACACACACACACACACACACACACACACACACACACACACACACATATGCCTACACACTCAAGAGTGCCAATCTAAAGTCCGAGTGGAAACCAAACTGGTGTCTGTGTTTGTGTGTGATCTGATCATTAGTGTGTAACTCCCATCCCAAACCCGCCGCCGCCATGGGGGGCTTTGAAGTTAAACATTTTTTTTTTAGCTTATGGCTGTTTTTCAGACTTGAAGAAAAACGACATCAGCGCATTTTTTTCCCCTCGACTACAAGTAAACATTAGACTTCAGGAGAAGACGGCGACGTTGAGAGTGAGATCATGGGATTGGGTGTGTGAACATGTTTTAGAGTGCAGGAGAGGGCCTGCTGATGCCATGTTTCAGACGACCCCTTGAAGTGGAAATGAGCTTCCTCGGTCTCATAACTAGTCCGTTCTCACAAAGTCAGCAAACTCTGACATCCGCCTCCATCCCCAGCCCAGCCCTGAAGATCTGCAGACATTTCTCCACCTAGCCCTGTGGTCAGCATGCAGCACGAATTCACAAGCCATGCAGCCCACACTGTCATCCTAAAGTGCTTTTCAAGAAATTTCTCAGAGTTATTGGGAAATTCTAGACATTCGTCTTATTAAGAATAGAGTAAAACTGGGCTTTGTTGACAGCACAGCGATGCTTGGGCTAATTTCTGTTTCAAAGATCCTCATAATTCTGTCAAATGTAAGAATTAACCTGCTTAAGAACCTCGTTTAGATCACATAGATCATATAAATTAATACGTATTCGTTCTAGGGCTGAAAAACTTATAAAAATACAAGCATTCCATATGAATCAATAGATAATTATTGATTAGTTCTTTGTTTTAAAAATCTGAAATAGAGCCAAACTGGAGACGTGACCTTTTCTATTTTATCCAGTTTTCATTCCAGGCTGTTTATTTTTAAACAGTTATGAAGCAAACTGTTTAAAAGCAAACTGTTTTAACTGTGTAAGTTACTCAGCAGGCTGTTGCTAGGTAACCAAGTTGGGCGGAGCTTGACACTGCTTGTTACCCAGCAGGTTGTTGCTAGGCGACCAGAGTGAGTGAGCTAGTTGATTCCAGCTAACTGTGAGAGATTGAACACTAAAATCTTTCCCCTGCCTACATCTCTACATACTTTCTGTTAAAAGAAACAATAATCCAGCTTGAATAATAATTTCCATACTGAAATGCCACCTACTGATAATATAGCTAAGCAGTTTGTTCACTGTATTCATAACAAAAAAATGCTTCCGCTAAAACAACACATGTGAAAAATAAGAAATGGATTTCAATGTTTGTTTTAATGAAGACGACAATAAAACTGCTTGCCGTACGTCTCTGTTTAAAGTCCTCTAATGTGGGACTGGAGTTACGCTTTAAATAGAAAGATGCAAATAGATAAAACACATAGGAGATATCATCAGGAGGATGTTTTTGTGTTTAAAAAATGGTAATAATTTAGTATGACCTTTAATTTCAATCAGTCCTGCTCCGTCTAACTGTCTATGATGCATCATTAATACTCTTTTGCCTCTGGTTGGCTCAGCAGGAAGCAGCAATCCACACCTCGAAGGCTGGTTCGTTTCTAAATAAGGTTCCTTTAAATGAAGGATGTTTCTGGATGCATCACTCTGTTACACTGGAAGTCTGAACCCTTCAATCCCTCAGTGGTTATTTCATATATATGTACACCATCAGATGTACAAATTTCATCTATTGAATACTTCAATATTAGGAAATATTCCTAATATTGAAGTATTGAAGGAGTTATGAGGTTGGGGTCAGGAAGCATGGGACTCAATTTTAAAAATTTAACGAGTTAATTGAAAGACCTGTAGTTAATTAATCAATCACATTTGAATTGACAACCATATACTGACAGAATAAGCAACATTTTCAACTGAAAAATACTTATCTCCTAAATTACTGAACATATGGGTTTAACAACAAATGTCTATCTGTTATTCAGGTTTTTCAACCATCAGATTGGTGTAAATGCTATTCAGCTTTCAAATATTTCGTGTACCTTCTTTGAAAAAATACTTCTTCATAAGTGTTGATGCTGATATTAGCATTAGCATCCGTGCTAGCTGCTGCATGTTAGCATTGAGATGCTATTTTAGGCTTGAATCGCTGCGCTGACAGGCTAACTCCTTGGACACAACAATAGTCTCATCAGATCAGAGATACTTCATTCAGATTCAGTTTATCACAAGTAGACAGATTTTCTATTGAAGAAAAAACATTTTGTTTTCCGTTGCTGTTGTCGCTTGTGCATCAGATATTCAGTCACACCAGAAACACGTGAACCCAGTGGCTACAGCCACTTTTTGTGAAAAAACAAAACAAAAGAAGATTTATGTTAAAAACTGTATAATCAAATAATAGAAATGAATGCATTAAAGTCCAGACCTTTGTAAATATTGTAGGATTTTCTATTAAAATGCCTCCTCTAAAAAAAACTCTCACATAAAGTCAGTTTTTCCAGTGGTCTTTTAAACTTCTGCTTTTAGATCAACTCCAGCCGTTTGCAGAATGACTTTCTGAGGAGAACTCACATCTCTCCATCTCTGTCTCCGTTTTGACCGTTAACCAGCGTGCATCTGGTGTGCAGTCTGAACCTGCGCAAACACCTGAGGGCCCGTCCCCAGCCGACCTCGAAGCGGCGAGCGACAGCTGTAGGGTGATGCTGCAGTGATAGGCATCATCGGCTTGCTAGAGACTAATTGGTCCACGCCGCTCCTCTGAGTGGCCTCGCTAATTAATTAGAAAGGCAGTGGAGCTGAAATTTTTAATCAGGACACCAGCCTCTCCGGCAAATAGGGGGCTAGGGGAAAAAAGACACATCACCCCCATCATCCCATGTAATCCACCTGACAGCGATCACCTACGCCTACATATGAATTATGCTGGGTGTGTTTGCAAGATCAGAAAATCATTGTAGGCCAAATGTATAGATTTTAACTTGGAGAATTCAAGCTGTTGTGAAAGATTTTAATTTCTTAATTACCTTTTTGGGTTTGTATAAAAACGTAGACCTTTCGTTATAAGCAATAAATGAATTAATCACATGATAAATTTAAATAAGCTCAAATTCCACTTGCATGATTTATAATTTTTCTATTTTTTCTTCTTCAGTGTGGTGCTTTGGTCTCCCTTCATTTTATTTGCTGTTTGTGAGGTTTTGTTTATTTATTTTTGACATTTTAAAATGTCGTCCAGTTAAAGATTCATTACAAATTAAAGTTTATTGACCTTTGAGAATGTGTGTTTGCATTTTTATGACATTATATCACTTGAAAACGGTCTCAAACAACAATATTATCATTTGTTGCATTAACCTTTGGGACAATTTATTTGCCATCGTGACAAGTCTTTTATAAAACTCAACTCATGTAATATACACTTGCTTATACGCTTGTTTATGTATTATATGCTTGTTTACTAAACATGTGTACATTACATGAGTTGAGTTTTATAAATTATGGGCTGTATTTTAGAGGAAAATGTGGAGTGAAGAAAAATGATAAGCTGCTGGTAAAATCAGGAACAAAGAAGCTTAAAAACCCATTTTCATGTATGATAATGTCTGCCCCATAAAAGCCTTGTCCATAAAGCGCCAACTAAAACTGGTCACTGAAAGCAGGTTGTGTGATTTTAAACTTCTTCCTTAATTTTGGGATCCGTGGGCGTGCATTAGGTCACAGCGATTTCTCCTAAAGGCATCGATTCAAACCTAAAATATCACACAGACAGTAGAAAACAGGACCAGTAACTCTGCCTGTTTTCCTCAAAGATAACATTCTCTGTTGTTGAATGAATACGCTTTAAAAGGAAAAACATCTAAAAGAAACGTGCGTGCTTGAACTTTGACCTCAGATGGTGACATTGGCTTTGTGAGAGGCGTAATCTGCGCGACCATCTCAGCTGCGCTCATCACCAATCAGCCAGCCGCCGTTATCAGCCTGTTGCTCAGGCCAAAATAAACACGCACCGCCTTTTTATTGCTTTGTTTTCACAGGTCATTAGGGGAAGGGGAGAAGATGCATTGATTAGTTTTCCAGACCACTGGATTATTGTTATGTTATGACTATCATCATTACGTTTCATTAAGGCTGCGGTTCTTCTTGTTTCCAGAAAATGAAGACATTACAGGAAAGGCCAATTGTTAGGAAAGCACAAAGCGTGCTCCATTAATATAGAATGTATGGCAACATAAAAGTGGCATCTTGCTTTTGTTTTTGCAGGTACTGTGCTGACTAAAGGTTTTTTTTTTTTTATACAATTTTTGTCTATTCTACCTCCAAATATTCAAAATATTTAATGTTTTTTTGTTGCATCTACAAAGCCTTAAATGATGTAATACACACTCCAAGCCTCTAGGAGGCGATGAAACTTTGTGTTTCCGTTTGCCGTTTGTTTCTGAAACGTTTTCAAACTTCTACGTTTAGTCCAGCCAAGACACATTATTGTGGAAACTTGAGGCCTAAACGCAACAAAACATTTGCGTTTTCCTGCAAAGCATAACAAGCGGTCACATTTCATATAAACATAAACATAAACTTAATACACTTGATCACTTTCCACACATCCAGATATAGAGTGTCTTATTTTTCTACACATAAACCGAACAACTTAAATAGAGTAACAAAAGCAAAGAGGTCAAAGTTAGAGACTCCAGACTCACATCTTGCTTTGCTGAGGACTTTTGCACTGGGAGATGTTCACTAAGATGCTAGGCTAATGTTAGCTTAATTTTTCTTTGTTTTGCTAATTTAGCTTAAAAACCAGGAAAAAGCAGTATTTTTTAAGCTACTGTTATATTTCTAGAAGCATAAAAAATATAAAATGAACCTAAGGAAGAAAATTTATCTACTTGTGATAAACTGAATCTGAATGAAGTATCTATGAATATTTCCAACAACAATATTTTCATCTTGCTTTAGTTGACCAACTACTTATCAGTGTCGTTTTTAAAAAAAAAGCTAATTCACCTTCTTGGAGCTAAAGTAAAAGTGGAACCTTTTTGAAAGACTATAATTGTTTTGAAAGTCTTAACTGCTTGGATGTAAAAAATACAGATTTAATGATTTAAGACTTTCACACTTTATAGCAGTACTTCATGCTTTCCTGGTAATCTAGTGAGGATAGTCCCTGTTGACCCGCTTTTGAGGCATCAGTCTTTGCACGCTACCCTTGCTGTTTTATTCACATTTACTCAAAGTGTCCAAAAATAAGAAACTTCTTGGGGCATCGGTCCCTGTCCTCTTCCTCTCGCCAGAGCTCTGCTCTGTAGTTGCACAGATCAGAGACAAACCGGCTCTGTCGCTCGGGTAATTAGCGTGTTAGATAGTTAGCAGAGGGTGGCCTTGTGTGATATGTGCTGAAGTGGAATAAAATGGCGGGGCAGGGGCTGCAGTAATGGCCCATTTCCTCCCCACGGCCGCCCTCTCCGCTGCTCCGCACGCGCTGGCATCAGGGCGGCCACGGGGCGCTAACAGCTGACACACAGGAAGGCAGCTAGCGGCGGCGGCTACGTCGCTTTCACACAACTCTTTGACTGCAACCACCAAGCAAGAGCTGACACAACAGCAAATAGGCAAACTGAGAGCGACGCGCAACAGATAATAAATTTATCAGCCCACGAAACGGTTCAGACAACCGAGTTGGTGGCGCTTGCTAGCGGATGCATTATTTACAGGAGGAGCTGTAGCGTTAGCGAGCCGTTTGGCACTCAGGGCCTTCAGCGAGCGAGTGTATCTCTGTCAGTGTGAGTAAACAAACAGAGGGGACACGGTGTGACAGAGCAAACGGCTCGGCGCTCAGACGCAGACACACACACACACACACACAGGCTCACCGGGGAGTCCGGGGAGGAGGGTGGCATCCATATTTATAGGGCTTTCCTGGCATTTGTCCCCGGGCCAAATGCTGTGACTACACTCTGCTAATGTCAGAACAGCACTTAACCAGGCATTTCCATGGACAGTGGGGAATATGTGAAGTAAATACAAGAGCAGGTCAGGAAAAAGCAGGACTAACAAGGAAGAATACAAGGAGTAATGAAACGGAATATAATTATGTTGTTGTGAGCTAAAAAAAAAAACCCACACTGCTTCCACGCTGATTGGCACAGCTGGTGAACAAATTCATCTTTTATTACAGTAACTTTATCTCTGAAACATTTTTTTAAAAAGGCTGAATTATTCTTTTGAGAACTTATTTTTATAGAAAATATGGAATTTTATCACATTGTATTCAATTTGTGATAACAATGAAGATTAGGATGTAAAAAAAATATTTCTTACACACTTTTTAGGTGACTGTATGGTTGTGACTACATGGCAGAAACATATTATTCTTGAAAAAAATTACATTCAGCCACATAATTATAGAAGTGTGATTTATATCACTAGCTGCATTAAATTATATTACTGAATTTACTGATATTTTGTTTTTACCATTAATAAGTTAAATTTATGACAACAATGAATTAAAATTCTTATGATAAAAAAAAATTCACGATAAATGATAATAGTCACAATAAATCCCCATCCCTTACCTTATGTTAATAAATAATTGTTTATTTACAAGTACCACTCTTATGTAGATACCACAGCCATTCAAATAAAATAAATGCTTTTTTGTGAATAATGTATTTATTTTTCTTAAACAAGCTTTAAAAGATAAAAGATAAGAGAACCTACAGGCAAGGCAGTCACGCTGATTTTCATCAGAAACAAAATGGCCCCCAAAAATAACAACATTAGGGATGCATGGATATGATGAACAAGCTTTCACCTAACAGAGCTCCACTGCCCCACTCAGCTCCTTCAGACTAGCCAGAAGCAATTAGCAAACACCTAAACTGAACTCAGTATAGGAGCTACTTCTCAGACCAACTCTGGTAAAAATGTTGTTAAAGGGTTAATAGAGGAGCCATGTTGGGATGACTTCCTGAAGGAGGAGTTTCAGAAAGGGCAGGAATTTATAAAGAGATAGAAGTGTACTTTAAATCAGGAAGTTAAATCTATTTTAAATCATGTTTGATACATGCAGCATTTTTATAACAGCTGAAGGTAACAGTTAGTTGATTAGGCTGTAAAATGGAAAACACAAATACTGCCCCTTTAAATCTGAAATCTGAAACTGAAAGCAGCTTCACTGACCTGGATGCAGTGAGAAAAACAGTTGACCTTTCAAAGTCTGAATCTTTAACCCCAAAGCTCCTGTGCTTCATTGTACCTTCATTGTACCATTTTCTGCCAGATTAATGAGAGGTGAAACTCTCCGCTGGCGGGTCGTTACCTGGAAGCTTGTGTGGAATGCTAAAAATGGTAAGCTTCACTTTGGTCACCTGTCCCCAAGTTTATCATGTGTCAGTCAGGGAATGTGTTTGGCGCGCTGCCGTTTGGCTCCAGGAGGGAAACAAGGGGGAAACGAAGGCCTCCCTGGCATGTCCGTTCCCAAAGAGCGCCCCCAAAGAGAGGAGCCGGCCTGGGCGAATCAGCTGCTTTTAGCACAACCTTTCACTGCAACAGCTAAGTATGGAGGCTAAGTGGCATGTTGGCTCCCAGTTTAATGTTCTTAATGAGGTGCAAAGTTTTGTGCTGTTTACAGGGACGTCTTATTCTTAATCTTATTCTAATCCTAAACGATGCCGACAATCTACAGTAGCTTCCAGAAGTATTTTATACACCTTGAATTTTGTTCACATGTCACTTTACAATCTCAGTCTTCAGTGTGTTGGATTTGGAGCTTGTGCAAAGTACTAAACCAAAAAATGTTAGACATATATTTAAGTTTCAAGAACTGAATTGTGAAATTCAGTCGAAGTTAGCTTGTCCGTTAAAAATGAAGCTAATTTTTCATTTAGTGCTTTTACTAACTTTGGAAATGTTTAGCTCACCTGGATAATTCCTTACCCGCTAATTTAACTGGCCAGATTAATGGGTTTAGTAAACCTACAGTTAAATTAAGTTTGACATTTATGTTGAAGTTTTGCTCTTCGGGTAGTTAGACGTTTATATTTATGCTCTTATTTTGAAGTCTGTTTATGCCCAGTTCCGTTTCCTCTCCTCATGATCTCTCCCTTTGTTTCCCCTTTAACTATTTCAAACAAGAAGCACACAGGAAAAAACAAAACACAGACAATAGAAAAGATATAAACGTGTACAATATCTTAGGCTGTTACAAAAGATGTAAATTATAAAGTGTAAGTTAAATTGGTTTTAGAAAGCCAGACATTATCTGAATTGAAGTTAACATATTAGCATTAGCTTTTGCTAAATATTGTGTCGACATAGCACTTTAGTATTAGTGAAACTAATGCTTATAATTAGCGCTTTAGGGATAGCACAGCTAGCTTTTTAGTCAGTGATGCCCTCCAATGCTAAGATTAAAGTCTAAATTATTTTTATTTTTGTGAACCTAATCCTCTTTTGTCCAAATCATCTAATCCATGAAAGATTGAGTTTGTGAAAATTGTAAAAAAACAACAACAAAGATGTAAAATGAGAAGAGAGTCACTGCAAGAGACAGAGTGTGTTTTTAATTTTGATTAATTTTTTTTTGAGTAAAGTTAATTCTCCTAAAGCCTTTGGATTTAATACCCCGAGATAATAAAAGCAAGGCTAATTAGTAACAAGATTTAGACCAAATTAAGGTAAAATAACAGAGGCTACTATCAGCATCAAGGCAGCTGCGCTGTAATATGGCCAAAGGTGAGCTTAATCTGTTTTCTCCACATTTTTAAATAAGAGGATTGGGAGGCAGAGGATAAAGGAGGTTGCCTGTTTTTATCTTCAAATGAAACAATTAGTGAATTTCTTTAGTATTTTTGCTTTTTATTAATCTTGTTTATGAATAACTGTTAATGTTGCCGTCACTGGGTTTCAGTTTTGCTTTTAACCCGCTTGCACACACAGTAGGGCTAGCATTAGCATATCCAGGCCTAAGTGCTGCTACAAGGGGAATAATGTGTGTCAGGAGAGGGTAAAATTAGAACCAAAACCAACACTTGAATCCACTCCCAAAGTCCCCACGTCCTCACTTATAGCTGAGCTTACAGCGTCAAACACTAATAAGTCAGCTAATTCAATTAGGATCCGACTTCTTTCAGCCTCTAAAAAGAGACTTCGTGCTCAGACTCCCTCACAACTCCACACTGAACTCTTCATCATGAAGAAGTGGCCTTTATCCCGAGGCCTCTGTGTATAGGAGAGGAAACTCGCCGCTGAGCTTGTTAGCAAAACGCCCGGATCTGAGGAAAGAGATGTGTGACTAAAGCCGGGTCTCTTAAGTGTCTGTCACTGCGATCTAACCCAGGGAGAGCTCTTTGTAGTGTTTTTTAGCGTCTCCGCTGTGACTGGGGATGAGCCTCGTCTTGTAGCTGCAGGTGACAGCGAGCTCTTTCTTGTTGTCAAGTCCTGACGGAGCTCCCACTTGAAAAACATTGCACTCGTGCGGCTGCCTTATTTCCCTTCCTTCCTCTCGGTGTCTTTCTGTGGATCTCAAAGGCTACAAGCAGCAGAAGCAGAAGGAGGCTCTCGTCTCTTTGTCAGGCTGCCTCCTCTTCTCCCTTTGCTTTTTCTGACCAGCCTTTTCTTGTCTCCAGTCTTCCAAGGCTCCTTCCTCCCTCCTCCTTCTGGTTTATAGATCTGAGTTGGGTCTCAGGAGGAAAATACAAGTCAAGCCATTGTCATTTCAAACAGCGTGATAACCAGACACTGCGCTGCCCACTGACAACTCAGGGGAACCAACCCTGGCTTTGACTGTTAGCTCCTCTCCCCTCTCCGTCTTGCTTCCTGATCCTTTATTCTCTCCTTTCCTTTCCCTTCTTTCCCTTCCTCCCAACTTCACCTTCTTCATCTTCCCCCTGCAGGAGTCTTAGCAGCTTGTTGTTGTGTGCTGCTTGATGCTGCTACGTCTTGCTCCTCTCTGCTCTCGGTGCCGTGGGGGGCCGCGGGGAATAGTTGTCTTAGTGTGCGTACCAAGGTCAGTGCTCTCCACATGACAGTTCTCTGCATCTTGACAAGGCGGGAAATCAATACTTTCGGACTTGTGGCGCTGCCCTCGGTGTAACAACAACCCTTAGCCGGCACGGAGCACAGCTCAGGCACCTGACACATCCCCAGACCCCTGCTAGGGAGCTCCTTCCACTCCATCTCTGACCCTTTCAAATTTCAAAAATCATCCCTGTTTCACTTTACCACATCCTTCCCCTCCATAGGTTTCTGTCCTCAGTGCCTCCAACATGCTGTATATTAGATTCGCTGGTTTTGTGCATTATGCAATGCATGTTTCTATCTTGTCTTGGAGTCTGCTGACTCTCAAGTGTTTGTTGCTACAAATGTTTTGCAGGGGGAAGGAAGTATCTGCAAAAAAAAAAATCACTTCAGGCATTCAATGCAAAAACTGAAACTTGCATGTTTATTTTTGTTAATATTGATGTTGAGAAGATTATATAAAGTTAGCTGCACTAATCCTAACACGCTAATCATAAACATGAGATTAAGCTAAAGCACTATAAGAAACCATATTCAGTGCTAATGCTAAAATGCTAAACTGAACCAACAAACCTTCACCTCATCTGTACTGTTCTGGTTGGTGGAGGCCAACGCTAACTAAAAGGTTAGCTGTGCTAAAGATCAATTCTGCTAATGCTAAAGCGCCACACAAACATTATCAGAAGCTAATGCTAAAATGTTAATGCCTCCCATGTATAAATGACACAACATGTGACATGACATAGTATATCACTCTCAACATATTTGTTATTTTTGCTTCAGGAAGTACAGACCTTTAGCTCATGGCTTCAGTTTTACAGTTGATGACTTTTGCTAACTGTGCCGCTGATTTAGCCCAACTGACCCCAGATAATCGACATCAACAGGTTTCAAACTGTTTGCTGTAGAACTACAGCCTGTTGTAAATATGTAGGATGTGAAAACTTCTAGCGCTGTAGATTCTTTTCCACTCTTCATCCAGACTCTAGGATCCTAATTTTCAAATAAAATGTAAAATTTACTTCAACAGCAACAGCAGTCCAGTTCTTTTTCTCCTCAACCCAGGTAAAACGGTTCTCACCTGAAATCTCCTACAAACCCTTTTAATGGTCTTTGCTTCACAGTCTTCTCAAAACTGTGATTATTGCTGTTGATACATTTCTACCTTCCACTCAATTTTGAAAATCAATCTTCTTTAACGATGGCATTTAGAGGTACATCTTCCTCAATTTGGATAGTCAGGGAGTCAGTGACGGTCTGCTGGGTGACTGTCTAGTTTGCCATCTCTGTCAACAATTTCTCTAAATTTAAAATAATTTTTCTTGGTTTATGTTGCATTCTAATGTCTCGGGAAACTATTTTTTTTATTAGCAGTTAGCCATAATCATGAAAATTAACAATTACTGGTATTTCAATGACGGGATGCACATGTCTGGCTAACCTGTAAGTGCAGAGGGTCAGAGGGAACATGCAGCGTTAAAGTGGAGCCATGGCGACATTTTCTTAAAGGACACTAAAGGCCTGCACGCTGTCCTTCTCTGTCAGACGGATGCTGGCGTTGAGCCCCAAACCGATTGTTAAGCTCGCCTTTTGGCCTGCCTCTAATGATGAAGAGGGAAGTGTGCGCGGGGCCAATTACAGCTTCTGTCTTTCAGCAGTCAAACAGAGTAAAACTCCTGATCTCAGCCCCCGCGGAGAGGAGTCACAATCAGCCGGAGACCCCCGGGGTCTCTCTCCGAGGGGCCACAAGCCAGCACACACTCCCAGGCGCTCGCTCTGTGCGTGTGCAGCTGGACATCTATCATCCCGAGGGCTTGCTCCCCGGGTTCAGCTGGAGCAAAGAAAGTGCATCAAATAAAACAGCCACTTTAATGAATTAGATATTGAGCTGTTCATTAAAAAAAATCAAACTCCCTGAAGTCAGCAGGGAATCCACAGTAACTCAGTGCAACCTGGGGATGAACGCCCCTGGAGTAGAGGAGTCATAAAGCACTCTGAGTGTCTGATTCCTGATTGTTACCCAGAGAAGCGCGGGCTTTAGGAGTTTAAGATGGTGGCTGCAAAAAGACGAACATCGCCTTTCAGAACTGTTGCTGCGCACCAAAGTTTTCAAAAAACAACCGCCAACATAAAGAGGAGAAGGATGAACATTATTACATCACAATGCTTAAACACACTGTGTTTAAGCAGTGATGTAATAATGCTACAGCGCTAAACTGAGCAGAAGCTAAGTTAGCTAAGTTTTAATTATATCTCGCCTTTGGAAGATTACAAGCAATTTAATTTTGATATTATAATTTACATGTTCTATAAAGCACTTAGACATTGTTCAATGATTATATTTTGTTCTGTAATGTTTGTGTTTTATTTTGTTCCTGTATGTTTCTAGTTTGAAATAAAGTTATTGAGGGAAAAAAGAGAGGAAATGGAACTGCTGCATAAACAAACTTCAAAATAAGAGCGTGAATGTTATTGTCTAACTATTTGAAGATTTCTTGATAAAAACTTCAACAGAGAAATCAAATTTAATTAAACTGAAAGTTTGCGAAACTAGAAATTTAAAGTAGGCTTTACAATTTATTGGAAAAAATTATTAAGCTTTGCCTAAATGTACTAAATATTTTCAAAGTTAGCAAAAAAATAGTTCTGCTATTAGCACATTAGCTGATTTCTTAAAAACTTTAAGACAGATGTCAAACTTTATGCAACTGAAAGTTTAAAAAACTGAAAAATTAAATTAGCAAAAAATTAGCTCTGCTGTTAGCGCACTAGCCGGTTAGCGGACGTGTGTCTACAGCTGCTTGAGCACATTAATGTTAGAACGGCCTAGTCAAAATCACACATTCATTTCTGTGTTATGTACCTTTATAGCATAACTCCCACAAAATACACAGAAGGTTTTATTTACAGGATATGAAGGAATAAATAAATGTGTTTTTATGTTCGGTAAGAATAGAATTACAGAAAATATTTTTATTTTTATTAGGAAATCTGTGTAAACAGTCTGATTAGTTAGAAACAAAGGACATGTTTTATTTCCCCTGAGCCACCATCAGCCTCACCCTCATTTGATGGAGAGCTTTAAAGCCTGCCCTCATCTTCCTCCTCCTCCTCTTCCTCAGCTTCTCCCTAGATGAATGTGATCCAAACAGCCACATCTTCCCAGTGTTTTTTCTCCACAGTGACAGCCCTTTCTCATGAATTAAAAGAGGAACCCATTGATTTTCCCATTGCTTAAATTTGCAACTTAATCCCCCAGATATGCAGAGAATGTACTGCCCTGTCAATAAATGGCAGCGCCACTGACGGAAGCTGGAGAAAAGGATGACAAGACAAAGGAGGCGGCCAGAGGGCAGAGTTAGCCGCGCCACCGGAGAACATGCTCTGACCGTTAACACTCGCTCAGACGGATTACTGCAAACATAACACATCATCCGACTGCGCCGCCCGGAGAATAGCAACGAGGAAAACCTCGACCGTCCTGCAGCCACTTTCATTCCACTTTGCCAAAAAAGCAAACACAGCACATCGTTATGTTTATAAGGCTAATAAACCAATCACCGTCCTACATCTGTACAGTGTAACGAGCCATCCAGCTTGGCCTTGCACCGATCAAATATCGTTATATAAGCAAAAGCCAACATTGTGGAAAGAAGTTGTCTGGGACGGCGATGGAAAAAAGCCCACTTGTCCCCTCTGAGTGAGAGCCTTGAGGAAGTAAGGGGATATCACAACCTCGCCCCAGCAGCAAACACGGCAAAGAGCCCTAATTCACAATAAGCACCATAATGTTCTCATCTGACTCCTAATGAAGCCTATAAATCTGCGATATACTCTGCTCCACATCAGCGCGGCGCTCGGTGCTAGCAGCGCGGCCTTTGGGTCAAGCCGGGCTTTTAATCTGCTGGAATATTCAGGATTTTTGACAGATTTCTGAGGAGCAAGCGGACAGCGGAGGAGTGAACCCTTCCAGACAAGGCCGCGGGGCGGCGTGGCTCCACGCCAGAGGCTGTGCTGTTGTTGGCAGCCGGTTCCCTTTGTGGCCGCCGTACTTGTGCAGCACATAACACGATACCCACGAAGACCAACAAGCATGCACTGGAACACACATGCGACTGGAAAATACTGCTGCACAATGCATGCACATCAACGCAGGCAATTACCAAAAATAAAAAAAAGGGGGACTATTCTCAACATTCATCCCAACCCACAGCCTTGCAGGAAACAAGGAGGGGTAAAGAGCACAGTGTATCCTTGACAGGGTTCATCTGGTTCCAGTTTAGTGCAGATGCTCAGCTTTTATTGCAGCAGTCTAGTATTTCATGGCAGATTTAGCCAGTGGTTTGCCTCTCCGCTCGCTGCAGCTCTAATGATGGTGCATCACTTGTAAATTGCGGCGCACCAATGATAAACAACAGTTTGTTGCTTAATTCCAGCAACGTTTGGCTCCTCTCGCTGCGGCCACCAGTGTGTGAGATGTTTTCGCTGCTGTAATGCGCGCAGAGTGGAGAGCTAAATGCACAAAGAGGCCTGGAGAGATAATTAACCTGTGTGGTTCGGACTGGAACATTTGATTTGCTCAGCATTCGGAGCAACGCTGCTAACGTTTTACATTCTGCCAGCTAAAATACACATCTCCAGCAAAAAGAAAAAAAACATTTAAAGCTTTACGTTATTCCTCCAAATCCAAACCAGAATTGATAAATTATTGTCAGATTATTGTTTTGAACACTGGTAGCATGTTAACTTCTGAAGTTACTCTTCATCTGGTTTTGGTTTTATAGCTTTTGTCTCAATCTTATTTTTTTAACCTACAATGCAACAAATTACATCTGAAACCTGGGTTTTATTTTGCACCGGAGATTTGAAACAATTCAAAATTTATTTTAAGAAGTTTTCACGGCCTTTTAAAACAGCTTTACTCCAGAATAACTGGGAACAGCTGCACAAGAAAAAAAAATCATCCAGTATGCAACCATTCCTGTAAAATAAAGTACAGGTATTTTATTTTTCTGCTTGTTTAGAAACTGAACTGAAAGTTCATGACTTCCTGTTTCCTACAGGTGAAAATCTGATGCAACAACTCTTCAAAAGGGGAAAAATAAGAGAACATTTGTTGCTCTTCATGAGTCAGCAAAGCTTGGCCATAAAAGTTTAACACAAATGAAGCTGGAAGAAAATGAAACTGGACTCTTATAACCAACACGCAGCAGGTTAAGAAGAAATGGATTCTTCTCTCCAAATATCAGAACTGAAATGTGCATAAATTGCTAAATGTTACTGGAAAAGTAACTTTAGATTACATGAGACTAAGGCAGAAGGTTTTGATGCTTAGTTCAGATTATTTATTGCTGAAATTTGATTTTTTTTTTTTTGCACGGGCGTTTATACTGCTAATTATTTGCGACCGCAATCAGACTTCTGTGTGAACGGTTTCCGACCCGAAAGCGACCCGCATGCGCAGAAACAGCAGGCAGTGAAGTGTTTACTGGCGCCCTCTATGGGTCGATGTTAAAGTTACAGAACAAATTTCATTGTCAGGTGACCTAGTAATTTATCAGCAATATTAAGGAATTATTGACTTAAAAAAGATCCTGCTGAAAAGTTACTTATAAGTTTGTTTTAATTATTTCAAGTTTTCTGAGTTTTTTTTCAAGAAATTAGACCAAAAATATTTGGTAAGATTTTTCTTTTTTTGCAGAATAATGTCAAACGCCTCGCACCAATGATTTAAAAGTCGGATAAAATGACAGTTCACACTGCAGATGCTTTAAAAACATTTGGATTTCTTTCGATTTAGTTCCACATAAGGAAGAGGCACAAATCAGATTATTTAGGGTGAAAGGTTTGGGTTTGTGCCGTTCAGACTGCAGTGAAAAAGTTGGATCTGGGTCACATTTTCCTGCAACTGCTAAGCATTATTTCAGAGTCCACTGGTGAGTATGGTAGTGGGTATGTGATGCTGTGGGCCTGTTTTTTCCTTTTAAAGGCAATGGGAACCCTGCTGGAGGATCTGACATGATGAACTATGAAGCTTCAGCTGATTTTGATGATCAATCTGCTAGAAAACTAAAAAACGACTCATCTGGGATAAAGATCCGAATCAGAGCGTAAATACAGGAATGGTTCAGAAACCCTGAGGAGAGCGTAAGACCCAGAATGTTAGCAGCAGAGGGCCTCACTGAATAATTGTCCCGTTTCCTCAGTGTGAACGGGTTGAGACTCATGGATGTTTGTGGAGATGCTCCTCGTCTCTCTGCTCTGTGTGTGTGGATGCCGGCAGCATGCAGAGGCAGAGCGTCTCGGCGGCGCTGAGTGTCTCTTAACTGGCTCGTTTAGTCTTGATGGCTTAAATGATTTCATCACTATTAATGACAGGGACCGTGGCCGCCTGCGACGCCGTGCCAGATGCTCGGGGACCACCGAGCTTCCCGCGCTCTCCTTCTAACACCCAGCAGCTTTTCCTCTCCGCCCCCTCCTGTGCAGCTCTAATGATTGTCCTCTGCATGCCCCCTACCACTCTGCTCTCCATTTATTACCAGGCTAAGCAGAGCGCAGACTCCAACGCTGCGTTCACACAGCAGGCCCATGCGACCCAAATCCGCCGTTTTTATTGTCTAAATGTGACCCAAATCTGAATTTTTCAACCCCCCAAAAATCTGATGTGGGCTACTTTCATATCGTTCCTAAAAAAATGACCTAAATCATTTTTGGCTTCAAACATATTTGGGGAAAAAAACTGTGGAACTAAATCGGATTTGCTGATTGTTTTATCTTTGTATAACTTTGTAATTTTCTGTTTTTATTATGTAGAGCAGCTTGCTGCCGACGTGCTATTCAAAAAAACTTGATTGATTATCTTATGTCGCTGAGGTGAGACATGCGTCATAATTCTGCACCAGAAGAAGCCAAATGTGGAAAAAATGGCTGAAAATGATTAAGATATTGAGCTATTTTTAGTTATTTATTTTGGGCATTTTTAACCTTTCTGTACACAAGTGAAACAAAAACGAAACCCACCAGATTTCTCTTCAGAAGTTGCGGTCGCTGGTCCACTAAACATCGGTTCTGTTTTCTGTTTCCTGGCTTCCTTCATCTGGTTATAGTTTTGTGACAATCCTGTTACTTTAAATTCGATACCTAGACGACGGCGGCCATCGTTATTCCTGCCACGAACGGAGCGCCGCCGTGTGACGTCGACATTCTTCTTCTGCACATCCGAGTCGATTTGGGGACACGGACCGTTCATTTCGCTTGGGTTTAATTTGGGGCATAAATGACCAGGCAGGCCAATAAAACGTCCCAGACGTTATTGTGATAAACGACGATGTTATTGTTTAAAACCATTTTCATGCACTATAATAGGAATGCTATAATACTAATGCAAGAAAACGTTATTAAAGATTTCATTGAATATTTAACACTGGAACTGGAAGATGTTTTAAATGTACAAAACAAATAAACAAAACAACAAATAAAATGAATTATTAAGTCTCTGTAAACAAACTGAACAGACTGAAAACTTTTATCATTCAGTTTTTGGTAGAAAGAGAGAAAAGAGAAAAACAAAAAATCATACAAAAGGAAATCATTGAGTTTGTTTTAATTTATGATGCGATTAATTGATTTATTGCTTACTGTGACAGGCTTACAACTGCTGCAAAAATGAATGTATTGTTATTGTTTTTATGTCATTTGTTGCTGCTGTCTGTTGTAAATGAGACGGTGAGTCTAAAGAAATTTTTCTGTAAAAATCGGAGAGCTGCTGTGTTAGCGTAGCTTTAGAGTCGGTGCTGCATCTACAGATGCTGCTCCTACAGAAAGTGTGTAATTTCTGAGGATTTCCTGTTTTCCTCCAACTAATCAGCTCTCAGCCCGGTTCCTCACTCCGCTCTGAGGGCAAAGTTCATCTGGCACCGCTCCTCCAGACCCGATCAAAACCTTTAGTCGGCTCTGATGTTTCTCCGTATTTTTTCTGCCTTCATTAGTGATTGTTAGCGGCTTCCCAGACAGATGCACAGTGCTGCTTTGTCTCGACTCATTGATGTGATTTTCATTCATTTGGATAATGAAAGCGTTAAGAGCCACTCTGGTCTCACGTTTTCTCCCTTCCCCTCGTCTCCTCTGTCTAGTTGAGCTGCTCGGTTCCAGCTAAGTAATGACATTTTAATTGTTCATGTGTGAGTGTGACAATGGCTCTAACGTGTGTGTGTGTCTGTGTGTGTGTGCGTGTGTGTGTGTGTGCGTGTGTGTGTGTGTGCAGAGGAAGCCTCCGCTCTGGTTAAAACATGACAGCCTTTGTCTTTAACGCTGCTGTAAGAATTAACTTCTGGTCCTGGTTACGTCGAATTTGGACAACCTGAGAATAAATTTGAGAATCCACAAAGTGTGGAGAAAATTAGAAATCATTTCCTCAACATGTGTTTCCACTATGCAGGCCTGAGGTCCGGTTCTGTTGGGGTGGGGCGAGATGGGAATTTGGATCTAATTCAGCAACTGCTAATTTTTGTAAGAAGTCCCAAACGTCGCAGAACTTAGCAGGTTCACAGTACGATAAAATATAACCGAATTATTCCTGGAAATGGATCTAAGATAGATGAAGGGGTGTGTGCATGTGTGTGTATGCGAGCGTAGGGTGTGTGTGAGTGTGTGTGTGTGTGTGTGTGTGTGCGCGTGGGTGTGTGTGCTAAACAGGATCTAAACCCTCATTGATCCTGTTGCTCCTGTCTTCCCAAGAATCAGAGCTGGGATTACGGCTTTAAAATGAGTCTTCTCATTGCAGATATCAGGTCATTTATTTCACAGGCTTACATATGAAATTATTGACTCTTCCCAGACACCTCGCTTTATCCTCTTACATAAAACCATTTTTTTTAACCGTGCCACATCGATATGACACGGATGTATTCTTCAGAGGCTCTAATTAATAAGTAAAGCTATTGGATGAGGGTTTAATTACTAATCTTCTAAAATAATCTGTCCTGGGAACTTTACAGGGCTTTGAAATGTATTGATACCCAGTGAAGATTTCTCCCTTTATCACAAAATGTTATGGATTTAACTGGGATTATTTTGTAATACATACAAAGTAAGAAAGATATCGCAAAATTCTGATGTTTTTCTGAGAATCAGAATCGTTGAAATCGTTTATGCAGCATCAGACAAATCTAGTCCTAAAACTCTGACGCTCCCGTTTCAGTATACAAAGAAAATGGCAAACTTTTCTGCAAACATTTAAATCCAGGAGGTTTTAGCCATTTAGTACTTTGTAAAAATTGTACAGATGTACGTAGTTCCTTTCAGCGTCTCATAAATTTGCATAAGTATTCATGCAGATTCAAAACTCGGATAGTGGAAACGGAGCAGTTGAAGTATACAGTATGCATTGCTTTGAGCGTGGCAACATGGCAACAAACTTCGGCCCAATCACACAACACTTCACACAGAGCTCTGTGGGAAAATGATGCAATTTTCACCAATAACTGTTTCCATCCAGGATTTTTTGAAGCATCGCATCAGAAAAAGTTTGAGGAAACATCAAAATTCAAAATTACTTCTGCATATTTGCAGAGAAAAAGTTTTGGCGCTCGTTTAAGATGGTTATTGACTTGCAGAAACACATTGGTAGAATAACGTATGACGTAGCGAACCTTACCAGAGGCACAGAGATTTCCAAATCCAAACCTCATCTAGTGAGGTTGCATTTTTCCTGTTAGTAAATGTAAACACACCTAATTCACTTTTTTTTGCTTTCTTTCTTTATTTCTTTTTAGCAACATGTTAAAAATTTACTCAAAATTGGCATGAGAGTTGTATGTAGGCGGAGCCAACGGGAGGCGATTTGGACACTTCAGAAGGAGTTTTCAGTTTCTTTTAGCAGTTATGGTTTCAACTATAGAATAAACATCACATGATAAACTGAAACAAGGTGGATAATTTCCATTTGCATCATCATTTTTTGCATTTTCTTTTGCTTTCTACCAAAAACTGGATGACGTTTTATTTACAGAGACTTCATAATTCAAGTTATTTGTTGTTTTGTTTATTTATTTTGGACGTTAAAATGCCTTCCAGTTAAGTTTATTAACCTTTGGTAATGTGTTCTTGCATTTTATTGCTTGAAAATGGCCTCAAAACAACAACATTATTCTTGATTCTGGTAACTTCTGGGACAATTCATCATTCAGCTATTTTTTTTAAATCATATGCTGTCTACAAATGTTTTACTAAAACCCAGAAAAGTCGTGTAAGCACCAGAGGTTCTGGGTGTCTGGGTGGGGAGTGGGAGCAGCTTCTTGTCCCCACATAGCAGACGAGGGATGGGCCGGCTTCAGGGAATAAAGCGAGCGGGAAACAGGAGACGAGGGAGAGAGCAGAGGTTGTCGCAGGCGAGTCGCAGCGCAGGACGAGGGGAACGAGGAACGGGGAGAGGGGAGCAGGGAGCGTGTTCCAGCCTCTCACATCTGTTATTCGTTTGTACCGAGCTGGGAAGGAAATAGCAGGAAGCGTTATGGTGGTGGCGGAAGATAAAAAGACAAGAAGATTGAATAAAAAAACATGTGTCGCACATGCACGCTGGATGAGTCCCACGGATAATCCCCAGGAGGGGCTGCCAGCTCGGAAAACAAGCGGCGGCTGTGTTCGTATGCAAACACAGACAAGAAGGAGCAGATTCTCCTCATTCATAAAATCCCTTCAGATCGATGCCTGTGGCCTCATCAGACGCCTCCTGCTCCTCTTAAAGGTGACCCATTAAACTCCCCCCAACATCTACAGGCGATACACAACATGTTCAGTACAAAATCATTCTCAGATAATCAGATTTTTGATCTCCTTCCAGAATGAGCTACTTTAAGGCGTCTTGTCCCTTTAAATGCAAATAAGCTGCTGCTGGCCACGCCCCCAACTCAACGTTTACACTCGCAAGTAAAAATGGCTGCAAACAGATGTGCAACTGTACAACCAAACATCTTTAAAAGCAGAAGTGGACTTTGATTTGCCATCGTCATAAATTAAAACGTCATTGATGGGATTTCATTTTCAACTATTTGGTCAATGAGTGTCATCAAGTATCAATACATTTGAAAATATGATTAAATGCAGTCACTGTGTGCAGTTTTGCACTTTTTGATGTGACTGAGTAGTATTTATGTTTGTGATGCTATGAAAAAATAATCCTCACATTTATCATTATCACAAAAGTACGGCAAAATATTAAGCTAAACCTTTATGTCCGTATCGCCCTAACCAGACATCCCACTGGATTTACAAAATGTGAATTTTTGCACAATGGATTCCCTTTACCTCAGAAACCCTGACTCATCCGTCAGGCGCTAAATTTCAGCCTCTCCCGCTGCAGACACACCAGGTGCAGACAACAGATGCAGGAGCACAAACAGATGCAACAGCCATCGAAAACGCAACGTGACAACGCCGAGCGGCGGCCATTAAAAGCTCGTCGCCGGGGCCTCCCGCCGCTAACGAGCCCAAAACGTGGCGGGCCGCAGACAGGTAGGAGCGATGCCTCGACGATTATGCAGAAAGCGTCGCAGGCCGGGCCGTGTGTTTGTGCGGAGCGCCACTCTGGGCCCATCCCACAGCTCATTAACGGCAATAAGTGACTGCCGCCACCTCTCCCTTTTGTCAGTGGGGATGCCAGCCAATCAATGGGGTCATTTCACATCATAACGTCTTACAGGAGCACATTATGGCGCTTGTTCATGGCTGGGAATGGCTGCCATTAGCAGCGTAGTCAGATTAGATAAGGAAAGGGGAGAATTAAAGAGGAGGGAAGATGGATCAATATATGGATGGTTATGGAGATAACATCACAGCAGGGTGTCTGGGAAAGCATTTTATAGACTCCTGGTTTTATTTTTATTTTCTTAGATAAAAAGGTGTTTGCTCACATCTTAGTGTGCAGGACCACTTGTCTATGGATGAGTTCATTCAGTGTGTGTGGGTACAAATTTGAGCATGTGTTAAAGGAGAGTATGAATTACAGCAATCTCAAGAGGTGTGTGTGTGCGTGTGTGTGCGTGTGTGTGTGTGTGTGTGTGTGTGTGGGTGTATGCAGGTGTGTGTGTGCGTGCTTTTCTTTGGCATGTGTGTGTGATCCTGTTTAATTACAGATCAGGCTTTGAGGCAAACAGTGCTATAATTACAGGAAACACCTCCTTTAATATTTTATGGAAATCTACTCCGTGTGTGAGTTTCTGTACGTCGAAGCTGTTTATTCAGCCTGCCAGAGCCAAACTGGGACGGCCTCACTTCCGATTCTTACCTCGCCATGCCGACTCTTTCATCCCTACGCGGGCTCTCGTTTCACGTTTGTGTTTCCAAACGGCGACTCTAAACGCCCCTTTTCCCCCACTTCTGAACTGCTTCCCTCTCAAATATTTATGCAGCTTTTACAGGAAAGAGAGACAGAGAGAGGAGGGGAGGCTTGGATCTATCTATTAAAGATGAGCAACATCTCAAATGCATAAAGAGGGAAGATGCGTGCAGCTGCTCAGGGAGAGAAAGGTGTAAACTACGATTTAATGCTTGATTATGTGTTTTGAGGAAAATTGGATATGAAATAGAAGAGTTTAGTATTCATACAATCAAAACATTCAGTGTGTTTTTGGGGTTTTATGTGATTTCTTCACACACATCTGGACATGGAGGTGTGAATCTGCATTTTGTTGCAATTTTGGTGACTTTTCATTCTTATCTGCAAAATTCCTAGAGCTTATTCGGATTCTGGGCTTTGACTAGGTCATTCTAACACAAGCTCTGGAAGGGGAACGTTCAGCAATTTCTCATTCACGTTCAGATTTTCTCTCAGGTTTCCTTCTAGTTGTCGCCACTAATTTCTAGAACATTTTGCTGAAGATAAACAGCTGCCACTACTATGTCACAAAGGGAGCTGTTTCCTATTAATTCACAGCATAATTATTATATAAATAAGATCTTTTTTCTTTACATCATGTTATAATATTATTCCAACATATCTGGAGTGTTGCTTTGATTTGCGGTGAAACAACACAAACAACACTGTTTTCCAATTGATCAGAAAACAGTTTGGAGTAGCTGTTAGCATTCAGCATGCAGAGGTGAGTAAATCTGAAGATAAAACAAAATAAAACATATATGATCGAAATAATTAATGTCTGCAGGAATATTTTTCAGTTTTCAGGGTTAGTTGCAGAACTTTTGTTTTTAGAACATTATTATGACAGAAATTGCACCAAGCGCTGACTAACTGCATCTTAGCGCTTAAAATAAAAATAATTATTTACGTCAAGCTTTCTTCAGCCTGGAAGAAAATGTTTCTGCCAAAGCAACTCCAGTCTATGCTTTGAAATTACAAATGGCTCTAAAATGTTATCAATGCACACAAAACACTTCTTTTTTGATTTCCACGCTTAGAAACCAGACTTTCAGAATCTGTGAATACCTCAAAACGCCCCACATACTTCATGGTTTTGTTGTTTCCAATCACACTTACAAAACAGAACGACTGTCTTATCAGGATGAACCAAAAGGACACAATAATTGAGAAAAGAGGCTAAAATTTTATGTCAGGTCGTCTAAATTAAGCTGTTTTGTTGTTGCGGGGACAAATTCAAGTTAGGTGGTTGGTGAATGTTCGTTAAGCCTGAAAGACAAAATTTAGCATAAAATCTCACTGAAGATTGTGGTGGTAGTGTGATTAATGTGAAAATGTTTAAGGAACGTGAATATTCATTGTTTTGTTGATTTGTTTGTTTTTGTTTGCTTTATGTGTGTGCGTGTGTGTGCGTGTGTGTGTGTGTGTGTGTCAGAGGGTCTATAAAAGGCCAAGCTGAACACATGTTCCCTTTTAGCCTGCAGTGACACATATGTAAGCACGCACACAGAGAGAGACCACAAACAATGGGCAAGATGCTAACACGCTAACACTCAGCCAGGGCCCCCAACTGAGCCGCGACACCCTGGGGAGCCGGAGGGGGGCTGCGGGTAACACGCTCTACTATTCTTTGATATGCTCCGGTCATTAAAAATGGATGGCGAGCAATCATTATGGGCGTCTGAATTAATCTAATTAGCTTAGCACGCTAGCTCTGGCACATTCAGGAGGGGAGGGAGAGCAAACAGAGCCAAGCAGTGTAAGCAGAGACGGCTGGGGTGCTGGAGGGGCCGCGGCGGCGGGCGGGGGCATAATCCGCCTTGACTTATTAATACGTGCAAACAAGATTTAGCTCCTTAAAGCAAACAAGTGCAAGTGCTAAGAGGAGTGTGAGAGGAGGAGGAGGGGAGACGGTGAAGGACCGAGGTAGAGCGAGAGCAGATAAATTATTTAGCCCTGTGGACGAGATGGCTGCTGAAGGTTTTACCGTTCCATCATCAATCAATCAATTGAGTTTATTTGTAAAACACATTTCAGCAACAAGGCGGTTCAAATCGCTGTGCAACATAAAATCATGAAAAACGTCCAAAACCCAGGTACAGACAGGAAGTGGTTTCCATCTGTAAACAACCTGACTTCAGTCCGCTGACTGAACGATTCTCCTTCCAACCATTTAACCAAAGAGTCGTCTTTAGTATCACTGATACTGGTGTTTAAATGAGCCTGTAATAAATAAACAAACAGTGCTTAGCCTGGTGGGGGGAAGTAAAGCCTGGTGACCCGCCAGGCTTATAGAACCCTGGGGGAAACCCTGTTCAGTTAGCAACTGTGAAACCAACAGCAAATGTTACATTTTCATCATCAAAACCATCAAAACATCCAATATGTTGATCAATATTCTAATTATTACGGCTCTAAATCAACTCTGACCAGCTGGGTTTTCAGCTTGGATTTAAAGGAACTCAGTGTTTCAGCTGTTTTACAGTTTTCTGGAAGTTTATTCCAGATTTGTGACACATAGAAGCTAAATGCTGTTTCCCCATGTTCGGTTCTGGATGCAGAACAGAACCAGAAGACATGGAAGGTTGCTATGACAACAGCAGATTTTAATGTAGTTTAGTGCTAAGCTGTTGGGTGATTTTTAAATAGAGATGAACCAATCCAATATTAATGTCTGTATTGATCCCAATATTTAAAAAATAAAATGTTTTAAGTCAATTCAGCTGTTTTCTGTATCGGATCGGCGTCGGCCGATAACAAGAGGCAGATATCGGTTTCGAAAGAGCAAAAAGTGGATCAATCATCCCCAGTTCTAAGCTGACATCAGTCATTTAAAGTCTATCCTCTGATGGGATGATGCACTTTCAGTCACTTTTCCCAAAACTCCAGCGGGTCACAACATGGATCACGATCGGCTGACTTTTAATCTCCTCACAAACACCCAGCAACACGCGGCTGGATATTGCTTCCCCGCTCATATAGATCACTGTAAGGGTCACCGTGGACAGACACGAGTCCATTATCGACCCGCCGGTCGATGGAGTGCTCAGGCGACAACCTCTGCTGACCCCTGTCATCCGTAATGACTGCTTCAAGAAACTATGGCTAATGTGCATTAAGAAGGAGGAAGCAGTTTGGTTTTTTAGTCCAGATTGGCGCGTCGTGGTGGCAGCATGTTGGAGACGTCAAGTTGCTCTGGTTGGTTATTTTCTAGACTTTGGTTCAGCTTTTTCTGTTGTATGATTTGACAATTATACCCTCCGGTTTTGGATGTTGTGCAGCTGGAAGGATTTCTCTTCCCACATTTATTTTTACTTTCAGACGGTTACCATAATGTGTAACCATAGCAACATGGTATTGTTCTTTTTTAATTTTTTTACAACCTCTCAGAGGAGTTTAAAGGGAGGCTGCATGGATCCAGAAAGCAAGAGGAAGTTCAAACATCCCCTACTCCAACGTCTCCAGACTGAGATCTACAGAGGAGCGGCAAAAGCAAACGAGGTGGATTAGCAGATGACACCACCTACTATTACTGTGAAAGAGCTTCTCTGCTGGAAATTGATCTGTTACGTTCTATGAAAACACTGCAAAAACACAAAATGTTACCAAGTGTTTTGGTTTGATCCAACCATCCACCCATCCATCCATCCATCCATCCATCCACCCATCCACCCATCCATCCATCCATCCATCCAACCATCCATCCATCCATCCATCCATCCATCCATCCATCCATCATCCATCCATCCACCCAACCATCCATCCATCCATCCATCCAACCATCCAACCATCCATCCAACCATCCAACCATCCATCCATCCATCCATCCAACCATCCATCCAACCATCCATCCATCCATCCATCCATCCAACCATCCATCCATCCATCCATCCATCCATCCATCGTTCTGCTGAGCGGAGAGCGGCGGAGGCAGTGAAGGTGACATGAATGGAAATCGTCTGAAAACTGAATCTGCTTTGCTGCAGTGGGTTACAGTTTGAACATTAAAGGACTAAAACAACAAAGTGAACCGTAAAGAAAACGCTGCTAATGATGGAGCCACAGCTGGGAAAATTAATCCATAAGTGACAAATAATTACATTTCCATACATTTTTAATAAATGAGGAATTTTTTGCACCATTTTTATCTATCCAACTCTTTAAGATTATATATGTATTTTTACAAGTATGTTGCATCTAATGAGGCCTCTGCAAAAAAACTAACAACACGGATAAATAAATAATATCATCACTTTGCTCTCTAGCATATTTACACTGCCTGTCAGTTTCTTGTTAAAAAGATTAATTTCTTTTTTACTATGCAATTATTTCTATTCATCTCCTCTATAAAATTAAAGAATTTGCACATCATTTTATATTTTTGTCTGCCTGGTGACATAATTTTTAAATATTAAATCAAATGTTAAGATCAGCCTTTTCACTTTTTAATTTCTTGGACAAATACTTTTTGCTTTTACTTGAGCATTGCAAAAGCACATAATTATTTTTGTCTAGTTTCCAGTTCAAATATCTTATTGCACTTAAAATAAGAAAACTAACCTACATGTAACCTTTGAGTTAGGAGTAGAAGCTCGTTTTAAGTCGATGTTCTGATTTTATGTGTAGATTTTTTCACTTATGACATGAAACAAATGTTTTGTTAAAAGTGAAATAATCAGCCAGTGGAAGTAACTTTTTTGTTTTGTCGTATTTCAGGCGTACTAAAACATTAGCAGTAGAAATGACCTAAACTCTTCAGATTTTGTGTTTTTTCAGTTAGTGAAGCCGTGTTGAAGTTGTGCTACTTGTTTTCTTCCCACCTTCACATTCATCCTCAAACATTTCCAGCTTTTTGCAAACGAGGCCAATGAAAGCAGGACGCGGCGTTTTGGACGCTCTGACCGTACTTTGCTGCGACGCCGGACGGTTGGTGCCATGCAGAGCTGCAGATAATTTCGCCCTCCCTCCCTCTCACACACACCGTGAGGACATAACGGCGCTGAAAGCAAAACGACTCAATGAAAAAGGAAAACTGTATTTCTTGGAATCCACTTACACCCAAATTACAGAGACATTCTTGGCAAGGCTCGCAGCACACGGGTAACACAATGTGCTGCAGCGCGGAGAACATTCTGGACATTCATCAAGCCTACGACACCAAAGACCAAAGTATTAAAATTCAACAATAAAAAAAAACAGACTAAAGTCAAAAACTAAATGAAGTCCATTCCTCTTCGCTTTGGCCTGGTTTCAGTTGGTTTGATGGATTCTTTTGTTTTTCCCTCCTTCCTCCCTGCTGGCCTTCGTCACCAGGTTGAGCTGCAGCGCGGAGGTGAAGGAATGAGGGAGGCTGCGGCGTGACGCTCCGTACCAGGAGGAGCAGGACGCAGGCAGCCCTCCCTGGACCCGCAGGCACTGCACTGCAAAAACACAACGTCCTACCAAGCACTCTGGTTTCTACTGCAAACATCTCAAATAAGACAAACTGCCAAGATATTTTTCAGCAACATGCAGGAGCTTGTTTAATGTCAATAATTCCCTAAAGTTGGTGAGAATGTTCTAGTTCAGCTGGCAGATTATTTCACTTATCACACTGGAAAAATGTCTTGTTAAAACTTAAATAATCTGCCGATGGAACAAGCACTTTTTCATCAACATTAAGGAATTAAACATTAAATAAGATTCTATATCTGGCTGAAAAGTCACTTCTAACTTAGTTTTGTCTTTTTTGAAGTGTAATAAGATATTTGCTGTAGAGACTAAACAAAAAATACTTGGTAAGATTTTGTGTTTTTGCAGTGAAACCATCCATATAAGCAGCAGATGATACAACTCTCTGCGTGCACACGCACACACACACACACACACACGCACACACCCACTGACACACACACACACACACTGCCCTCCCTCTGTGGCTCTGCATGTGTCCTGTCGTATCTCCTTCAGCCAGTAATTGTCCCAACTTATGGTGTTTCTTCCTGCAAGCCACAGTTTAGGGGAAGTGAAATCCTTCTAAGTGACTGTCACAATGCATCAGCCTCAGGCGGGGACACGCTCCTGCTTCCTCCCCACTGCCCCCCAGGCCCCCCCGTCCCAAGGCTGCCCCCCCCCCCGCTCCCCCTCCCCCTCCCCCTCCTCGTGCTGTAAGTGTTTTTTTCTCGCTGAGACGCTCCACTCCGTCGCTCCCTGTCACCGCTGCCCTCCAGGTCTCCTCCGGTCCGGGTGGAACCCGAAAAGTGAGGCTCTCTATCTCCGACCTGATCTCCGCACGGTCCTTGTTCACCCGGACTGCGTCTGCAGGGAGCGGCGGTGGGTTTTCCTCTTTCCCCTGACGGGACGCTCACTCCCTGACACACTTTCACGCGCAAAAAGACAACAACAAAAAGGACCAAAGGGTGAAGAAAGGTCGCGACCCCGGAGCGTCACGGGCCTGTGATGCATGAGCCACTCCTTTTCTGCCTCTGACCTCATTTCTCTGGACTTTTTCCTTCTTATAGGCCCTCAGTGCAACACAAACAGCGACTGGTCGTTTCATTCAGCCGTCTGGTCCAGCTGCTGATGCACCGATCACTAAATTAAAGATTAAATTGGTCCAATTTTTACCACTAAATCTTCTTATTTATATCACCAAATTCTTGTTTAGATGTTTTTAGTTTTTTTAATTATTTTGCCAAAACTTTAAGAATTTAAATAAAGTTAGAAGTGTTGACAAAATACTTTACTAACACATTTATATCATAAAATAGACTAAACTCATTTGTTTCCATTGTTTTCTAAATAAACAGCGTAAAAAATTACAATCGAAAAATGATTTTTATGGTAGAGAGGAGAAAATACACAACTTTCCAGAGGGAATCTGATCTGAAGTATCAATTATTGATGTGATCACTTGATATCGATATTATTGATCATTTGGATCAATGTGTCCACCTCTACCGTTAAGTATTGCTTTACGGAAATTTACTTTAAATTACATTCGGAGTGAATTGATGCATTTTTGTTAAAAAATAAATAAAAAGAATCAAGAATTAGCAACAAATTGACCGCAGACAAAAAATTACACATCAAACTCGTCTCTCTCCAAACAAGTTATCACAACAAAATAAATCAATTAACTGTAAAAGTTGCCCTCAGGTGTGGCAGAAGGTTCTGACGATGTTTTCTCTCGTCCCGTTGAGGTTTCGGACCGTTTCTCCTGAAACTTTGGACGCATCGTCAACCTTTCATCGACCAATCATCTGCAGGGACCCCAGAGGTCTGGCAGAACCCGGCGCAGCGGGGGAGGCAGGGGGCGCATGCGGTCATTCACTCAACGCTTGGACGCTGTCCGGCTCTTGTTGTGCTTTTATGTTGGTGAAGTATGTGTGTGTGTGTGTGTGTGTGTGTGTGTGTGTGTGTGTGTGTGTGTGAGGCCATATGAAGGTCAGGTGCTGGTCACCAGATGTTAACTGTTTGCGCCGAACCACAGAAAGAAAGGAAGACAGGAGGGACAGTTTCTTCATCTCAGGCTTTACGTCACACACACTCTGAGCGGACGCTAACAACGTTTAGCTTTCAGCTGAAACTCGTCAGAAGAACCGGTTACGCACACAGCGACTCTGAATCGGCTGCGGTCGGCTGGGAGAAGTCTGGGCCCTCGCCTCGCTTCGCAGGCGGCGAGCCGAGTTCCCAAAACTGTGAGGCTGCTCAGAGCCGCGCCTCTGTGTGTGGCCTTGCAGCGCGCAGGCTACTGCTGCTCTGGATATTAGCTCTTCTGTATGTCGGGCTATTAAACACCAATCCCCAGCTACAAATACACACACACACCACTTCCTTTTTGGGCTCAACTTCGGGGGACATAACAGCTTTGGCTGGTGAAAACTGTGTGGGCCAGAAGAAGAAATGTTCCAGCTGGAGAGAGAAAGCAGAGGCAGACACTTTTCAGGACATCTGAGGAGAGAAACGCTGGAGAAGTCTTGGCAGAGCAGCGAACACTGCAAAAACACAAAGTCTCACCAAGTACTAGTTTCTAATGCAAATACCTTAATGCACATTAAATAAAACAAAACTAACTCATGAGCAACTTTTCAGTAACATATAGGAGTTTAATGTTGATGAAAAAGTATTTAACTTATGGAAAAAATGTCTCGTTATATGTAAAATAATCTGCCAGTATCAACATTAAAGGAATTATTTGCTTAAAATAAGCTTTTATATCTGAAAAGTTACTTGTAAGTCAGTTTTGTCTCAATTCAAGTGTACTAAGATATTTGCACTAGAAACTAAACAAATACTTGGTAAGATTTCATGTTTTTGCAGTGAAAGAATCTGAGAAGCCAAATTCAGAGTAAAAAAAGAGGAGTAATCTTTCTGCGCTGCACTAAAACAGAAAAAAGGAGAATAAATGAGGACCAAAGTGTGAAATGCAGGAAACCAGTAAAGAAAGTGGAGAAGGAACAGCAGCTGGAGCGTTGCTGCTCATTCAGCACTTTGCCAAATCAATGCCACTTGAGGAGCACGATCCGCATCCTGAGCTCAGCGCGACGCATCAGCGAAGCTGTGGGCGTGTTGGTGTGTTCGCCTGCAGGGCCCATCGCGGTGCTGCGAGGTGGGCCGCTCTAGTCCACATTAGGGTCCAGTAATGTGTTAATTTATAACCCTATCACCCTGGACGCCTGCGTTATCCATCTGTGTCACCCGGCAGGCCCACGACATCTATCATCCAGAGGGGAAAATGGCCGTTCGGGGCAGATTAAGCCACAGATTCTCCCGTTTCTTTCTCTTTCCGCCTGATCTGTGGCATCTGTCCACGTCCCTTTCTGTTTGCTCCCGGTTTCCCAGGGCTGGTGATCAATTTGAGCCTGACAGACTTTTCGGTCCGGTCTAACTCCAGAGTCTGCTTTAACGCGCTCCCTCTGGTTTGTTATCAGTGATCAGGGACTGAATTAGTCCAAACACTGACCTGCAACAGCTGCCTGTCCAGGATTCTGCCACTGATTCTGGAAACACTGCAATGATTTTTACCCAATAAACTCATTCACCAGGTACAAATACGGTATAAATACCAGCAAATAGCTGAAATCCATGATTACTAGAACTGGACCTGACTATTGTAATAGTTAAAACACCAAATATAGCTTAATATATAATAAAATAAATAGTAAAAATCATCTTAGCTCTAGCATAGAAGCTAACATTAAAGGTCTTCAGTGTCTCTGCTCTTGGAGACTGTGGATTAGCTGCCAAGAAATCATATTAGCACTAGCATATCACCTAACATCTACTGTTTAGCTTTTCTCCATTCTTTGGGCTACTGGATAGAAGAGAATATTTATAATATTTATGGTTTTCCTTTCCTCTGCTCTTGAAGCTCCTTGATTGGCTGGTTTGCAAAGACCAGTGTCTAGTGTTAGCATAAAGGCTAATATTAATGCTGTTGCTTTTCTCCGCCCTCCAGTCTGGTGCAAGAGATGCTTTGCAAATGAGAGTAAAATATCTTAGCACTAGCATAAAAGCTAACCAATAAAACTAAACAACTTTTTTTGCATCACGCGAGTCACATGATGAACAGCTGAATGTTACCACTGACCAAAACCACAAAGAAGACCACAGGAAGTAGATGGATGATCAAGTTTTTAGATGACAAATTTATTCACAAGGGTTTTTAATTGTGTTTTTTATTTAATGGAAATTCCTAAATTGTGTTTTATCAGCATTGGCAGAAAATTGCCAAATGTTTGTGTGTATTTGTAATGTAAACAAATCTACTGCTGCCAAAAAACACAATAAGTTTTTACATCCCAGCTGCTATTGGCACTGTTTTGTTTCCACACCTTGTTAACAATTTGTTGTTTTATTAAAGAACATTGTTTAAATTATCCCACACAGTTGGATCAGAGTTTATAATGTTGCATATGTTATTCTTATTTTTATACTTTCATCTTTGTGTGGCTTCTCGTGCTCTGATTGTCACTTTGCTGCTTTTACTTCTGGACAACAATTAAAGATATTTCTGTTCTGTCCTATTAAAAATGTTTCCAATACATGAAACAAACCCAAACCGGAGGAACTGCCGCAGCTTTCTGTGATGCGTTTGCTCGTCTGTTTGCATTTGTGCAGATGACCCAACCTCCCTCTGTCACGACTCTGCAGACACCAACAACTGAATGATCGATACTCACCTCTTTACTCAATTTCACAACATTACGCCAAGCAGCGCTCGAACACGTTCATGCAAATGTGAAAACATGAATGCACAACAAAGAGAGGGAGGTCGGCTTCCAGCATAAACTCTGCTGTAACCCAGGCGGAGGTCGCGGAGGCAGAGACCGACGGACACAAAGGAGGGGGTCAGATGGGAAAGACAAGCTGGCAGTTTCACTTTTAAAGAGTGCAACAGTCATCACAAGAGGAGAAAGGGAATCTGCCCATTAAGACTAAGTGGATGTATATTAGATCATGGAGGTAAGGAGGTGGGCATTTACCATCAGCCCAACTCAGACGCAACCTACGAGATCAAAGCGTTCAGCGGGACTTTAAACTTTAAAGTCACGCTGGGTTTTAAAGGATGTCTCCGAGGGACGTCACCTCTGCGAAATGAAGGCAATTAAAAGACTATCAAAGTCACCGCCCAGTCCTCGGAGATCAAACCAAGCCTTCGTCCTCTCCCAGCCTGTCCCCCCTCTGCTCTTATCGCGGCGGTACAGTTAATCCTCCGCCGCTCCGCCTCCCAGCGCCGGGTCCCTCTGGGGGTGCGTGAAAGGCTAAAAGGCAGGAGCACATTTGCCACTTGCCTGCGACACATAATACGGAGCGAGGCAATCAACTTTGGCTTGACATGCATTTGCTCATCTCACACACACATCCAGCCCCCCCCACCACCCTGCTGGGAAATTGAGGGGTGAGGATGGGGGGGGTGGGGAGCCTAAATTAACACTTGACATTCAATACGGTCAGGTCCTTAATTGGCCGGGGCCTTCCTGAGAAGGCAATTTTCTATTCCCCAAACTGCCCCCGCGCAGCGCCGTGCGCCGGTGTCGTCTGCGTACGTGTGCGGGGAGCAGAGAAACCGGATCTGACTGCACTGCAAAAACACAACATCTCACCAAGGATTTCTGGTCAGGTTTCTACTGCAAAGACCTCAGTACACTTGAAATAATACTAAACTAACTCACAAGTAACTTTTCAGCAAGAAACAGGAGTCAGTGATTCCTCAATATTGATGAAAACAACCAATAGTTTCACCGGCAGATTATTTCAAATGCACCATGGGAAAAATGTTTTGTTAGAAGTTAAATAATCTGCCAGTGAAAAACTTTTTCATCAGTTCTATGTGTTTTCCAGGGACATAGTCAATCAAGAGACTATGTTTCCTTCAGTTGTTATAAAAATGCTGTACATATCAAAACCCTGTAAAATTGGGCCTCCTGTCTCTTTAAGAAGCTCCTGCTCTTTCTGAAACTCCGCCTTCAGGAAGTTATCACAACATGGCTCCTCTATTAACCCTTTAACACGTTTTTACCAGCGATGCTCTGAGAAGAAGCTCCTATGATGAGCTCAGCAGTTCCACCAGGTGTTTGCTAATTGCTGCGGGCTAGTCTGAAGGAGCAGAGTGGGAAAGTGTTGCTGTGCTCAGAAGCTTGACAACTGCATGTCAGAGGAGGAGCTTCATCCTCGGAGGCGGGGCTACGTCCACCCAGCTACTCTGAATTATTTAGTCCCACCCAGTAAATGATTCACCATATAAATTATTTACTTTGAACAAGCTGCTGCATTTGGCTGAAATCTTAATTGTAAATACATTTTATCTTATTTCAAGTGCACTAACAGGTCGACAGCAAACTCAAAAATGGACTCAAGTAAGAGGTAAGAGAAGCATTACTTCAACATATTTTTACTCAAGTAAAAGTAAAAAGTAGTCATCCAAGAAATTACTGAAGTAAGAGTAAAAATGTATTTGGTACTCAAGTACTGAGGAACTGATCAAATTATTAATCTTTTAAAATAATCAGATGGACCAAAATATAAAGTTAGTTGGAAATTTTGGTGTTTTAAGGACAAAAATGACAATAATTCATATAAGCAACAAAAAAAAAAAGAAACAAAATCAGGCAAAATATTTTTTTCCAAATCAGTTTCTTTCAATAAAAATCTTTAACAAAACTGCAGGAGTCTGTCTGGTGAACTTTTGGTCAAAACATGTTTTACTCAGTAAGAGTAGTGATACTTTGTAATAAAGTTACTCAAGTAAAAGTAACTAGTTACTATCCACCTCTGTATGCTAAGACTTTTGTACTGGGAATTAGACCGGAAACACTTGGTGAGACTTTGTGTTTTTGCAGTGTGGAAGCATGTGCTGCAGACCCACCGGGGGAATGCATGCATGCGTCTGTGTGTGGCAGCCGGGCCCCGGGCCCCCCGCTCCCCCCGGGGTTCCTCCCGCTCTCTAATGAGGCTGGATGAATTAGCGCTACGTGACATGATTTCAGCTCCTCCTTTGTCCTTCTCCTCATCCTGTTTTTTTTTTCATGCCAGTGACCGGCGTCTGGTGGCCGGAGAGAAAGCGCCAGCAGCGAACCCCGCGGCACGTCGCACACCTGAACACACACACACACACACACACACACACACACACCTGGTGTAACGCACACAAAATGAAACTCTTTCTCCTTCCTCCCGTTGTTTTTCCACTCACTCACACAAACGCAGACAGACTTGCACTTCCCCGCGGATTCGGTTACAGTTGATGTTATTACAGCTTTCAACCTGAGAGGTATTAGGCTTCCTTTAACAGATCTGACAGCATTTACAACACAGGCAAGTCGACGCCTCTAATCGCCTCTGCGACTTCAGACTATTACCCATTGATCTCCAAAGAGAGACGCCTCCTCGGTTTCTTCTCCTCATGTTCCTCAGGACCAGCGGCGGGTCTCTGTTTGGAGTTAAGCTTTATCACAACATTTTGCGTTACTGTTGTGATAACGATTACTTGTTACTTATTACGTCTTTTTTAGGTGACACAGCACCACAAACACAAATTCTGCTCTAGAAAACATTCCTCTGTGTGCAACAAGCTTCTTCAGGACAGATATAGAAGTGATTCTCACCACTAAGCTGCACACAGAAACTGCATATTGGCAGATTATTGAACAAACAGTGGAGAAAATAGTAAAACTAACAACCCTGACAATCCAGAGAGTTTTGTTTTAAAATCATTAACTGCTCCTCTATGATTCACTGTCACAGTTTCTGCTGTTTTTCTTTCTTTGTGTCTGAGCAAAATGAAGAAGACTCTGGCGGCAGACGGACACCGGTGGGTTCAGAATTACATTTAGACTGCAGGGGAAAACAAACCAAACACAGAAGCATTCAGTGACTTGTTACTGTGAAGTTTGCTGTTATGGTGGCCGAGCTGAGAGGAAGGAACTGAACCGGGTTTGTTCACATCGGAGCAAAAATGCTGGTCAGAATCAGAGCAAAAACGGGTTTTTAAAGGAACGAAAAGTTTTTTATGTCCAACACAAGTTTAAAACAATCTGTTTTACAGTATTTAATTTACATGGTGACATTTTATACATCGTATCACCAGCAGATGAACAAAACCAGATTATTTTTTACATAGTTCCAAAATGGCAGCAGAGGGAGAAAATGTTAGATTATATCAAAAGTAAACTTTTAGCATTTTTGTGAGCAGATTTTAATTTAAAAGTTGTGACTTTATCCTAATATGTTTAATTTTTGTTGATGGTGGGCCACAAAAATACGTTCAGGGGCCACAAATGGCCCCCATTCCCTATTATGAACATCATTTGTTGCTTTTTTTGTCTTGTTGCAATAGTAACACACTTCTATTTGATTATTTTTCTTTTAACAGCAATAATTAGCAGTGGTACATAGCGGGTTTTCTCTTAGCTCAGGCTCCCATCAGCAGAACAACTGGGACGTCCTGCAGGGTGGAAATGGCTGGAAATGTGAGGTGAAGCTCTGAGACAGAGAGGGAGGAAAACGTTGAGTTTTACAGTAATGAGCACATATTTTAGCAACAACCCAGCCCTGACTTTATGCCTCCAATGATACAGCAGAAGCTGCTTTCTTGTCGTCCTTTTACACATCGAAAAGTGTGAAATAATGGCCTGGAAGAGGCAAACAAAGGCTGTGTATCTTTTGTGTGTTTGGAGAAAAACATATCAAATGGATTAAATGCCATGAAATATTAAATGCCAGTCAGAGTCACAGCGGACAAAAGCACTTATGTCGGAGTGTGTTTCCCGACAGAGGAGGATGCAGCTCGGGCCATTAACGGAGAAAACATCAGCACAAAGAAATCGAGTGCGGACGCGTGGCAACGAGTTTGTGAGGGGGGGAACAACGCCGACGCGCCGCCTGCCTTTAACTCACACAACTTCTGCTTATTTCAAACAGCAGTTCTCACTTTGTTCTGCTGTTTGGGCCCCAAACTGTCACTATGGATGAACAGGTAATGCCACAGGGAGGTAAACAACGACACATGCATGAAGCCCAGGCTGACTGGGGGGGCTTATAGAGGTATTTAATGTTTTAAACGTTTTAAACGGTTGATCTGTTCAGACTGGATTCAGGCTGAGCAGCAACCTGCTGATGGTGGATCGAGAAGCAAAACGTCACACACATGCTTCATGACAAAAACTCCCCACCTGGAGTAAAATCTGTATTTTTTACAGATACATGTATAAAAAAAGCAGAACATGACATATCGCTGTTCAATGGTGTAACATACTGATTACTACAGCTCCGTGTTTCAGATTTTAAAACACAAACAAATGAACTCCTGATAAATATTGTTGTTTTGTTGATTCTCGCTCATCTAGCAGCCACACTGTTACTTCCTGGGTTTTTATTAGAACCAGAAATATTTTCAAAATAGCTGAAAAATAAGCTGCACGTCTGTTTTCTACTCTGACACACTGTATGGTAAATATTCTGTCTGTTTCAATGTTCAACACGAGGCGCATTTTGGAAAAATGATCCGACTCACTTTCACATCATTTTTACGGATAATAACTGCACAGTATTTTTATTTGTTAGTATTATTATCAGTATTACTGCTGCTATTGTTAATCTTGTTTTTCATAGATTGTTTTTAACACTTTAAAATGTTTTTGGTGTGTGAACCTTTCAACCTGATTCTGCCGTTTCATCTGAATTTCCACTTTGTGGGACAATAAAGTCGGTTTCTATTCTATTCATTATGCAGTGGCGGCACTAAGGTGGGTGTAAAGGGGGCCAATACCTAACGCAGCAGAATCACTGATTAAAAAGAAAATCAAATTTCTTATTGATTTATTTTAAAAATAATAATTTATAGATTTATTTTTTGGTATAAATGAAACTAATAATAAAATAATTAATGATTCCTCACTTTCTGTCTTTGTTTCAGGTTGTGTTTTGCCACCCACACACACCTGACCCCCCTAAGGGGCCCCTTTTCTAAGCAACAGAAAAGAGTAGCACCCAGCTGAGCAGCAGGTGGGGGAGGGGCAACTTTCTATTTCATTTTAATGACTTTATACCGTAATAATCACATGATGGGAAATGCTGAAACGGTTTAAATCCTTGTAGTAGTTTGACACAGCAAGGTGAGGCCTACACACACACTCAGTGATATTTTTCTCCTTTGCCTGCAAACACACAAATTCCTACAAAGACAAAAGCTTGCCAGAAAAAAAAAGAGCACAAGCCGTGGGATGCCAGGGCAGCTGCATTTAACAGTGGCCATTAAATGTTATTAATCCAACATCTTTACAAAGTCAGCAGAGCACACAAACAAATGCTAACACATGTGGCTTTAACACTTTGCTCACAACAGAAAGTAGCAGGCTAATGAGTGCAGGCTGAAGTTTGCAGATTTAAAGGAACTTGTTGCTCATTCTGAGGAAAAGAACAGGAAAAAGTGTATCTGTACCTGAAGGGGCTGGATGTGTTTAAGTGAGCATGTGCTGTTGATGTGTGCGCGTGCACGTGTGTGTACTTTGGCTCGACGCCAACCACAGCCTGTACCACTAGCCTCCCTTTCTCCAGAACCACCCTAAAATCCTCCCTGGGCCTCCAGCAATCAGATCCCCGCGGCAGACTGGAAGCAGAACAGAGCCGGGCGGAGCGGAGCGGGGAGAGATAGGCGCAGAATAAAACATGGCCGCCAACAGGAGAGAGCGCGGAGCAGAGTAGCCGCCATCGCATTCCCCTCCTCCTCCGCAAACGCATAAAAAAATCAGGAAGAGTTTGGTAAGAAGGCCCAGAAATATTCAGAGCCGAGTCAGAACAGAAATTCTGTGTTTTTTCTGGTTCACTTTATTAAAACAGCCAGGTTGGATTTGAAAGTCTGATTTGTTCAGTGCAAAAAATATAAACTCTTACCAAGGAGTTTTGTTCTAGTTTACAGTGAAAATATCTTCCTGCATTTAAAATAAGACAAAACTAACTCACAAGTAACATTTCAGCAGGACATAAGAGTTTGTTTAAATCAATATTTCCTAAATATGTATATAAAGAAGGACTAGTTAAACTGGCAGATTGTTTCATTTATAACAAGAAATTTAATAAAACAATCTTCCAGTGGAACTAGTACTTTGATTATGTCAATATTTAGAACATATTGACCTAAAGCAGCTCAGATTTCTTGCTGAAATGTTATTCATAATTTAGTTTTGTTTTATTCTAAGTGCACGAAGAAACCAGACAAAAATATTTGGGGAGGTTTTATGTTTTTGCAGTGTTCTGCGTCAGATTGTGCAAAGTAACATTTTGCATTTATATTGCAGTAAATATGGTCCTCTTTATGTATCAGATATGCGTAAACACACACACACGTCTGCTATTCTTACACACAGGAACAACTGCACCATTATTCACACACTCAGCGTAGCATGCAGCTGCAGCTGCAGCACCAGCAGCAGCCGCCGCCGCAGCAGCTGCAGCACCACCAGCAGCACCAGCAGCAGCCGCCGCCGCAGCTGCAGCACCACCAGCAGCTGCAGCTGCAGCCGCCGCAGCTGCAGCTTTGCTACATCAGGTCTGAAATTAATTGTGTGCATTTTAATCATAACAAAATAAGCAACATTTTCAATTCAGAGACACTTGTTGTTGCTAAATTATTGAATAGACATATGAACGCCACAACAGATATTTATGATATTTAATCTCTTATTTGTGTTATTCAATCATCAGATTGGAGCAAAATACTATCTTAGCCATTCAGTTTTCCAGAGTTTCAAAATCCATCTGTAGAAATGTGGACTGTGGACGCTAACATTAGCACTGCGACGTCTGCGCTGCTGTACATGGTTAGCCTTGAGATGCTATGTTAGCCGTAATTAGCTTCACTGTCAGGCTAACTCCGTTTAGCATAACTTGAGCAAAACAGCAATCTTATCCGGCGTCTGATCAGATCATTTTTGAAGCAGAAATTAACCCCCAAAGGGCCAAGAGAAACGGCTTTGTTAGCTATTGATGTTGTTAGAGGATGATGCTTGTGCGTCAGTCTTACAGGCCGTACCAGAAACATGCAAATCAAAAAGTTCCCTCTGGAACCTTTGTATGTAAAAAAAATTTATAAATAAATTTATGTAATCAATTAAATAATTGAAATTAATGAGTTAAAGTCTCAACTCTAAATAATAATAATAATAATAATAAGAAATCTTGTGCATCAGAAATAAGGGCGCACCGGAAACACATGAATAGAAAGGTTCCGGCTCAGGACTTTTGTATAAAGAAACAAATAAATAAAATTTTTAATACATAAAAATCTATATAATAAGATAAAATTAAGTCATTTGTTTCCTGGTCGAACAAATGCATGTATGCTGGCAATGTATGCATGTATTCATACATACATTCACAGATCCACTTTGTCTGTCCTTTAATTTTACACTCAGAGTTTACTAAAATCAGATACATCTAATCCTAATCCTTGTGGAGTAAATCTACAGGCTGAGATAACCGGGCCGATTTTTAAAGCAAGGAGATCTTAAAAAACAAAAAAAAAATTTTATTGGTACTGGCCATAAAATGTCAAATTGGTCCATCTAGTTTATATATATATATATATATATATATATATATATATATATATATATATATATATATATATATATATATATATATATCTATATATATATATATATAACTCAATGTTCCAATTTATCCAGACTTTTCTCTACATTCATGCATTAAAAATGTTATATAACATGCAAGACTTGTAAATTACAAGTGGGTGACCTCCAGAGCCCCCCCACTGGCAGCGCCCCTGCAGTAGATGGAACCAAAGTTCCCCATTCCTCCCACTGCGGCTGTGCTACCTGATAGAAAAACCATTTTCCCCTCAACAACAACTTCAGTAATTTTCCCGCGTCTAGAAACGCACACAGCAGTGCATGTTGGGAGAAAGAGTCAACTGCAAGGCCCGGACAAAATTACCATCATTATCCATAACCATAAACAAGCCTGATGATGATGGTGATGATGGTTTTAACAATAATAATAGCAATCCAGGCTGAGTGCTTTTTCACATAACAGTGACAACATTAGTCACACCGGCAGCAGAGAAATGAAAGGCTCGCTGCCTTGAGAGCTCCCCTTTGTTGCCGCTGCTGATGGGGCAAATTGGCAGGCAGAACCGGCAGACGGGGTCCTTAAAGACGGATGTAAAAATAGTGGGCTGTCGATTTGCCCGCTACGCTGGCGCGGCTCCAAGCCAAACAACATAACAGGAGTTGAGGAATAACAGGAAAAGGGAGAAGCCGCGGTGAAAGTATGGCCCGGGTTCCTGTCACTTAGCGCAGGTCACACCGAATGTCACCTTCCTCCGCCTGCAGGACGGGCGAGACAATGTCTCCGCCATATGGACCGGCGTGAGAAACGCCTCTAATCTGGGATTACCCAGCATGCCGGTGGGCTGCTCACCCGAACCTGGGCTGCTGCCGCCGCGACGTGTCGCACAAACCGGTGACAGCTACTGCATTCCTACCATATCAGAGTGTGTGTGTGCGTGTGTGTGTGTGTGTGTGTGTGTGTGCGTGTGTGTCCCCTCATTAGCCGGCGGTGGGGTGTTGACATCCTGAGCGGCTGCCTCTTCAAACACACACTTCCTCCTCACACCGGCAACTTCTCCTGAATGCAGGAAACTGCCCAGAGACAAATGACTGAATGTTGTGTTTTTGATTTAAGGAGAAGGAGGAAAAGAAGCAGAAAGAGGTTTATTATTATTATTATTATTATTATTATTATTATTATTATTATTATTAAAACTTTATTTAACCAGATAAAAACCCACTGAGATCAGGACGTCTTTCAACAAAGAGTCCTGGCCAAAAAATTAGACAAGTTAGCAGAATTAAGAAAAATACATTAGAAACATATAAATGACAACAAATGGCAGCAGTTGTGACAATACTAATATAAAAAAATATGTTTCAGATATTTTGCAGTATGTGATGACTCACCTTATCCTTATTAAAGCTGCATTCATGTCTGAATCTCACTTCATGGATTCACATTGAAGTTTTGGAAGTAGAGATTCACCAATCAGACTTTTCTGCTCTGAGATGATTCTGATTGTTTTATTGTTTGTTTGATGCAAGTAGTTTTCAAATTTAACTTGAACATATTGTTAAAAACTGCTTAGATTTGTAAACATTAACTGTATGTGTTATAGTTTCTGTTTTATTTATAATTGTGTTATATTTACATTTCTGTTAAGCAAATAAACTACGATCTGGTGCAGCGCATCAAATTGTGACGTTTATAGTAATAAAGTTTATCACTATTACTAAAAAAAAAACCTTTTTTGCTTTTAATGTGTAATGTTTCCTGATTGTTTATAATAGCTATTGTAATTTTTAATCTTTGTTTCTGTACAGGGTCTTGAAAATGAAGTTTTAGTCAAATGTATGATTGCTATGATGACTAAAGGAGAAAAACACTCCAGGCTTCAATCAGAGGAGCTGCATGCTGGTGGATGATGCATTTATTGACTGAAAAGGCTGGGATTTCTGAGCTTTGATGCATTTAATGATTAGGAGAATTTCTGATTTTTCTGTTTTTGACACACCAATCACTGATCAGAGCTGATCAAAAGGTAAAACAGTCTGACTAATTGGTGCATCTTTACATGAAGAACAAACGTTGTTCCTGAAAGCTGCAGGAGTGAAGCTCAGACGATGCAACGCTGCTGCAGGAGACCGAGAGACGCTTCTGACTCTCAGGAATGCATCTGTGCGTCTCGGCGGCCGTGGCGGCGCGTCTCCTTGGGACAAACAGGAAACAGCTGACACACAGCCCTGCAGCGCAGCTCACATGATGCGTATTGATCGCTGGTTGCCCCCGGGTCTCACACGCAGAGCCGGGGTCAGCGCTCACCCGTCCTGCAGGGCATCGCTGCACAACTGCAGAGGCTGCAGCATGACCCCAAAATGCACATGATCAGGATATTTACCCAAGAAGAAGAGATGCTTCTTCTTCTTTAATGGGAGTTTAAACGAAGGACAGCAATGGCGAAATTATTGGATAAAGTTTAGCTGTAGCTGGTGCCTGGATAAACACAGCATGAATGGGACTCTGTGCATCCTTTCGTTAAGCTTGGTGGCTTCTTAGTAGAGCTCACATACTGCACTCCAAAAACACAACATCTTAACAAGCATCGAGTTTCTATGACTGCACAGCTTGTGGTGTTGGTTGATGCACTTCTATGCTGAAAATGGAGGAAATTCTCATCAAATTTTGATTTCGTATAATTTAAAATGCAGATTTGAACCTCTGGTCGTCTGTTGATGCACCTCTGACTTGCATACTTTGTTTTGTAGTTCATATCTTCTATTTTTGAACAGTTTTGACTCATCCTTTGCAGAATAAAATAGTCACATATTTGGGTTGTAAATTTACAGCATTTTAATATAGTGGGTAATTAATTTGACTTCATTTTGCTACAAATATGCAAAAACACAAAATCTTACCAAGTGAAATATGACACAACAAACTTGTGGAGGTTATTTTAAGTCAATATTTATTTAATATTGATGAAAACGTTTTGGTTACACTGAGATTATTTCACTTATGATATGGGAAAAATGTTTTGTATAATCTGTCAGTGAAGTAGAACCTTTTCATTGACTTAAAACAAGCTCTTAAGTCAGTTTTAACTTATTTCAGGTGAACACAGATATTTGCACTACAAACTAGACCAGAAATATGTGGTAAGATTTTGTGTTTTTACAGTGTGAACATGAGAATCTGGCAGTCAGATTCAAATGGTGCAGAAATGGAAGATGCTGCTAAGACGGCGTTTCTCCGTCAGGTGCCAGAGCAAACAGTCACCAGCTTCCTTTCTGCTGTCAGTATGTGCTTTTAAAAACAACAGAACAGGAATCATTTCTCTTTCTGCAGAGAGGACCCTCATCTCAGGCTTATTTTTCATTTAAGTTCTGGGGGGTTTTGTATTTGAGATGCAGAAGAAGAAGAAGCAGAAGCAGAGAGAGACAGAAGAAAAAGAAAGAGTAGTAATGGGGGAAGTGGTGCATGTCTTTCCTGCAAATCTCCTCTTTCACCTCTGCTCTCCTCCAGCTCTCCATCAGGCCAGCCAAGAGACACTTCACCTCGCACCCGCACACACATGGAGCCTGAGCCAACACACACGCTCGCACTCGTCCTCCAGCATGCACACACACTCACACACACACACACCACTGGCATCTGACTGTTGAGCCACCCACTCAGAAAAATAAATGGCAGAAGCGGAGACACGAACGCCTCGACACCAGATGCGCGCATGTATAGACATCTATATGCTTCATGTGCAACGACCCATCAAAGACAGACATGGAAATAATAACAGTCGAATGTAACCACGCACACATGCATGCACACACACACACGTTCACACAGTGTGGATAATTCTGCACATGTGCATCAAATCACTGCCTTCTGAGGCCAGCTCTGCAGCAAAACAGCGATGCATAAGCAACATGCAGCACTCCTGTACTGAACACTGTAAAACAAGCTGCTCCCTCACACACACACACACACACACACACACACACACACACACACACACACCCAGACGTGCAGCTATAAGTCTATTAGGGTGTTAATAGGCAGATTAGTTTGCACTGTGATCTGCGCTGAAGAGGATATTATCCTCCTTGCTTCTTTCCTCAGACAAAACAAAGCAGAGCTTTTCCACAAATACGTCTGTCATCACGCCCTAAAGAGCGATTAATGCTCTCACTCAGAAAACACACAGCAAGCGGAGCAAAACGCGGCTAAAACCCACGTCTGAGTAGCAGAAAAAACTGGTGACACAAGACAACTAAAGGAGGAAAAGGCAGGTGGGAGCGAATGAGGTCTGAAAGTCAAGGCTTGTATTTTAAAACAAATGCAAGCAAAAATCTAAGCAGTTCAAAAATGCTGATATGAGCAAAAAACAGGTTAAAATTATAAATATATTCTGATTTTAATTAGGCAAATATTTTCAACTTTTCTACTATTTTCAAATAAGCAAAATAAAAATGTTTCCAGACAAGGAAGTGAATTGTTTTACCTTAAATTCAGCAGCTGAAGTGAGAAATGCACTCAGAGAAGTTTGCAGTAAATTATAATAATTCCATTAAAAACGTTTGTATTTCTGTCTTTCTGCTTTTGTATTTTCTCTGCTTGCATTACGTGGAGCTGCTGTGTTTCACAGTGAGAGTCTGAAGGAAGCAGACAGGAGTAAACACTGTACCTCTTCCAGGTCTCGGCCCATTGTCGACCTGTCGCCCTTCAAAGGAAGCCGCGTTACTGCACCCTTTCAAAAAAAATAAAAGATAAAAAATAAAAAGGGAAACTCTATTTTAGATTTAGTTTTAGACTCAAAACAAGCACTGAATTTCAATTTTATTTTATTCTTGTTTTTTTTTTCTGTTGTTTTTGTCTTTACGGAAATGCGCTGCGCCTGGGTGGCGTCTCAAACCCGCAGGTTGGAGGTGAAGGCGTTTTTTTTTTTTTTTTTACGAGCCCCTTGAAGCCTGATGCTGGTTCCCACGTTTTCTCCGAAAGTAATCGGAAAGGAAAACAAAAAAAAGCAAAAGGGACGCGGCCTCCGGCTGCTGTGTTACTGAGGAAACATCCCTGATGAGCCAATTAGGCCCGTGGTAGCGCTTAACTGCGGAGTTTCTAACGTGCAGGGGTCGATATTCAGAGCCACGCATGTTGCGGGTCAATTAGGGCTCCGAATATTATCTCTCCGTAATGCTGGGAAATAATTAAACTCACAGCAAATTTCTGTAATTCTTCTGTGAGGTGAAACAAATATGAAAGTTTTATTTTGCTGCGAAGAAATGCGCACAGATGTCAGAAGAAAGCTCATAAAGCAGGCAGCATTTATCGAGTCTGTTTAATTGATTTCTTTCAAACTGCACCTTGTTTCTGCGTTTCTGTATTTAGATTGCGGGGGATGTTTATTTCCTGCTTTAAAAAACGATTCAAAAACCTCACCGAGGCCTTGAGCTGGAGACATTAATTATTCTCATTCCAGAAGGTGCCTCAGTGCGGGTTTTTTCCGGGTTCCACGTACAAAATATACATAATAATAAATCAGAAAAAAAATTTAAATAATGCAGGTGGATGGGATGAAAGAACACAAGAAAAATTATTCTGCCTGTTTTTTATTTTGCTGCTTTTAGCAATACACCGATTTTGTGTCGAAATATTATTTAAATAAATATTATCTATAATATAAAAAGAAAACATATCCAATATTTGCACTTAACTGTTATAAAATTTAAAAATGAAATAAAACGTAATATTTTCTCCTGTCAGTTGGAAGGTTTGCGTTGTGAAACACCGCGAGATGAAAAAAAAGTAAAGTGAAAAGAGACTTATCGATTAGTTATTAAAAGATGGGATGATCTGACACCTGCTGCAAACTACAAGAAGGATCGATGATTTTTTTATTATTATTATTATTCACATCGAAGTAACATTTCTCTTTCTCCAGTCTTGTCTCGTATTTGGAGAAGTCCTGCCAGATGTTTGGATTTGTGGCGCAGCCGCGTCTCTCCTGAACTCACCGCGCTGCACCGACTTCTTCCTGCGTATCGATCACATCTAATCCGGCCTAACGAACTATAAAACCCCGCGCCACCCGGCTCTTCTTTACAGGTTCTCTCTTTCTCTCTCTCTCTTTCTCTCTCTCTCTCTCTGGACACCCCAGGGGTGCGCCAGGCTCCGCAAACACAGAGTCATTATCGCTTAGATTCCAATAAGGCGAGTCTGTCAAGGAACGAGCTTCCTTCGGAGAATTTATGTCAGAGGATATCTTCTAAGTGATGCGCGGAAGGATAAATAACAGCGAGTCCCACAGCTGATTACATTGAAACAACGATGCGCGTTTGTGGAGAGGGGGTGGGGGGGTCCCAGCAGACACGGAGCGCAGGGGCCCATCCACCTGCTCACACCGGCAGAATGGGGGACAACAGGCTCTACTACCCACACTTCCTTAAATATATAAATAAACTATTTTATTCATACGTCTGCAGGTTGGAAAGTAATTTAAAACTGAATGTTGGTGAAATTCCAGCATTAATTCCAGTTATCAGACTGATAAAACAGTGTAGGAATTATTTTATTCCTGATGTGATAGTTGCGAAAAAAAAAAAAAAAAGCCAGAAGATTAAATGAAAAGTTTCCTTATTTCCAACGCAGAAGTTGTTGCGCAAGAGCCGCAGCGGCCTGGGTGCGTAACAGCGTGCGAATGGTACGGCGCAGCCTGCAGGTCCCGCAGTGATTAACTGCAACCCTGACAGGCGCGCACGACCCTCACCGGCTCCCCCTCACGCGCGTGCACGACAACTGAGGCGCACAAACACACAACCGCGCGCGCGCACTCACAAAGGTCCGACTTTTCCCCTCGTTCCTCTCCTCCCTTCTCGCCTCCAATTTATTTTATTTTTTTAATCCAAAATGAGTTAAAAATAACTCCGGTCTCCAGCTCTGGCTGCAGGTTTACACCTGGAGTGGAAAATAAAAAAGAAAGGCAGCAGAGGAGTGAGAGGCAGCCGGGGGAGGAATGAGCCGTGGTCCGGGGTTGGAGCACCTTGAGCCGGCCGCAGCCAGGTGAGGAGCCGGTGTCAGAGAGGGGAACCTGGAGGAGCCGCTACCCGCTCTGAGGGCTCCGAAGCACGGATAGAAACTCCGCTTACTGCGCAACTGATGGAGACTTTAAAAGTGATTGAAATCGGATATATTTTCTACTTTTTTTTTTACTTAAAATATATTTAGAGAATGAAATAAAATAAAAGAAGTCCATGCCTTCAGCAGGAAATAAAATAAACACTTTCAGCACTGATTAGAGATCCAACACTTTCCAGGAGCAAAAAGTGGAAGATAACATGTAAACACACACACACGCACACACACCGACACACTCACGGAGGGATGGAAAAATGAATTTTCCCCTCCAGGACCGACAGCGGACGTACCTGCTGGGACATTCTGTAGAGGAGGTTGCTGTCAGTGCTCTGCTGCTGCCATGTCCCCATGAAGCCCGGCTGCTCGGCGCTAGGCGGTCTGGTGCTGAACTGCATGGAGCTGCCTGCTCCCTCAGCACTGCTAACAATGCTAACACCACCCTGACCACCAACACCACCACCACCACCACCGCTGCTGAGGCTGGGGTGAGTCCGGCTGCTGGACGGGATGCTCACACCGCCGCTGGGTTGGTTAACCTGAGCCGGAGGAGGAGGAGGAGGAGGAGGGGGCGGCCTGGGCGACTCCGGGTCTCTGCTGGGCTCTGCTGGGACTGGGTCGCACTCGCTGCTTCTCACATCCAACTCTGCCTCCTCGGACTTGGACAGAAAGAGGGAGAGAGGGAGAAGAGGAGGAAGGGAGGGAGGGAGGAGTGTGAAGGAGGAGAGAAGAAAAATTAGTCAGTGAAGGTGGGTTCTTCTGGGGTCGTGTTGTCTTTGAGTTTTTTTCTTATTTTGAGGAGAAGTGTGTGTTTGAGGAAAGAGGGTGAATCTCCTGAGGGGCCTCCTCATCTTGGGGGAGGAGAAGGAGGATGATGAGTGGAGGTGAGGAAGGTTGGAGAGAGGGATGGAGGGGCTGATGAAAAGCTGAGCAAGAATGAGGAAAACAAAAATAAAAGGTGGAGAGGGAGTGTGTGTGTGTGTGTGTGTGTGTGTGTGTTTGTGAGCGCGCGCGCGCGCGTGTGTGTGCGTGGACACACCAAACACAGATTACCTGCCAAATATTCAACCAAAAAGAAAAAAAAAAGTTGGAAATAAGAACTCGACACATGCAAACCGGAAAGTTGATTTAAAAGTACAAAATCTGAGCCTGAAGTTTGAGAGTTTGACTCAAGCCGAAGCGGAGTCGCGCGTCTTACCATGAAACCAGCGGCCGTCCCGGGAAAAAGTGAGGATGAGGAGTGAGTGTGAGCCACCAGCTATCCCGCTCCTCTCCCTGCCTCCGTCTCTTCCTCTCTCTGTGTGACTCCGTCCCTCTCCTGACGTCCGCGCCGCTGCCTGTCCTCCCTCTCTCTCTCTCTCCTTCTCTGTCTTTCCCTCTCTGTCTGACTCCTCTGTACTCCGCCGCAGCCACGGAGGAACTGAGCCGAGCGCCTCGGAGTGTGTGTGTGTGTGTGCGCGCGCGCCTGTGTGTGTGAGAGCGAGAGAGAGCAATGTGTGTGTGAAAGAGAGAGAGAGAGAGAGAGAGTAAATGTGTGAGAGTGTGTGTCGGGGCCGGTGAGGGCTCAACTGTGCCGCTGAGATGCTCAGTGACACTGCGCTGCACACTTCCCCGGCACGGACACCCCTCCTCTGCTCGGGGCCGGGAGGTGGGGGCAGTGAGGAAGAGGAGGAGGAGGAAGGGGGAGTTAGCTGCGTGTCCCCCTGCCTTATTACCATGAGGGCTGCTGCGAGTGGCCGGCAGCAACTTGGTTATGCTCCGCAAAAAAACCCCAAAACAAAACAACAAAAAAAAACTAAAAACGGGGTTTCGCTATAAGCGACGCACTGGGGCGCTATGCTATTGGGGGCGCCACAAAAAAGTAATTATTTCCAGTCAGCATTTTCTGTATTTAACAGCTGTTTGTGCGTGTGCAAACGATGTGGCACCTTACACACACAGGTTTCCTCAGTTGTCATTAAAAACTCCGCAGCCTTTGTTTGATTTCCAGCAGTTCTAATGAAGGACTAATGGAAACAGCAGCAATCTGCCACCATCTCCGCGCTCCTCCTCCTCTTCTTCCTCCTCCTGCTGCTCCGTGGAGGCGCTCAGATTTTAATTAAGAAAAAAATGAGGAAGAGGTTCCATTTTAGCCAAATTGGTCCCCACAGCAGCGAAGGTGTGGGAATAAAATGAGGGATGGAGGAGTAGAAGGAGACAGACACGGAGAAAAAGACACACAGGAGGATAGAAGAAGAGGGGGGGAAATTTCCTTTGACACAGCATCTCAAACAATGAAGACACCCTCCCTCATCTACAACCTTCTGCTCCTCCTTTCCCCACAATCAGGCCGTCATTAGAGAAATGACGGAGCAGGTTCGGGGCTCCACGGAGATGTCACCGTGATCTTTCCACGGCAGATCAGCAGCAGAGAAGGACAGACGGAGAACTTCTCTCGCCAGCTGCATTAAACGGCCTCTGATCTATAGAGTCACTTCAGATTTTGTGCTAAATTGCTGCAGACAGCTGCCTGGCTGTCTGTTAAAAGCCTTTTGTAGCAGCCACTAATGGCAGTGCAGAGTTAACCTTTGCTGAGATTATCACACCCGTCGCCACGTACACGGAGAGAAAAGTGCAGCATGTGTCTTGAACGCGTGTCTTTTTGTCTTTTTGTCAAGTGGGTTTAATTTACATCTTAACTCCCTTTTCTCCTCCAGTCCTGTCTTCATGGCTTTTGTTCTCCTTGTGTCTGGAGATGCACCGATCGATCAATCGACCACAGATCGGAATCGGATGATTTTAACGCATTAAAAGCTTCAACGTTTACAACGTTTTTCATCCTGGGACTCTCAAACCAATAGAACCCCCAACTATAAGAATATTTAAGGATTCAATTTGATTAATTACTTAAGATTTTAACATATTAAAAAGTTTAATGCAATTAATCCCTTTAAAATTAGTTGTTGTATTTTTTTTTACATTCAAAGGTTGCAGAGGGAACTTCTTTTTCTGCTCGTTTCTGGTACACCCATAAGTTTGACGCACAATTGACATCCGCTAGCAGCAATAGATGAAAAAAGCCACTTCTTTTGATTCACCATTAATTTCTGCTTCAAATGACGATCTGATTGGATACTAGGAAAGACTTTTGTTGTGTTCAAGTTGTGCTAGGAGGAGTTAGCATATCAGCTATTTAAAGCTAAAATAGCAGCACAGATGCTAACACTAGTGTAAACATTACTAAAGATGTATTTTTACAAAGAAGTTACATGAAACATTTGAAAGCTGAGTGAATAACACTTTGCACCAATCTGATGCAAAATGTTTGTTTATTCAACAATGTAGCAACAAAAAGGGTTTAGAATTGAAAATGTTGCTTATTTTGTTTTGTTGATTTTTAATAATTAATTACAGACCCACTTATATGTAAATATACATACATAGCTGCATAAAATGCAGAACATTTAACATTATGAACCGATTTTTGCTCATTTTTTGCATCTCTGACTGAAAAACATAATTTTTATATATATTTTTAACATGTTGGTTTCACGTTAACATGTACTTAACGACATAATTTACTGGTTGATAACTTTGATTTAAAACAAAAGGTTTTTCTGATAAGAACTCTCAAGTTTAAGACTTCCAGTCCCTTTCAGTCGATAAGATTTCATCTAACAGTTTTTACTTCAGTGCATTTTTTAAAGTATTGATAAAAATCAGAGGCTTTTTTATGTGCCCAATGATCCATAAAGCTATCGCCAGCTTTAGCCTCCGTCTTTACTGGAAGATGTCGCCGTGCAGCTTTGCACACACACAGATTCCTGTTTTATCCAGGAAAAAAATCATCTCTACTTCTATCTCCTTGTCTTATTTTATATCCTGTCAGCAGCCACCATCATAAAATACTTAATGTATCACCCCTTGGATGCGCAGCTTTACTCTTAACAACTTATTGAAAACATAATGCATGAGGCTCAGGCTAATTCTATTAAGTGACAATTTAGCCGCCAAGGTTGCTTTTTTTCCCCTCTCCAGACTTTTCCCCCGCTGCCTCTCCCTTCCCCTCAGCTGTAAATGTGCTAGTCTGTGGGTTTTTCAAGTGGCACTCAGTGTTTCAAGTCAAGCTGGTGGCTCAGCTTCTGACCCGGCTGCTTAATGGCTGTTATTTGTGGGAGGGAGGAGTGGACTCTGCCAATAGAGCTCACTCTTCCTCCTCATTTCTCTCACACTTTTTCCCCCCTTTTTCTCTCTTTGCCGCTTGCTGATAGCAGCTACTAGCGGGAGGAGGAGGAAAAAAACATTTGGAGTGGAAACAGAATGATGAAAAATCTGTATTAGCTGCAGAAAAAAAGATGATCCTAGAGATTCTCAGGCTCCTTTATTAAAACTATTATTGTGCAGGACTTGAGAATTCCCCGTGGGGCAGGGGTCCATGTCGAAGCCCATATAATTAACTAGAGGCTCAGCTACGGATCAATTACCAGACAAGCAAGTGATAGCTGAATCAATGGAAGATCATCAGGCTCGTTATCAGTGTTGCAACTCATTAGAGGAAAAGTGAGGTAGAGAAAGAGGGAGAGCAAAAAAAAAAAAAAAAAGAAAAGAGGGAGGGTGAAGATGGAGGCAGGACTGGTGTGTGTGTGTGTGTGTTAGGATGTGTGTGTTGCTCCTCGTTAGCCGCCACTGGCTGGTGACAGAGGGGGGGCTCTGGATGATAAGGGCAGGCCGCTCTGTAGCAACAGTCACTGAGGCTTGTACGGATCGATACGAATGTGTGCATGAGGTTAAAGCCCGGCCGTAGCACCGTCGCTCTGCAGCGACTCCCACCGCGGTTTTCACAATCTGAAGCGGTCAGCGAGCGAACGTCCAGGAGAAAACGTTACGGAGCGCAGTAACTGGTCAAATTCAGCAGAAAGATGACAAGAAGTTTAAAAACGTAAATAAAATTTAACGAGTTGGGTTTTTTCTGTTAAAAAATGTAAAGTATTCCTGGCGACATTTTCATCTTTACTTTGAAGTTCAGGGTCATAAAAATAAGATTTGGTTCATTTAGTCATTTTTTCTCTTTATTTTTATAAAGACGTTCTTAATTTTTGCTTGAAATGATCCATTCATTATGTTTTCCAACCTTACAGTTCAGCAGGTTCAGTTTGGTTTGAGACCAACATTTAAACATTTGTTACATTTTCAGCTTCTGTGGTTCTCTTTCTCTCTGAACCGAGTCAAACCAACCGAACACTTTGAGCAACCTGTTCCCCTCCTCACCTGTGGGGGCGCTGCACCAAGAACCACTGAAGGAAACAACACAAAAACCTCTGAAGAAGACAGTGAGCACAACTTCTTTCTTCACCAAATGGAAAAAAAAGTGAAATAGTGTCAGATTTTAGTGGTTGGAGAGTTTCTCTTTTGTCTTTGGTAAAAGACCAGGAATCATTTCTTTGGCTAGCGCTAGGCTAGCACGTTTGCTTTGGTTGTATTTACCCAGAATGCCCTGCGCTACAGTCCAGTTCCTGCTTTTGGAGTGGTCTCTGGTCCGCCTGGCGTTCACAAACACATTCAAACCACAGCAGAGTTCACTTCAAACAAACTGAGTCTTAATTTCATAGTAAATCAAACTTCACCCAACTTTTACTCAAGAATAGCCGTGGATGCTAACACTTATCGATTATCACAAACACATTAGAGCGAGGACTGACCAATGTCCTGCTCTTATTGCTGAGCTTAGACTGAGATATTCTTCTGACACAAAAAAGAAAACAATTGTCCCAAAAAGTTATAACACATGAAAAATGCCTTATGAGTGAAAAATAATCTGCAACTGCAACATTTTTAATCAATGTTAAGGCATTATTGACGTAAAAAACAAGCTCCCATGTCTGGCTGAAAAGTTGCTTGTAAGTCAGTTTTGCACTATAAAATAGATAAAAATACCTGGTAAAATTTAGCATTAAATGCAAAACTTTTGACATGACAGATTTTTGCTCACTGAATGTGGCATTTCAGACTGAAATACATTATTTTATAATAAATTTATTACATGTTAACTCTTGTTAATGTGTATTTAAAAATAAAATGTTTGAATTTAGAAAAAATATACAATAAATGTCAGATCAGATCAAAGTTCTGCTGACATTAAGAAAGGGCCAGGGGTGAATTTTGCCATCTTTTCTCCGTGTTTTACTGTTTGTGTTTTTTAGTTTTTGGGGTTTATTCGTTTGTTTTTGTCTTAACTGTTTTCCCTTTGTAAAGGATTTTTCATGTACATATCTGTGAAAGTGATATAGAAATAAAGTTTTACTTTAAAACTCTCCCCTCTAATGGGGAAGACCATCAGTTTTAGGTGAAATCTGAAGCATTTAGTAGATTTTTATCAGTTGATGATCGGTTGTGATTCATTAAACTCTTTTGAACGAATCTGATAAACCTGATAAATCAGACGTAGTTCTCTGTGGAGGGACGTAGAAGCAGTGCAGGGAAGGTAAAAGCTGGATATTTAGCAGCTTTCTGAACTTCTTGTCCTCTGACTGTAAGCAAGCAGCCACCGTCCATCACCGGCCGTCAAACCTCTCAGCCGCTGCCTGTTTGTTTTCTAAACACCGACATCTAATGGGTCAAATAGCTCAGAAATTGGGCGCAGCAGCTCTCGAGTCTTGAGAGGAAAAAGCGGCTTGTTGGAGCAAACAACGGATGCCGCTGTCATCAACGGGTCCAAATTACAATGCTTAGCCGCTGCCTTAGTTTTTTCTCTTTCAGTTTTGTTTGTGTGCGATTATACGAGTAAGGAGAGGTCAAAAGGAAGGATGAGAGCTGAATCCAGGGCGAGGTAAGTGGAGCTGCATTATCTTTGCAGTGATGATGAAGAATGATCAAGACAAAGAAAATCAGTGGGATTTTACTGAAGGTGATGCTTCAAGTTTATTCTGAACTTTTTCCAAACGGAAACTTCCAAGATTTTGGGAAGGAAATTAAGATTTAGATTTATGTGAGGGATTAAATGATCAAACAAAAAAAAAAACTTATAGGGAAATATGTTGGACATGATGAGAGTCTCAAAGATAAAAAATGCTTCTATTAATATTAATAATGTGTAAATAATTGCATATTTAATTACGAGAATGTGAGAATACTCTATCTGGTGAGAGAGGAAATCATAAGATCTTGAATCTTCTGTTTGATTCTTTACAAATTGTGTAAATGTCACTTAGAATGACTAATGTCTTATAAACATTTATGTTTTTACATTTTATTGTCTATTTGAAATAAATGACCTTTTTTCTCCTACTGTATAATAAACCAAAAGAAACTAGAAATCAGACCTGAAGTGTGGCTGCAGTGATGGAGCCGGACATTCAGAGCCACATAAAGACGGTTACAAAGTCGGCCTTCTATCACCTGAAGAATATTTCCAGCATTAAAGTTAAAAATGTCTCAACATCTGGAGCTGGTGTGTCAAAGTCCAGTCCTGCAGGGTCACTGTCCTGCAACGTTCAGATGAGCCTCTGCTGCACCTGAATAAAATAATCAGGTCATTAAGGCTCTGGAGGACTGAGCTACACCAGGAGGAGGTCATTAATCCATTTCATTCCAGTGTTTTGTACCTGTGGTTCACCTAAAAACTGCAGGACTGGAGTTTGAGACCTGTGATCTAGATCAGTGTTTTCCAATTCCAGTCCTTGGGCCCCCCTGCTCTGCATGTTTTAGATGTGCCTCTATACCAGAACAGCTGATTCAAATGATTGCATGACATCTTCTGCAGCCACCAAGTACTGCAGGAGCCTGTTAATCACCCATAGATTCAATCCAGGTGTGTGGCAGAAGGGAAACACCTAAAACATGCAGGCAGGGGGGCCTGAGGACTGGAATTGGGAACCACTGATCTAGAGAAACTAATCCATAAGTTTGACAACAGCAGTGACTTCACAATGTTTATGTAGGAATTATTCACTTAAAACAAACTCCTATTTCTTGCTGCAAACTTCAGTGTACGGAGTTATTTGCTGTAAAAACTAGACCAAAATGACTTGGTTGGATTTTGTGTTTTTGCAGTGTAGGGGACATTTACGGCCATCAGGTCACCAGCTGATCAACCTTGTAGTTGTTGTTTCACCACCAGCGCTCTGAAGGCCGAGGTGATTCTGCTCCTTTCATTTTCACAAAGGTGCACTTTATGAGGCGAGCTGCCAGTGATCAGGGACACGGCCGATCATGTGGCTCCCGCCTGTCTCCCAGACCTTCCCGTGGCCCCGTCTAGCGTCTTCCCCTCAGCCTCGCTCTTATCCCGCCATCACAAGCGCGGAGCTGTTCCTGCTGCTGTCATATGATGTCTTGTGGCGCTGCAGTGGTAGCAGAACAGGGACACTTCTATCCCTGTGCCATCTGATCGACACGCTGCTCCGTGTCACATGTGCGTGCGCTGAGACCAGAAAGCGGGTCACCGGCAGTACCAGCCCTCGGCCATGTGCTGCTGCTTATGTACAAAGGTTGCACTCGCCGGTTTAGGAAATGCCACTTCCCAGCAGTTCCAGGCTTTTATTCCCACTTTGTTTGAGTTAATTTTATTTGCGTTGCACTTTTCAGCAGCAAGGCCATCATACAGCCACCAATCATGAAAAAATAAAATAAAAAACAGAGTCGCAGTAATATTTATGGTCCAGTTTCTACAGCAAATGTCTTGGAAAACTTCAAAAATGACAAAACTAATAAGTAACTGCTCAGCTAGACTTAGTAGCTTGTTAATAATGACTAAATTAATAATTACTAAATATTGATTATGATATTGTACCAAGTATAAATAAATAAAATAATTTGCCAGTGGAACGTTTTCATCAGTATTAAGAAATCATTGAGTTAAAACAAGCTCCTACATCTTGCTGAAGATGTACTTGTAAGTTAGTTTTGTGTCGTTTCAACTGTACCAAAGTATTTGCACCAGAAACCGGACAAAAAGTCCTGGTGAGGTTTTGTGTTTTTGCAGTGTGATCGGAGCGTTGTGGTGATCCACCGCCGGCCTTCAGTGGTTTTGTGTGGAAAAATGTTTAATGTTATAAAACCTCAATACAATGAAAAGTTTCTCATTGAAACAAAAAGTAAACTTTTAACAAGAAAAACAGTAATTAAAATGAGAAACTTTCACATTAAGATATAAAAGAAAAGTTTCTTGTCAAACCACGATATAAAACTAATAATAATAATAAAAAAGACATTTTCACATTAACTAGAAGTTTTCTCACTTTTTTCTGTTAACCTGCAGCTGAACGCGTGAGGCTGAGAGTTACACTCCGTCGAAAGATTGAGATTAATAAACAGTAAAAACTCGCAGACAGAAAACAATCGGAATGGGAATCTGCAGGTGTGGATTTTTAACGATCGGTAATCAGTGATCGGCTGGAAAACTGCAATCGGTTCATTGCAGTTTTGTGATTTATAAATAGAAATCCAGATATTAATATCTGTATCTGGTGCTGCTGCCAAAAGAACATTCTAGATTGAGTTTTAATAAAAATAGTGGATCGGTGCATCAGTGGGATAAAAGTTAACACAGGGGGGTCCAAACTGTGGCCCACAGGCCATTTGTGGCCCTTTGATTTGTTTTCTGTGGCCCCTGACTTCAAGTCCAGAAAAGCACAAATTTGTCTCTCAAAAATTGTTTGTGATTTTTTTTGTTTATATCTTCTTAAAATGTTCAGTAAATCAGTTTTCTATCTTTAATAAGCCTTTTGGTAAAATGTTACGTGCCTTTATCATATTTATTGAAGTACAACAGATTAAAAAGAATGGTGTACATTGGCAAGTAGTTGGAAATTTTAACTTCATGTCTGGTTGTTATTGTCATTATTATTATTATAATCCAGATTTTCTTGTGTTGTTATGAGTTGGTTTATAACCATTTTGTCTGTGTAAAATAATTTAATTGTTGGCTCTTTAGCCCAGTATTATGAACAGGAACATGCATCTTATAACATGGTTTAATTATAAATACTGATAATTATTGATTGATTATATTAAATTGAGATAAGGGGCAGGGTTAATTAAATGTTCACTTCCTTTCAAACAGAAAAGTAGAGCTAATTATTTTGTTCATGTTGTGTTTTCTCTGTCCTACTGATTGCTTCTTTTCTTGTTTTTAAAAACCTGTTTGAAATAAATAAAACAAATCAAAAGAAATAAGAGGGAAGAGTAAATTTTGGCCCCTGAATGTTTCCATGTTGGGGATTTTGGCCCTCGGGGTAAAAAGTTTGGACACTGAAGAGAAGAAAAGCTCCTTCCTCTTCCTGCCATCTCTCCGTTTTCTCCTCAGCAGCCTTTCACCCTTACACTTGGATAATTCCTCTCTAATCATCTCTGGCTCCTCTTCCTCTCCACCCTCATTTGCCCCGCCGCCCCCCCTGCCCCGCCGCCCCCCCACCCCCTGCTCACCTCATCAGACAGGGCTTCTCCACCTCCATCCCCTCGGCCCGTCCTCTCTCACTGACCCGTGCTCCCCCCAGTCACAGGGCGTTGTGTCTCTACCTGCCAGGCTCCCTGACAGCCCCGCGTCCCCCCCTCCGCCTCCGCCCCGCGCCCCCCGAGAGGAGACCGCCCGCCCATCCGGAACGCTGCCGTGGCAACCCTGTCGTGCACCCCGCCCCCTCCGCCGGCCCGGTGTCGACCAGAACCGGCGTGGAGGGTTTGATGAAGTCCTTCGCTTCCCTCTCTCATCTCCACTTTCTGTCTCTGGATCTCTCATTATTATAATTTTTCCCGTCCTCTTTCTCAAAGATTTTCCTTTCTTCCTCCGACCCGACTAACACGTCGACAAGTTTTCCTCTCTTGGACCCTCGATGAAACGTTTTCTTCCTCTGCAAGGCGAGGCAGTTAGACGGAAAGGAAGTTTAATGACTTGAGGTCTCATGTTTGTTGTTGTTAGTAACAGGGTTCGTGCAGTTTAAAACTTTTTCAAATTTAAGACTTTTTAAGACACTTATAAATAAAACTTTAGGCCTCTATCCAGGGTTGGGCATTTATTATGTCATTTATCATGATAAATTTCTAGTCATGATGTGAATTTGATTCTTCATTGTCACGATAAGTTCCATTAATGATGTTTAAAACCCCCTAAATGTCATGATGAGGCAGGTTGTGGATGAAGACAGGAGCTGGGAGCATCGATCATGTTAAATTTTATTTAATAATAAACCTGGAAATCTACAAAAATCACCGGGAACGCAGGGAGCCAGAGCAGAACAAAAACAGGAACGAAAAGTAATCAGGGTATCGATGGGGATAACAGGATTTAACTGCATAACAAACAAACCCCAGAATAACTCAGAAGATCCCAACACGAACACTAAAGATGTCCGTATTGTCAAAATTTTGATTTCAGAATTTTTCTCTAATGTTTGTTGAATAAATTTGAAAATATGATTAACAGCAGTTATTGTGTGCATTTCAGTGATAAAACTCACTTTTCCTTGTGTGACTGGGGTCCTGAAGATATTTATTACAAATGGATGTAACTATACAGTTACCTAAAAAAGTCACTTTTCATGAGTTATCACAATAGCACCAAAAAATATTGTGATAAAACTTCAAGCCCATATGGTGTCCACTCCTATAAATATCACAACAGAGATGCTGGGACCAAAACTTTTAAATGTCTGGGGTCTTTCTGTGGCTTCTGGCTGCAGCTTTGTGCTCTGTAGCTAACTAGCTAGGTAAAGAGACATGCTAGCTGCTAATGAGCCACATGCTAGCTGCTAATGAGACACATGCTAGCTGCTAATGAGCCACATGCTAGCTGCTAATGAGACACATGCTAGCTGCTAATGAGACACATGCTAGCTGCTAATGAGCCACATGCTAGCTGCTAATGAGACACATGCTAGCTGCTAATGAGCCACATGCTAGCTGCTAATGAGCCACATGCTAGCTCCTTAGTTCACTTTAGACTTGATAAGACCCAGTGGACCAAAGGCTGCAGTTATCTCTGTGCCTTGTGAACATTTTCATTATCACACTTTTTCCTTCCACTAAACCTTCCATGATACAGCAATCTGCAAATACCCAGGGCCTTTAGTGATTACTGTGTTGTACCCTCTTTGTGAATGGTTCAGATTTTGTTGGACATGCGTAACGTTTCTTTAGTTGATTAAAACTGAAACAGAAATTTGCGTTCTCATAATCTGTCACTCAGAATCATCAACAGAAATCAAAACTTTAAAATATCTCTTTGGGTTCTGAATCTTTGTGACTTTCACTGTCTAAATGGACATACCTAAATAACATATATTTTAAATGAAATTATAAGCTGTTGAGAGACACCTGGTTATAATTATGAGTCACAAAATGCAGAAAAGAAAGTTTTCTTACTAGTCTAAAATAAGGCATCTAAAGAAAGAAAATTGTTAAAAAAGGTGCCAACAAATGAAGGGAATCCTCTGTTCATTAAAATGTTACCCGACTGTGTTCTAGCAAATAATTGCAGTTTATGACTTGAGCTGTAATGAGATCTCCTGGCCAAATTAAAACACTTTCTCTCATCAAAGTGAAGGTTATCTGGCGATGGTTCAACCTGTTGCTATCAGCACGAGACGTCATCAGGTAGAAAAACGTCTGAGCTCCCGATACGAAGCGCTTTTATTTGACAACCTGTTTCTGTGCTTAAAGGGCCGGTTTTACGTGTTTTCACAGGCACAAAGTGCCGTTTTGAAGCACACCAGAATAAAAGGTTACTCTCAGTTGCTGGATATGAAAAATGATTTTAAATGAACTTGACTTTATAATTTAATGCGTTGAAATTGGGCCTCTGTCTCTTTAAGAAGCGCCTGCTCTTTCTGAAACTCCGCCTCCAGGAAGTCATCCCAACATGGCTGCCCTGCTAACCCTTTAACGACGTTTCTACCAGTTTGCTCTGAGAAGCAGCTCTATAATGAGCTTAGCAGTAGGCTGCTGCCGCTAGTCTGCAGGAGCTGAATGAGGGAATGCTGCTGTGCTAGGAAGCTAGAAACTGCATCTTGCAGGAGGAGCTGCACCTCAAAGGCGGGGCTAGATCCACCCAGGTGTTTTGCTCAGCTGAATGGTTGCCATGGAGATTAAAGGATTTCTCAAACATGCATGAAAGAATCAAAGCAACACTCCATTTATGTTTCTGATGAGGAAATAACATTCTAACTTCATATAAATCTAAAAAAAAGTTGATTTTACATAATACCGCATCTTTAATACTTTTATCTTTAAATAAGAAAGAAAGTCGTTCTGGATTTGGAGCCATTTCAGTTGAAGGTTTAGAGAAGAAAACGGTGACAGATGATGGATGTGTCAAAATTTAAATCCTTTTAAGGTTGATTAAATTAATTATTCAACCACTAAACATACATTAATATGCAATAACACACATAACGAAAACTGTTCTAGCACTACTGATAAAGTTAACATCGATGGTCTTCCTTAGAACCAGAGGTCAACTGTACATTAAATCCTGTGGATCTTAACATGGATCCAAAGAATATCCATACAACAGATTACAAAATTACAGAAATCAGGTTTTCTTCTTTAACGTTGAGGCTCTGAAAACTAAACCTAAAAGCCACTGATACCAGAAAATTTTAATAAATTTAAAGCAACAAGAAGCCAAACAGATATTCTGAATGTAAGGAAACACTTTTCTACAAAAAACATGATGATGGTTTGTGTTACGATGGAAGCACATAACACTTTAGATTAAATATAGAAATACTGACAGCAAATAGTAACTCAAGTGAGTTTAGTTTTAGTTTTACTTGCAGTTAGAAAGAAAATTACTGTAAACTATAGTTGGTTTTAAAAGACTGATAATTAAAATATTTCTATGTTGGTTGAACTTTTGCTGCAGCTGCTTGTGCTGCTTTCATGTCCCTGATCAGGTCCGCCTCTCAGTGGGCAGTCAGTTAGCATAAAGCTATTATGAGACATAAGCAATGACATCATGTGTCTGAAATGTGTCTTTGTCTATAGCAGCAAGCTTTAGTGGTATCAGTGTGTCCATCTGCGGATGAAGCAGGAAGTTTACATACACAAACTGAAAGACGCAGATTTTTCTCCCTGAAGTGAAATCAGACCAAACTTCTCTTGTTTTAGATCGGCTGGAATTAAATGCATCAATAATGAAAGCAACTTCTAACTCTAATCTTTGTATTTGGAGTCTCACCTGTGGATGTATTTTAAGGTCACACCTGAAAGTCACTGCTTTCTGGTTTGATGGGAAACGTCAAAATATTCCCAGAGCTGCTCCAGTCTGATTCATCTTTCAGAAAAAATTCCAGATGCTTGAAGGTGAAGATTCATTTGTGTAAACAATTATATTCAAGTATGAACGTGATGGGAATGTCCAGCGCTCAGGAAGGAGGCGGGTTCTGGTCCGAAACGTGCAGACTGACCACAGAGCAAAAGCCAGAGTCGTTGTGAAAATGCTGCTGAAGCTGGTAAGACAGAGTCGTTATCCACAGCGAAACCTGGACTGAAAGGCCAATCAGTGAGGAAGAAGCCAATTCAGCAAAAAGAAACATGAGAATAAAAACAGGACACAGGAACTAAGAGCTTCATTGGTGGAGATATTTCATGTAGTTTGAGGAAACTAAACCGTTTGGACACAAAAACCAACGTTAACGGGGACGAAGAATGGCGGTGGCAGCATCATGCTCTGGGCTGCTTTACTGCAGGAGGAACTGATGAACTTCATGAAATATCACAAGGAAAGAACATTATGTGGAAATATTGAAGGCAGGAAGTAAAATATTGGGCAGAGATCCGTTTTCCAGATGGAAATTAACCCTAAATAAACAGTTAAAGTGGTTCTAAACATGCAGTCAGAGAGTTTACAGCGCGGCTTCTGGACAACAGAATCACAAAGTCCTGATCTCAGTCTGATGGGGAAGTTTTGGCTAAATCTGACAGTGAGAGGCAGCCTACAAATCCGACCCACTTCCACCGGTTCTGGACCAGAACTCCAGCTAACTATTGAGAGAAGCTTCTGGAGGGAAACCCAAAATGACCCGAGTCATAAAGGAGACACTACCAAATACTGAGGAAGGGTATGTAAACTTCTGAATCTGAAGACAACAATAACTGCAGGTCTGGCATAATTCTGTCGTTTTGTTAAATTTAGCAAATTGAATGATGGTGGTGATTCTCACTCACCTACAACAAGAGAAGTTTTTCCTGATTTAACGTCAGAAAGAAAGAAGAAAACATCAGATTTATGTTTTCAGTAAGTGTATGTAAACTTATGGATTCTAATGGTTGAAATATGATCAACCTAAAATCGGCAGGCGTTAAAAAAGACTAGTAGTTGTCCCGGGTTAGTATCACAGTAAAACAAGCAGGAGGCTAACGTCCAGACATAATAATCTCAAATGAATTATTTTTGTCAAATAAATCAAAAGACCAAAAGTAAAACAGCTTTCAGACAGTAAGCAGACGTCCTCCTTCGGTTCGACTGCGTAGCGCATTTTTTTCCCAACAAGTCATCTGCGTGGGCATCTGCTGCGCAGCGCTGCAGCAAAGTTATGGGAATCACGCTTTCTCCTCATTAACCTTTGTGAGCAACAGGGAAGTCCACGGCTGTTTGTGTCATAAAAATAAAAAAATAACTTCAATGACCTCAGAGCAGCTCAGATGCCGGCCAGAAGGGCTGCGGAGCATCTGACTCCCCCCAGAAAACAAATGCTGAGCTAAGAGGGACATGTGGGTTACATTAGCAAGGAGTCTTTATTTATGGCACACACATGACAAGGAACATAACCGCTAACACAACGACAAACACACAAACACTCCCAAATAAATGTCACACAAATCATCCTGTGGCAGTGAAAGCCGTCCAGCACAAGTTTGGGTAAACGTCCTCATTAAATCTCTACGCTTCGTCCCGACGAGCTGCGACCGTGGAAAGAAAAATTAGAGCGTTTTCTGTCTGTTCCTGGTCACACAACAACGAAACAAACGGAGAAGAAACGATTAGGATCCCGCCATCAGGTTTCAATTACACAGAGGAGGCGGGGAGGGTTAAGTGAACATCAAGTCATATTAAACTACAATAGGAGGCCAATGGCATTGTGGGACTTTGATGAAAGCTCTGCTGCTTTAACACACACTCTCACATGTGGCCAACCTACATTATTTAATTATCACAAGCATGGCCAAAGCTCTGACTTCCCGCTCCAGATTAACCACTTCCACCCAGAACAAGAACCTGTGAGTCGGAAAACATGGAAGGGAGAGTAAAAAAATAAAAAATAAAAACTGTCACGTCTACATCTGGAGTTAGAGTCCATACAAACCCAGCTGTGTGCGAGTACTGTTACAGATTAGTCCGTGTTGCATCATTTCATTACGTTGTACCAGGATGTAATAAAATAAAAAATCATCCACAGAACCATCGCAGAAAAATCCACACTGCAAATTTAAAAATGTGTTTTTCATCCCAGTTTCATGTGACAAAGTAGTGAAGAGCAGTGGAGGAAAAACGTTGGTTTTCTAAGAAACATATCTGAAAAGTGTGGCAGGCATTTATATTAAATCCACTGCAGAACCAACTTCCAGTCTGATTCCAGCTGAAAATCTTTTGGAGAGATCTGCTGGACAGATTCTCAGTCTGGACTTTGATTAGGCCATTCTAACATGAATCTGCTTTAATCCGATACATTTCAAGGTACTCCAAGTAAACATGAGCTCAAAGTGCGACACATACGGTCAGCTTACCAAATAATTGTGTTTAAAAATAATAATGGATGAGTGGGTTAGGACCGGGTCAACGAGGAACATTTATACGATCAGAAGAATTTATGTCTGCAGAAAAACTTTTCAGTTTCTCAGGGTGAATTGCAGAACTTTTGTTTCTATTACAACAGCTTGCAGTTCTCACCGTACCAAAAAGTGGTTTGTTCAATAATAAAGAAACTAATATTTTAACTTCAGGTTCTGTATGTGAGGGAAAAAGTTTGAGAAACACTGAACTACAGAAACTCCTTCAGGCATTTATCTTTGGTCGCATTGATTACTGCTTAAAAGAAAAATCAATCAGATCCAGAACGCTGCAGCTGGTGTTCTCACTAAAACCAGGACAATGGAGCAGATACATATTTTTAGGGGTGTCAGTTTAAGGGGGTTGAATATATGCTTCCATTTTTTTAAAAAGTGAAAAGTGATGCACCAGTTTGTCTGAAGTCCCAGTGAAACACGTTGAGTTTGGTGGTTTTAATGTGACAGAATGTCAACGTTTCAGCGGTTTGAACTCCTCTCAGCTGCAGTCTTCCACGTCTCAGACTTTTCTTTCCTTTCTGTCACCTGTCTCTGCACATTCAATCACTCCCAGAGAAGCAGAGAAATGGCCTCCATATTCCCACAGGCGAGACTTAAAGAGCCGCGAATGGATGGATGGCAGGTGGCAGGGGGAGTGGGGGACGAAACCAGCGGCTAAATTATTGAGTGACACTTCGCTTTGAGACGCACAAACACACTCATAAGACAGGAAAGTGAAGGCATTAGAACGGTTAGCCTCCTGAATGCACCCGACAACTCGAGTACACGCTAACCGGCGTCAACGCCGTCCGACCGGGCCGGGGCTGTTAAAACTTTTACGCCGCCGCTCAAAGGGACGCGGCGGCTCCTGAGAGGCCGTCTGTGGGTGAGTGGCCCTGTCATCGCCGCTAATAAATAAGTAAATACATGAGTGGAGTGGCTGAGCTCTGTGCCTCACTGGGAGTTTTTCCCTCGTAAAGACTCAGTAAATTGGTGCCCACACCTGTGCGTGTGTGTGCCTGAGCGTCCGGAGGGAGGAAGAGCTCCGGCTTTGCCACCGTTTTCCAAGCTTGAATGTGCCAAAGTGGGATTTTCTTCACTTAAGTTAATTCAGGTCTTGATTGTCCGTGACAAGGCTGGAGCTCACTGGGTGGGCTCGGGCCTCATTCAGCACGTAGGAGACAGGATGACGAGCGACTTGCCACCGTACCGTCTGAGACTCGTTAAGGTCTGATCAGAGAGACACTCAGCCAAGCAGCTTCCTACCCTGCTGCAAGAGCAGAGAGCTGCAGAAAACACGAGATTATCCGACACAAAGCTGTCAGCGATCACAGCTAAAGACAAAACGGTTTGCAATCTTCAAATAAAATATCAAATGAACAGAATTTAAGTCATGCTGCACAGAGAAATGTCAGCTGATCCTTTGTGATTGGGAGAGGGCTGCAACGATTAATATATAAATATACAGTATTACAGTAATATACATTTAAGATGCAGGGAAAAACCTTGAAATGTATTTTTCTTTGCAGAACTAAAGTGTTAGTTTTAACTTCCCCTGTTTAGAGTGATTTTTTTAGCTGCAGATAAAAATAGCCAAGCATTCACTAAAAGATTGCTGTTATCGCATTTTAGGTAATAAAATGTTCATTTTGTCATTTAAAAAAGGAATTACAAGATGCAATGTTTGTTTCTGATTTTCTCAACTCATATAATGTCTTTATGAGTTTTTATTTTCATCTTTCCATGATGTAAACAACACACTTTGAACCGCCTTGTTGCTGAAAAGTGCTCTACAAATTATCCTGAATTTGAAATTGGAATAAATGCCAATAAATTTGAAAATATGATTAATTTACTGTGTGTAGTTCAATGATATAAACCACTTTTCTTTAAGTAATGAAACTCATAGCTATCACCTAAAAAGAAGTAATAGTTCTTTTAGTCACTTTTATCATTATTTCAATAGTAGCAGAAAATATTGTGATAAAACTTTAAGTCCATTTCATCCACTGCTACATAATATCATGAATTAAACACAAAAAACAGAAAGAAAAGGTAGATAATCGACTCCTCTGGTCGTAGACTGAAGCCCTCCATTGACCAGACATTTTTAAATGTTTGGATGCGTCGGCATTACGGCGTGCTCCTGCTGCTGTATGAGTGTTTTCTCATTGTGCAGCCTGCTAATTGCAGCTGAGGCTCCGTTAATTAACACAAAGAGAGGTCTCTGGTGAACGCACAGGCTCTGTGAGTGTGTCACGAGTTTTCATCCAGCTGAGCTGTGGGACACAGCGGCCTAATCAAAGCCTTTTAAGTCCTGCCACGCTCACACTGGAGGATTAACCGAAGACACACTTTAGTCGTGGAAAACGAGACAAGTGAGAATCAAGCCGGTCGAAAGCAAAAAACAGAAGAGAATACAGAGAAATCTCTTCAAAACCAATAAATCAGACAGTAAATGTGCAACATTTAAGTTGCTCAGACGTAAACATGGCGGAGTTGGACTGGTTGTTTACGTTTGATGCACTGGAGGAATGACTCGATATGCCTCAAAGTCTCCGTCTTCCCTTTGTCCGCCCCACCATCTTCCTTCGTTCCCTTTTTTTGTTTTGGGTTGGAGGGGGGATAACTTTCTCCCTTTTTATTATTCCTGCCAATTTGGACAGAAGCCCTGGTCAAAGACAGATTACACCGAGTCGCGTATCAAACCTAATCAATCTTCAGCCCCCGGAAGGCATCACTCTCCCAATGAATAATTACCTCAATCCAGTTACGAGCGGCCGCTGCCAGAATGCTGCCATCACACACCCATCTCTTCGGATCTGGAACCCTTGGCTGATTAACCGCTGAACTTCTAGGGGAGAAGTTTGTGATCGTGTGTGTCCGCTTCGCAGGGAGGCGGGAAAGATGAATGGTTCGGTCGCAGCAAATGCGACAGTTTTCATAAAGAAACTGGAGCTACATTAGGTCCGACTGGAACCGGCAGGGAGCGAAGTGGAGGTAGGAGGGATGAAGGTTTGGGTTGGCCTTCAGGGCCGTCAATGTGTTAATGCATGCGATTAATCGGAAACCTTTCGTCTGTTTGTATTGACATTGCATAATTCAGTTTAATCCAATTACCATTTTCAACCTGTAAGGAAGCGGATTAGGGCCACTGGGGAAAAAATATTCTGACTTTAATCTCCGAATTCTGATTAAAGAATTCACACTTCTTTCTAAGAATTTTAAAAATATCAATTTTTTTTCTCAGATTTCTGGCTTTTATTTCAGAATTCTGATTTTTTTTCCCAGAATTTTTACTTTTTTCTAAAAATCAGAAAAAGAACTAGAAGATTAAAAAAATATATCTGAATTTTTCTCTCAGATTTTTGACTTTAATCTCAGAATTCCGACTTTTTTCAGAAATTTTGAGAAAAGTGAGAATTCAGTTTTTGTTATCAGATTGAAGAATGTCTGAATTCAAGTCATTTTCTTAACAGAATTCTGACTTTTTTCCTCAGAACTTTGATTTTAATCCCAAAGTTCTAGTTTGTCAGTTTGTTATGTAAAAATCCAAATAAATAAATAGAAAATTGTTCTTAGCATATAAAGATAACTACAAAACTATTATTTCCTTTCCTTATCATAGGATTTGTAAATCTGCACTTTATCCACAGTGAAAGTTATTTGGTAGATTTCATATTTAATACTGTTAGTCTGATGGTGCAAAAACAACTAAAACAATATTTTGTTTGTGGCTCTAACCTGGTCGTAGAAAGGATCAAGTTAATGTTTTTTTCTATTCGGGAATCGTGTCAAAGGCCAAAAGCAATTTGACTTTTTTTTTTTTTGGGTAACTCCATGTTGCATTGAATGAACTCTGCAGCAAAGACATAAGTAAGGGGAGATGAGGATGATTAAAAGGAAAGGGATGGGATGTCGGGTGAGAGCATCTGAGAGGAATAAATGATGAATGAGGAAATCATCATGTTGGTGAGCGCTGCTACCAGCGGACAGTCACACGCTGTCAGTCAGTCACTCAGCCAGCGATACGTGATGCATGAGACGTTTCATCAGGAGCCTTTCTTCCTCGACGCATGAGAGGAAGAGCTGAGAGTGGAGGAAGAGTAAAACGGAGGCGTGTGTAACTGCAGGGCAGCTGTATTGAGTGGAGGAGGGTGTCATTTAGAAAGTGGCTGGCTCAGCAGCGGCCATTAGTAGCACTGTGACACAGTGGACCATCGAGCAAACAGACAGCGGGAGGAACGAGGGCCGAACTGACAGCAGCGTCACCATGGAGCTCAGCTGGAGCTCCAGGAGCTTCGCTGCTAATTAAATGTGTCATTTAAGGCCATAATTATCAGTCATTTTGTGTAAATACATCACAGAGTGCAGAAAGTGCCTTTTTTAATGCTATGAACCAATCTGGCTTCATGTTAAACAGTACAGACCTCTCTTATTAAATCATAACCAGTATCTGTAAATAACTAGATAAACAGAACGTAAAATGGCCAAATATAAAGGAATAAAAAATACAGATTAGAAATAAAGTTGATGTGGAAAGTGGACCAAAAGTAAAAGAACTAAAGTCAAAACCTAGAGAACTGCAGAGTTTCTGGGCAAAATGAGGGTCAAATGAAAAACGAGGTCTGAACTGCAACAAAACGACCCAAAAGACGTGTTCCTGATCCCCAAGACCAGAGGTGGGCGCACCTTTGCTAATTAGCTAATGTACTAACAATGAGCACATTGTTCAGTGAGCGCTTTAGCATTTGTGCTAACTTTGAAAACGTTGTGTGCACGTAGCCTCCAAATAAAATACAAAATCTGTGTTGACGTTTTGGCCGTCGACTGTTTAAAAAACCCTAAAGTAGTGAGATGCTGTCCAGGCTGAACCCCGCCGCTCCCCCAAAATGTCCTGCTGGAGACCAGAACCCCTCCGGACCCCGCTAGGAACCAGGAGGTACAGAAAATGGATAAATGGACAGTTAGATGTGTTGAGCCACTACTGCTAACACGCTAATAGGATAGCTAATTTTTCTGTAAGGATTTAGCGCTTTTGCTAACTTTTGAAACGTTTATTGCACTTAACTTTTGAATAAAGTTCAACATCAGTGTTGATGTTTTGGTTTTCAACTTAAGAACTTGTCAAGGAGTTAGATGTTTTTATTCATGCTCTTATTTTGAAGTGTGTGAAGACTGCACACAGCAGTTTTGTTTCCTCTCATTCACTCTTCTTCCCTCCAATAACTTCATTTCAAAGAAAAAACATCAGGAACAAAATAAAACAGACTGTGGAAAACAGAAATACAATATCTAAGGGTATTATAAAACATGCAAATTATGTCAAAATTAAACTTAGTCTTTTAAGGGCAAATGAAATTTGTATAGTTGGTACTTTAGCATTAGCTTCTGTTGGTGCAGTGCTTTAGCATTGGTAGCTAAAGCACTGCACCAACTAAACTAAAGCTCCAACACTAGTGTTAGTTGACCTAATATTTACAATTAGTGCTTTAGTGTTAGCACACTAACTTTTTAGTTAGCAAAACCTAATATTTGGTGAAGTGAAAAGATGAACCTGTTCTTTGAAAGCTGTGTATCCTGTTGATCTGACAGGAAGCTGACACAGGACCATCATGCTGATGGTCAAACATGGTGACAGCAGTGTGATGGTTTGGATCTCCTTGGCTTCTTCAGATTTAGGATGGGACCTTGAATTTTGCTCTCAAATGAAACAGGAGAACACCCAGCCGTCATTTTGTGACCTCAGCTTTGTAAGCACTTATCTTACAGAGCTGGACGATGATCCGAATAAACCAGCAAGGTTTCAGAGTGGCTTAGTCATACTTTGGGTTTAAATCTAATAGAAATGTTGCAGCATGACTTTAAATTATTCATGCTCATAAAAATCTTCTAAAAACACTTCTGCAAAGAAGATTGAGCAAAAATTCCTTCACAGCAATGCAAAAACGACTCATTACCAATTATCACAAACATCTGATGGCAGTTCTTGGCACAACCAGATATTGTGTTTAGGGGCAAATTACTCTTTCACATGGGGCCAGGTGGGCTTGGACGGCTTTTTCCCTTAAGAAATGAAATCATTACTTGAAAACTTTGTATTTGCTCCTAATTTGATGAAATAAATTGATGATCTGACAGTTTTTTCACAGAGCTGCAGTGAGACTGGAAATTTGTTCTTTTCTAAATCTGAAACTGACCAAACAGAAAACTATGAAGGGAAATGTTTGACCCAATCATTGTTTTTAAGTAAGTTGTAGCTCTTATTTCAATTATAGTGGTTTACCGTTTCTATTGTTGTTTTCTGTCCTTTCAAAACTTTGAATGATTTTTGATTTTGTCTCTACAGACATTTGTCACAGCTGCTGTTGTTTTAAAATGCTCTAACCGTTGAAACTATTGAGCAAAACTTTTTAGCAACCAATCATTTTGTTTACCTTCCACTGGGACACTTGATCTTAATTGATTTTTTTTTTATTTGCCATTTTTCCGTACATTTTCTGATGATTGTGCAGCATGTTCTGGAGTAGGAAAAAATGGACAAATGGTTGGCAAAAGTGACTCAAAACTATTGCACAAAACCGAATCATTACTCCCACTTCGATGACATATCTATGATTATTTCCATATATGGCAACTTAAAAATATCCTTTAAGCTAGTCTTATGAAATTCAACTAATATTTATACTGTTGTCAGTAATCTGATAATTTAATCCAGGGAAGCCTCTCATAACCTTTTGCTGAAAGACCAGACACAAAACCCTGGAATAATAAAGCTGTTCCAGTGCCGTAAACTATCCAGTGTCCCACCGCAAATAACCGATTTTAAACAAGCCGGGATAAAAAGAGAGACAAAGACATAACTGAGAATTACTGAGCCTGTGAAATTCCTTAGACAGCAGAACTAACAGTGAAGGTTAAACACTCCAGAGTCTGAGTGTTGGCAGACACAAAACGCCGCCACTAAATGGCATGAGTGAGACCTCTCAACCAATCACACGTCTTCGCTTGGCTTCCAGAGCCAATCGAGGCCCAGCTCTCATCAGAAGACGACAGAAAACTATCAAATCAGGTTTTCTCTCCTCCGTGCAGAGAGCAACGAGGAACCGTTCAGGTTTATTTCAATCCAACGGAAAAGACAAGGAAGCAGAATCAGCAAAACAAAACAATAAACAACCAATGAATTACACTGGAAATTAAACAATAACTACAACAAAACAATAACTGGTGACACAAAAAGTTGGGAGAAAACGGCAATTGGTTGTTCAAGAATAGTTGAATAAAGTTTTGGAAAATGTTATCGTCTGTTGAATATTCATTATCCAATTGATGTATACACAATATTTTGATATTTTTGAATCTGCACTTAAAAATTAACCAAAGTATGAAAAAGATTAAAACTACTACAACAACTAATAAAACATAAACTAAAACTAAACAATGACTAATAATCACTTGTAAAAACTAGCAACAAACTAACTGAGTTAGACAAACAAAGAGTCACAATGTAATAAAACTGTCCTATAATGAAAAACTTAAAACTATTAACCTGTGCTTTCAGTTAGTTTTATCTTACTTCTGGTATTCTAAGACATTTGCACTAGAAACTAAACCAGAGTTACTTGGTAAGATTTTGTGTTTTTGCAGTGTTGTAGGAAAAGCACACGTTAAGCTAACTTTTTTCATTTCCTTTCACTTTCCCACAGCCCCTCTTGCCTGAAAGTGCGTTACCGGGGACAGTGCGGTCCTATTGGAGCGACAGGAATTCACAAACAGAGGGGGCAAACCAAGGTTACCGAGATGGAGGGCCCAGGCACGCTCCCAAACGACTCAGGCGGCGTTGCGGCCAGCGCAATCTGGGGTCCTTCTGCTGACTCGCCACGCTAGGACTCATGTGAAGGGAATGCGAGGCCGTGTCGCGGTCCAAGTTCTGGAGGAGTGCGGAGAGAGAGACAAACTGTTTGAGGAGGACGGGGGTCGGCGTGCGCGCCGAAGGAACCCGACGAGTAAACTCTGGCTGCCATCATTCGTCAGTCACTTCTTTGTGTTGGAACGGGCCGCCGCGCCACACCCCACGCTACTCCGGCGCAGGCCAAGTCTTCCTCCACTCCAACGGGGAGAGACATTAGGAAAAGAATAATGGCTATGGACGGCAGCTGCCAATTTAGTCTGAACTTATTTATCTCATTTAGAGTCCGTTTGGAGGGATATACACATGGCAGCTTCTCAGTTCCCACAAACAGAGGAGGAGAGACGGCTGGCGAGGTAGACGAAGTTCCCTCATTGAGTTTTCCTTGACCGTAAAGAGAGAGGGGGGGGTAGAGTTCTGCCAAACCCCAAAAATTGCAGTCCTGTCACCACTGGCTGCCAACTTTTAACTTTTTAAACTATTAAACAAAGAGGCACATGTGCAGAACAGCACTTAATGTAAAGAACGACAGCTCATATCCAACCCAAACCCATGACATGACCCCCCCTCATAAAAACACATCACATTTACTCTAATTAGTTCTGGTATTTCCAGGGCTTGTTTGCACAAATTGGAAATGTGTGATTGGAATTAAAATACAGCATTGAAAGGGGGTTCACCGTATCCCTCTGACAGCGCTCATACGAAAACAATTTGGTGCAACAGGCAGAAAAAACACAAAGAAGAAGAAAAGAAAGGTAGTAAAACAGACAGACGGAAACAGAAAGAGGAAGAAAAGGGGGAGGGAGGTGCATTCCGCTTGGCCCAAAGTGAGAGGCTCGGTGGGTGTCTGAGGGCTCTTGCTGCCAGTAATTGCTTCCATATAGCATTGGTCCATGGTCACACTCACTCACTCACACATGGAGACAGGGAGCCATGCAACAGTATTCATACCGGCACAAAACCCAATGCAAACAGCTTCTTTTAGAAATCAATTATCAGGCCCAAAATCTGGGTCCAACATTCAGAGCCACATTAAGATGGTTACAAAGTCAGCCTTCCATCACCTGAAGAACATTTCCAGGATTAGAGGACTAATGTCACAGCAAGATCTAGGGAAACTCATCCATGGAAAGAGGTGGCAGAATATCCACAAACTGTACGCAAGAATAGTGCTGCTTCAATAAAGTAAAAAGTAGCAAGAAATTTCTCAAGTAAGAGAAAAAAAGTATATTTGGTAAGAAATCTACTGAAATACTGAGTAACTGATCAAATTATCAATCATTTAATATTTAAAAATTACATAATCACAAGAAGACCAAAATATAAAGTTAATTCAAAGTTTTGATATTTTTAAGGACCAAAATTACAATAATTAATAAAAATAACAAAATCAAACAACTTTTTTCCAAATGAGTTTTTTTCAATAAGAAACTGATGAAACTTTAATAAAAACTGCAGGTGTGTCTGTATGTGGAGAATGTTTTGATATTCAGTGAGTGGAAATAACAGAATTACTTTATAATAGAATTACTTCATAATATTCATGTAAAAGTAAAACGTATAGCATAGTAAAAATACTCCTTAAAATAAAGTTACTCAAGTAACTAATTACTGCGCAACTCTGTTCATGCATTTATCTTTAGTCGCATTGATCAAATCAATCCTCCAGCTGCAGCTGTTCCAGAGTGCTGCAGCTGGCGTTCTGACTAAAACCAGGAAGGTGGAGCACATCACCCAGTTCCACAGTCCTTCCACTGGCTGCGTGGAGCTCAGAGAATAGACTTTAAAATTCAGTTCTAGTTTATAAATCACCAGATCTGCTCCTGTTCTATCAGCCTTCCAGAACCCTCAGGTCTTCTGGTTCTGCTCTGCATCCCCAGTACCAGAACCAGAACCAAACATGGAGAAGCAGCATTCAGCTTCTGTTCACCAACAAACGTTCAGAAAACTATAAAACAGCTGAAACACTGAGTTCCTTTAAATCTAGACTAAATAAAAACAGCTGTTTAAAGTTGATTTATAATCATAATAACTGGAACATGGACCAACATTTTGATGAGCAACGGTGGCACTTGAAAAAATGTAATGCTTACTGTCTTTTGTAACGTTTTATTATTTAAAGCACTTTGTTGCTGAAATGTGCCATAAAAAACAAACAAAAAATGCTTTAGCGTTAGCATAACTAATGTTTATAATTAGTGCTTCAGGGTTAGCTACCCTCAGAAGAATAATGAATCATTTCTGGACTCTGGCAGGAGTGAAATGAGGCAAAGATTCACAGGGCTGGCCCTTCATCTAGCAACTTTTAAATGTTTTAACTCGTGAATCATCTTCCTCACTGTAAAACGATGGATAATAACATGTTATAATGTTTATCTGAGTTTTATCTTTGGTATTTTCAAAGACCAGGTGAGAGAAATGAGAACGTTTTTGTGTGGAAAGCCTCATGCACAGCAGCAGTGTTTCATTTCTCTTGTCATGAAACTATTTTTCTGAAACGTGGATGTTTCTGCATGTGGTTTTCAGTCATGCTTTTTGATGTCTTTTTTTTTTCTAGAGTCATGACTTCCTGTACTTTTGCCCTTGATTCGGTGTAATCAGTTGAAATAACAACATCTTTTCAGGGCAGCTCAATATTTATGTTTTGGCCATTTGAACACAGTAATAAGCGTCCAGATTACTCCTGCAGTTTGGAAACACTCTGTATTTATTGGACCCGAAGAACACAATAAGACTGTGCTTGCAAAGTGAAATGGGATGAAATTGTCTTATTAATTATATTTTTTGTTGATTTCTGTGATTTTTATGGAGCCAAACTTAAAATTGTATCATATTATCTAATTGTTTTGCTCCAGATTATTTGTATCTTTAGTATCGCAGTGCCACTTAGACATTTTACAGTTTGTTCAGCTGCAGACGTCAGAAATAATAAGAAATATCTGATCTAACATTCAAATGCTGCTGCTCTTTTTGAGTAAATCAATGCCATAATGTGTCATAACTGCTTCTATATTTGTTTATAGTAAAAGTAAATTAATGTGGATCTCAGAAAGTGTGGCATTGGTGAATTTGCCAAAAATAAATAAAATGGAAAAAAAAGTTTGGATTGGACACTTTTGTGTAACACAAAAGTTTTGTGCAAGTTTAGTAATATCAGAACTATAAACTTTAAAGATCTAATAATTTATTAAATGGTCAAATTAAACACTTTTTCTCATTTTATAATTTCTGAGCAGCATTTTGCAACAGAGTTGAGTATAAATACAAACTATCATTATGTATGCATCCTGTATATCTGCATTATGAGCATGCGGGGCTCTCATCGTATTATTTCCATCTTTTCCCAGAGACACATTCGCGCCCACAGACAGTCATGATTAATAGAAGTGGGATTTAAAAAGACTGCAACAGTCATCCTCTGCTCCACTGCCAAAAGAAAACATTCAGCAGTCAACATATGGAGACACACATGGCTGAGCTACACTGAACCCCTGTATACTAGCCTCCCATGTCATGAAAAAAGTAAATAAATAAAGAGAATCTCTTCACTTTAATGCAGACATGTCATAAATTGGCCAATACTTAAAGACGGAGAAATGCAGAGAGGGATGCTGCACTGAAAAAAGAAAACAGGTGATCCAACTTAAATATACTGCATTCAATTTGACCAACTGTGCTTCTTTCTATGGGCGACACAAAAAAATGTTCATTACATTTTTTGCACAAAATAGTTTAGTTCTTAGATAATGAGATTTCTGTCTGCTCAGTTTTGTCTGTTTTGAGCTGTTTTAGGGCGTCTTGTCACTTTAAATCCCAATAAACTGCTGGCCACGCCCCTAATCCAACGTTAACACCCAGCTGCAAACAGATGTGCAATTATACAACAATACATCTTTGAAAAGCAAAAGTGGAGCCTACTGCACAACAACAAGAACACAGCAAGTGGTTTCTGGATGGTAAGTTGACAAAAAAACAGTTGTCTTTTCTAGCAGCCATTGTACATACAGAGATAAAACCAGCTGACTGAGTCCCAAACGTGCTGGAGCTCGTTGCTCTGTTGCTAGGTAGCAGGGGGAACTCTGCTGGGGTTGCTAGGCAATGAGCTGGAGTTCACTGGGGTTGCTAGGTGACGGACAGCGCCTGCTGATTTATGAGGTTTTTGAAATGGCTTTTTTTCCAGACACCAAAAAACATCAAGTCATTGGCACAAAAACAGCGGGGAGGATTTTTAAGCACATGGCTGATTTAAGAAGCAGTAGAAACACAATGGGAAGTACAAAAATAACTGGCCACAAGAAATCAAAATAAATTCATCCAGTTCAGTTTTTTAAGTTGTAACTAAAGTAAGTTTGACAAGGTTAATTCGATTACATGCGACAAATGCACAGAATTTTCTCAAGTTGGTCCTTTCTCTTTTTTCAGTGAGTGAATCAAACAATTTATAACAGTCATTAGACCAGGTGCATAAACGGCGCAGGCTCACACGGCCCTGAAAACAGCCGACTACATAAAACCGACTCCTAACTTTACTGGGTTCTGGTGGAGTTTAAGCAGCAGATGGACCGTGTGCGAGTGCTCCAGGTTCAAAGCGTTAATGTGAGCGAGACCACTCGAGAACGTTAACATGGCGAGTTGAAAAGGTGCGACAGCCACTAAAACGAATGAGGTTACAGCGCTTACCACACACACACACAGACACACACTTCAACGTACAGCCGCGGCTCCCACCTGAGCCGTAAGTTTAATGATTGTGGGCCTGTAGGACCGAATCGGCTCGGCTCACAAATCAGAGGCATGTGGGGCTGAAGATTTCCAGCGAACAAGCGTGCACACGTACAGTATGTCGGCTGCACAGGTGTGTGTCTGGAAGCTGGAAAACAGCAGAAGCAGAAGAACTTGACTGCCCTCTCCTGACTTCATTTGTTCTTTTGGGAGTCCCGGATTTCGTTACAGAAAGTGAACGTTAAACACTGCAGAACGCCAGACGTTTGATTGAAAACAACCATCAGTCCTAATATTCCCGCTGGCCGCCACCGGGGTTCTGAACGGGGCTCCTGGGGGCCGCTGCTGCAGATTGGTGCAGGGCGTGCAGATGAACAGGATGTGTGGTTCTATAGGGGTGGCTGTCACTGCATCAGATAGGGGAAGCATACAGCAGCCGCGCAGGTAATGATGCCGGGGCCACTGGAGTGCAGGGGAGATTCGTCTGATCACATCACACACTCTTCACGGCATTCTACACACACACACACACACACACACACACACACACACACACGCACACACAGAGCTGCACAAGTTAACAGAAAACAAACAGGGTTTATTTCTTTTGCTCTGTCGCCTTTTCTGACTCCAAAACAGTCAAAAAATTTTCACTGATACATAGAAGCTGCTCATATCAGATTCTTTTGAAACAATGAAACCTTAATTTTATCTTTTCCATTAACAGTTTAGGTGCACCGACATTTAGTAAGTGGTGCTGAAGGTTCTAGAGAACATTTTCACTTAAGACCAACGCCCACCAACTCCTCAACGCTGATCACGACTGAGAGCAGCTGATAGCTTCCCTATGGCTGAATAAAAGGGATTTGTTTGGCAGCACTCAGTGGGAAAGTAAAAGGAACAATGAGGATCTAAAAAGGAAAAGAATTTGAGTCACTAGAAGTATGTATATAATAAAATATGAGGCTTGATCTGGTCATGTACTCTGAAGATCCCTCACATTATATTAACCAATGCAAACTGTTGTTGTTGTTCATCTAACTTTGTGTAATTTAACGGTAGGAAGGAAAATGTTACAAACTTAAAATTCAACAAAAAAAGTCCGTATTCTGAAATTAAAGTTAGAATTTGGGGGAAAAAATTCTGAGAAAAAAAAGTCAGAACTCTTTTTCCTTTTTAGAGACTCTAATCCTTTTCTGTAGGGAATAGTAGATTTACAAGAGCTCAGAAATTCATCTGCAGATATAGAGAGTCTGAAACGATCTATAAAAATTTGATGTATTATTTCTGCAGATTCCAATGTCATTACATCAAACTATATTACAAAATACAATGTAAGTAAATACAAAGTAAACGCTGGTAAAGTGGAAGAAACCAGTTTCTCTTCACTTTTGGCCCAGTGGTGTTGACCAAAGAAACTCTAAAAATTAAAATCTGACAAGCCAAACACCTTCTGTAGAAACGTTTGATAGTCAGACAAAATAATCATTTAGCTTTTGGGTCAAAGTGACACAAACTATGACTGAAAGATTAAAAGTTGTGGCTTTCAAAACAAATGCTGCCAGCACCAACTGCACAGCATGGTGGTGGCAGCATTATGCAGTGGTGCAGTTTTGAAACTGTATTTTGTTTTGTAAAATCTATCAGCTCTGCCTGAAGTGGGTTATAATATTGACTCACAGCTGCAGAAACGGCCGTTGAGGTTCAATCTGTTAGGAAACGTCCGAATAAAATCTCAAGACTTGAGAACTGGAAAACATTTTCACAATTTCAGAAACAACACTGACTGTATTTTAACTGACTTCTTGTTCCACACCAGGATTTATTTTTCCATAAAGAGAAAGACGTTTGAAGTAGATGAAGAAATAAAGGACAATAACTACTTGCAAACGGAAAATAAATCATTGTGAGGCAAATTATTGATTTAGAAGCTGATTTCCATCTTAACTAAATGAGTGAAAATGTTTGGCTTCTTTTGGACTCCTTAGAGCAGAAAAGCAAAAGTTACTGTCGTGACATTTATATTCTGCTCACTTATCAAAATATTCATCAAACCATATTTAAAGAAAGTATAAAAATGCAACTATTTGAAATAATATGCAGAGTTTCAAAGCTTCACATAATGAAGTAGTTGACTATTTTGATCATGTAAAAACAAAACAAAAAATCACAACTTGAACTATTGATAAAAAACAAGTAGACCACACAGAGTTTATTAAGAAAAATCCTCCTTTTTCCCATCATGAAAACATAAAGCAGGCACTGAACGTCAGTTTTTCCTCTGATAGCCGTTATTTAGGTGCTCCAGTTGGCAGGACGTCGGGCTGTTTGGCAGCACTGAGCGACTCTGAGGAAATGTGAGAAGAAATTCCCCTCAAATCTCACATCTATTAGATGTTAAAAAAACAAAACAAGAAAAGGTTTTATCACAAAATGTAATTTCTTTAGGATAAGACAAACATGCTGGAGTAAAAAACGAATCATGAAACCGCTGGTGTTTCTGCATGGAGTGTTTGGGAAGTTTGTGGTGTGAAAGAAAGAAAAAAGGACATCGGAGCACATTTTATCCACACATCGTTTCCTACCTTGGGCCGTTACCGCACAAAGCCAAAACCGCGCGGCGCAGGCCTCGCAGTCAGGGGGTCTGCGTTGGGCGCGCTCGCCGCGAGGCCTGCAAAGTCAGCCGGGTCAGTTTCAATTAGGGCGAGAGCGACGAGAAAACAAGCGTGGCTAAACAAAAGAGGCTGGAGCGGAGCAGAGACGGAACCCAAACACGCCGTGAATGCAGGACGGCACATCCTGGAAGCGTGGGACGCATGCGGCTACGCGGCCATGCAAGACGCTGCCAAGAGAGGCCAAACAGTGGGATTAGCTGAACACAACACTGACGCGTTGGCCTGCGTCTGCATGAAGGGGAGCGAAGGCGCTGTAAACAGTTTACAGGGGAACACGGGGTTACTGCTCCGGCTGTGTGTTTACACAGAAATACTGTGGCTTTGTGATGGGTCCACTCCTCTCTGATTGAGACAGTATCAACAAAAGCCACACACACACACACACACACACACACACACACACACACACACACACACACACACACACACACACACAGAGAGAGAGCAGCAGAAGGTGCTGGTTACCATTGGAGAACTGGATGAAGAGACTGAATTTCACAAACATGCTAAACAAACCAATTCAGTCCAGACGTCACTTCATTCCTCCTCTGAGTTTAAGAAAGTTTTTTATTTCAGTTTTTCAGAATAGTTCAGATAACAACACTAAAGACATTTATATTAAAAAAACTCAAACCAAGATGAGGTGAAAAATTACTTCTGGGAAACATTTGCAGGTTTTCAGTTGATTTTTTTCCTAAAATTGTGATGAAAATAAATCTTTTTCTCACTACAGCCACATCTCTTCTCTTCTGGTGTCAGGTGATTATTTTTTGCACTTATTTTAAAAACTTTTCCTAAAAGAAAATTTGTTTTATCGTGGAAAATGTCCTTCCAGTTTGCTTCTCCCTCAGACTGGAACCAGCTACAGGGACTGATTCTGCAGCTGGTCTTGTTCATCTGGTTTCTAGTGCAAATATATTCAGAACCAAAACCAGAAATGGAGAAGCAGCATTCAGCTTCTATGAACCACAAATCTGGATCAAACTTCTAGAAAACTGCACAACAGCTGAAACACTGAGCTCCTTTAAATCAAGGCTAAACCCCACATGTTTAAAGTTACTTTTGACTGATAATTATTGGAGCATTGATGAACATATCTAATGTGTATGGATGATTTTGACTGGACAAACTGTTGACTGTGTGACGCGTTTGATGTTTTTATGAGGTAAAGCACTTTGAAGTGCCTTGTTGTTAAAATGTGCAACACAAATAAACTCAATTGATTGATCGACCGTACCGTAAAATCACATGAATGCCGCTGAAATGCTTCCTCTGCTCTCTCTCTAACGGTGTGCGTCACTGCAGCTGCTCGGTGTGGAAGACGTTTCTCGTTCTGGAGAAAGACTCCAACATGTTGGCTAACAGTTTTTGTCTCACGATAAAACAATTATTGTTTCCTGAACGCAGCGAGACGCAGCTGCAGAGGGAATGGACAGCGCGGCGGTGAGTGTGTGTGAGAGTGTGTGTGAGTGACAAAGTGCCTCCCTCTGAGAGAGACTCTGATTGTACAGACTGAGTGGCTGTGTTTGATAATGGTTTCCATTAACCTGGGCTGAGTTGGAGGACCTGTGAGACTCTCCATTCATCCCTCCCGTCTCTCACTCTGTCGCTCTCACACACCACAAGCAGAGGAAACCTGAGAGTGAGAGCGACACGAGAAGAGCGGCTTTTTCTCCGCACCGTGCTGAGCAAAAGGGTCAGAACTTCCTCAAGAAAGCTGAATGGACTCCCCAACATTTGGCTCATCCAAAACATTAGAAGTCCTTCTGCGCTTTGGAGACGTGGCCCAGGAATACGTCTTACTTTCTATATTGATAAAGGTTTCAGCCAAGAGAGCAGAGGAGACGGCTGGAGAAATATGGCAGAGTGCTGGGAAGACACAGAGGGGGGAAAAAAGCTCTTTCTTTTCTGAATCTTTACCTGGAGTCTCTTTATTAGAGCAACATGTGGGAGGCACAATGCCCCTCTGCGGTGCTTTGACTAGAACTAGGATGTGGACATGCGCAGCGACGGCTGGAGCAAACGTATGTCATCCAGCAGTGAATGGGAACAGGGGAGCTAGTGGAGCAATTATAGCAGAAAAGCCATTAGGGGCCAAGGGTGACTCTTTTAGATGATCACAGCAGCTGACTAATGGACAGCAATGTTTACTCACTCGTTCACTTCCTAGATTTATCCCTTCCAGCTTCCCAAAAACGACTGGAGAAAAGAAAATCCAGATTTAAAGCTGCAGGTGAGTAAATAAAGATGTTTTCTTCCATGTAGCCTAGAAAGTCCAACTTACTACCGACTTTCTAAACAACATGGACTGGATTTCTAGGTGCATCCAAAGTGGTGAGGGGATCTGTTGGGTTCATCAGACAATATGGATGTTCAGACGTTACTGGAGTGGACATCATGTGTCACACATGAGCCATTCGCTGCAAAAACACAAAATTTGACCAAATAATTTTGGTCTAGTTCGTGCAAATGTCTTACTTTAATCTTACTTCCAGTGTACTAACTCACATGGACATTTTCACTGAGATATTGACTTTGTTTTAAGTCAATAATTATTTGATGATGATGAAAAATTACTAGTTCCACTGCCAGATTATTTCACTGATGGGAACAAAGTCTTGGTATAAGTGAAAAAATTTGCCAGTGGAACTAATAATTTTTTATTAACATTAAAGAATCATTGACTTAGAACAATCTCCTATGTCTTCCTGAAAAGTTACTTGTAAATTAATTTTGTCTCATTTCCAGTGTACCCAAATATTTGCACTGAAAACTCGACCAACACTCCTTGGTACTCAGTGCTTGGCTGTTAATGGTCAACATTACGACAACTGGATAGCAACGTCCATGAGTATCACATTTCACAGTTTAGGTAAAAGTTCTGAGAAAAAAAATAGCAAGGAAGAGGGAAGTAGGTCAGTTAACTGTGAAAACCTTCACATGTAGACGTGCTGCTCAGGTTGGTGTGTTTCAGTTTGGCTAACACAAAAACAAGTCGACACACACACCAGCTTTGACGGGTCAGTAGTAGAGCAGGCAATCACTTATTAGTGATTATCAGTGTTCAGGCAATCACTTATTAATAATCACAAAATAAATACCAAACATAAAACAGTAACAGGCAGAATTTACTGTTCTTTGTTTTGGATTTGTATAAGGATATATATTTTTTTCCTGATATATTTGAATGTAATTTCTGCTCTGTTGGCTAGTGGAGCCGTTGTCAGTCGGTTGCCACGGCAACGGGTGTGCATGGGTAGTAAGGCAGAAGACACAGAACGCAAAACAAAAACAAAAACAAATACGAGAGGTTTGGAGTTGTTGCTCTGGGTTGTTTTCCCTTTGCTCACCACAGCCGCTGTAATTTCTAAAGGTTCAATAAAAAATAAAAAATGGACTAATTTCCTCCTTTGTATGAAGAACGTTCCGATATTCCAAACAAGATGAAATGTTTCTAAGTATTAAAGAAGTTATGGTGCTTAGAGTGGCAATTTTAGTAACTGTCCACTATAAAAGAGAAATTTGTTTAGTCATCTCTTCCATCTTGACAAAAAACAAACCGTTTACAGATTTATGTCCAAGGAATGTACATATTTTACATTTTAAAACTCTGAAATTGGATAAGGAAATTGGATAAGAAATAAGGGTGCTGTGACCATTTTGGTGACACATTCATGCATCTGAACAATGTGTTTTTGTATAGTATAGTAATGGCGCCTGCAGGTTCCAGTCACTAGCTTTAGCGGCTAATAGGCGCTACAGGCGCAGAGTACTTACAGGTATCCAGCCCAACGAGACAGCTGGGTTAGTCACAAAATGAACACAGTTAAGTTTTATTTACATAAGACAAAGTAGTTCATTCTGTTTTTGGAAATCAAAGAACAGAAGAATCCAGGACACGTTTCCCCTCCTAGCAGGTTTAGTATTAAGGTTCTGCGGTCGAGTTCTGATGATAATCCATCGCAATCTCTCATCAGTTATTTGAGCCACAGGTCTTCCTCTGTTGCAATTATGAGTCTGGAATTATGAGATGGTCCGATATTGACCTGACATGTTGGAAAGAAGGCAGTGAAGCATGCCGCTTCGTCTCCGCCCAGTGCTTTCAGATGAAGAAAGGTTGGTGAGAAGAAGATGATCAGTGATGCAGAACTGAGAAGACAGTTTAGTTTCAGGAATTATTTAACCCAGCATCAGTGGGATATTAATCAAACCCATGCAAAATATCACTTTCAGTCCACAGCAGCCTTAAAATAGAGCTGTGTGTGAAGAGGAAGATTCACTCTAGATAACAGAGTCCAGAGTTTAAGTCGTAGATAATTTTCACACCTGATAGTTCAACTTTTGTCCTTCATTCTTTTTCCATGAGTTATACAATATGCTGACATGTTTATTTGAGAAACCACTGAAGTCCAAAAACTTTAAAAGACCTTGAGGGAAGCACAAGAACCGAGGTTTAAAAAAAGTGGGAATGATTCAACATACTGTAAATAATCTAAACGAGGAACAAATGTCTGCTACAGAACAGTGAAAAACTACATTCCCCCTTTTACACATAACTTCTAGACAGTCTACTGTTTCTTGCTGAAAAGTTAATTGTAAATTAGTTTAGTCTTATTTCAAGTGTACCAAGACATTCGCGATAGAAACTAGACTAAAACTACTTTTGTGTTTTTGCAGTGTAGAGGGTTTTCAAGCACAATAATATTTTCTGAATCAGATTCAAGTCCCTGCTTTAACTACGCCACTCTAAATTGCTTATGGGATTGGAAAACGTCTCGCTTAGAGAGTCTTGCTGACCTCTGATCACTTTAATTGGAGAAATGTTCCCTGATTTCAAAACTTTGCCTGAAGTGGTGTTTGTAATTCCAGTCTTCAACTTGGCAGCAGAACCAGCAGGAGGATTCATTCTGCAGATCAACATCAGAGTCTTCATGCAAGGCAAATGTCCAAAACCTCACATGCAATCCAGGTCCATGTGAACCAGGAGGAAGTGAGGCTGTGGGTCCAGACCACAGCAGGAGAATATCGCAACATTTAAGTTCATTTGTTTAATTAATTTGATTGTTTGTGTGTAGCTACTACAACGAAAGTCAGTGGATTTTGGTCAATGAGGAGAAAAGGTTACATGCAGCGTGATGCCTGATGTGATTGTACGATGTAGTAAAATGAAATACTACTGAATATGTTATTATTTTCCTTTTAAAATTGATGGGTAAGAATTGATATTTTTTACCCCATCAGTCAAAATGACAGAAAATTAAAAAGTCTAGCACAACCTCTGCTCTAAATATTCTTTAATAATCGGTATAATTTCAGACATTCTGGTGAAGAGAAGAACCAAAGCCTGATTACTTCATGAGATTTACCCCTGATATTCCAAACTACCCAATATCTTACCTGTCAAGTGTTTGTAATTGTGAAAATAGTGGCATTGCACAAAAAAAAAAAAAAAACTTTTTAAAAACCCAAGTTAAATTGTTGAGTTTGCTTTAAGACAGAAAAACAGAAGCTTACCTTCATGGATGTCAGAGCAGAGGAAGAACACATGGAAAAGAGACAAAAAGGAAGAATTTTAGTTTTCACATTTATGAAACTCATTTTTATTATCAATTTGTTAGGTTAAAATCTAAACTATTTGCGTTTTTTTCTTTAGCTAGCAATGGATACAAAGAAAGATGCTACATAAAATCATCACTGAATTGACTTAAAACGTTTATTTAAACACAACCATGGATGTACTTAAGTACAAATTTAGTACATTATATTACTGGATGATGAATTGTCCCAAAGATTATTGTGATAAACAATAATATTGTTGTTTTGAGACAATTTTCAGGTAACATAATGATGGTAATGACATAAAGCCAAAACCCATTCTCAAAGATCAATAAACTTTAAATTCTGATGAAACTGGAAGACAATTTAAATATCAAAAATAAATAAAATGTTATTGGAAAAACAAGAGTTAGTTGAGACCAAACCAGCAGACTGAAGACTTTATCATTCAGTTTTTGATTTAAAAAAATGAGAAAATGACAAATAAAGGAAATTGAAATGAGTTTTAATTTGTGCGATTAATTGATTTATTACTTATTGACAGGTCTAATGCTAGCTGCAGCATAGGAGAGAGCAACGGGAAGAAGAGGAAGGATGAGCATCGCCACAGGAAAAGTGATTGACAGCACTAAAACCCGCCCTCCTCGCTCTGATTGGTTGTTTCTAGCACTGGTAGAGGTCAGACGGCACACTACATAGTGACAGTTTCGACAAATACATTTTAAAAATACATGTTTTATGAAAGTTGCATACTGTAACTTAAATTTTTTAAACGATTTGACCTCATTTAGAAAAAAGATTAAAAAGCATCTATCGCTCCACTGTGTGATCACAGGAGGCAAGCGAAGGGTTAAAAACCTGGAGGTGCATATTCAGGAGACAACCTCAGTTGGGATGAGCTGTGCGGCTGCTCTTGTGGCGGTAATGGGAAAATTGCACTGAGAGGAAGGACACACGCAATTAGAATCTGGCGAGTCGGTCGGTGGCGGGCGGAGGAAGAGGAGGGCGGGGGGAGGAGGAAGAGTGGAGAAACGGGAGACAGGGACAAGCAGGGAGGACCCAACGGACAAGAAGTGATTTACTTGAAAAGCGGCTTTTTTTGTGACAGCGGCCCAGATGTCAATCAAATTAGCGCCCATTTGCAGCTGATTGGGTCGTGTCATTTGCAATATCCTCTCCCTGCCTCTGATGCAGTGGCACACAGAGGGCTGGGGGGGAGAAGAAGAAGAAGAAGCCAGGAGGAGAGTCACTTTATTGCAGTCTTTCCCTGTGAATGTCATCTGCCCACTTATTGTGCGCTCCAGTGGGACAGCGAGGAGGAGGAGAGGAGGAAGAGAGGAGATCCTTCATTCGGCGGAGTGGCTCACTAGCACATGCAAATAGGGCAGCAGCGTCAGGGGAAAGGCTGGCGCGGGTTTTAATGGAGTTGGGGCAAACTCATTTTACAGCAGAGAGCCACAGAAGAGGAGGATAATAATATAGCCGTGTGTGTGTGTTTCAGTGTGTGTGTGAGCAGCATGGAGTTTATAAGATACTGAGTCAATTCTTGGTAAAAAAAAAAAAAAAAAAGTGTCCACAGCAATCTGACTTTGAGGGAATGCTGATTAAAGGCACTAAGATGACTAAAACCCCTTCATCCTTCTCTCATTTCACTTCATTTCCAATTGTGCTGAATATAAAAACTTGGCAGGTTGCGTAGAAACCCCAAACACAGGAGCAGAACAGAAAAAAGGTGTCCTGATTGATGCTGTTTGATTCAATTTCCAGCCTGTGGAGACGTTTCAGGGCCCCGGGGGCCGGTGCGTCTTCACAGGGGGGAACACGGCGGGTACAGAGTCAGGGAGGGGGGCGCGCTAATTTGAGATGCGCCTTTCAACAATGAAAGCTGCTGATGTTCAACATACACTCCCAAACCTCTTCTAAAGGACACGTCTAATTGGCTTGAAAGGGAAGACGGAGCGGGAGGGTAGCGCTCGTCTCTAACGTTTGCCCCAAACACACGGGAAACACGACGGCGTCTGAAGTTTTCCAGAAACAAAAGCCTTTTGATCACGTTTCAGATTCTTAATGCGCCTCACAATACAGGTCTGTTGAAGAGAAGCACAAACCTTGTTGGTTTTTACGGCTATGAACCATAACATTTTAAAATTATCTTTGGTTTTCAGGTCATCAAATTGTCCTAATCAAAGCTTTTTCATGCGTTCTGGATGCACTTTAAAAGTCTGTTTGGACTTTGGCTGATTGCATTGTGCAGAAAACACTTCAGAAAATGACAAAACTGGACAAGAGTGGGACAAAGATGAGGCACCACACTGAAAAACAAAATCTTACCAAGTACTGCTGGACTAGTTTCTACTGTAATATCTTAGTGTGCTTGAAATACCACAAAATTAACTCACAGCTTTTCAGTACGACAGTAGAAAGAAAGGAAAACACTGAACGTATTTATATACACATGATCAATATCAATAGATAATCCAGCTGATAGTATTTTCAATATTCAATATGCAGATTATTGACTGACCTCTGATAAAAAAAAAATAAAAAAAAACTGCACAGGATTCTGGGAGAGGTAGGTAGAAAAAAGGCTTCAACTTCTCACAGCTAGCTAAGCTAAGCTCAGTAACTAACTCGCTCACTCTTTCGTTACCTGGCAACTCACTCCTTCTTTGGTTACCGAGCAACAACCTGCTGAGTGACCTGAGAGGTTTGTTTCACCACTCTTCCCCACAAAAAAGTGAAAACTGAATAAAACAGAGGGGGGAAAAAATCCCTCCACTTGGTAGCATTTAAGATATTTAAAATAAAAAACCGAATCGATAATAATAGATATCGACTGATTTGAAACACTTTTATTGTGATATGTTTTTCAGCCGTATGTTCAGTCTTAACTGAAAACCACTGATCAATTTAAACGTATTCACAAAGTTTGGCTGTAAAAGGCAGAAGACTTCTAAACGGAGCTGATCTCAAGACACCCCCTCTGCTCTTTGACAACTAAGCACTATATATGGAAATTAAACTAAGGTGCGTTTTATTGCATGTAGCCACAACTACAGTTAACATAAGACGGCCAGCGCTTGATGAACAGCAGGAAAAGGCGCCATTCAGGTGCCATTCAGTTGTCAGGTCCCAGGGAGAAACTAAAAATGCAGACGAAGGCTTGTGAAGAAGCTCTCTCTCTCTTTCTCACACACACACACACGCAGATGGTGGGTGGAGATTTGGGCCTGTCACTGCACCATCAGTGACTCCTTACGTTTAATGCCGGTCCTGTCACAACAAGACAGGAGGGGAATGAAGTGGATCACCTACAGGCACCACACCTCGCCTGGTCTCTCTTTTCCACTGATCTGACTGAGTGCAGACGAGACAATGACACCGTTCAGCTCGCATCCAACCATAAAACACACACAGGAGCTGAAGAACCGCGAGTACGGCCTTCTGTTGTCACGCAGGAGGGTTCTGGAGACCAGAAGAAATGGTAGACACTCAGACAGAGGGAGCGGTAATCACCGTCTGCGTGTAAATTACCTGAGTTGATTTCAGTCCAATCTGTCTCAGAGTCTCTGGAGGGAGGAGTCGTGTGTGTGTGGGGGTGACATTTACCAGAATCCACAGTCTCCCTGGCGTATTCCCAGTTGGTAGAGACAATCCTTCAAGCAACACCAAGAGAGATACAATCGCCCAGAGAAACACACCTCCTTCCTTCCTAAACGATGACCGCATAGCCTTCCAATCTCGTCTAGATCGTCGGCCCCCAAATTTTCTTAATGGGCTATTAGATAGGAACCCATGTGCTTTTAGTTTGTGCCTTTGATTGTTGGTTTGACTCAACAATGCCAAAGAGAGAAAAAGAAGGGAAACATGAAGGAGGAAAAGGAGAAAGTTAATGTCAGGATGTGCCCCATAATGACTAGTATAAGCTCTAGTGGGAGCTTCCTCTCGCGCCAGTTCCAGAGAGGGTAGCTTGATTGGGGATAATTGGCTAGCCTTCACTAGCGGTTAGCATCCAGGCGTGGAGAGAAAGGGAGGGCACACAGACTTACCACACACACACACACACTCAAACAGACACACGGTTTTATTCACACATGCACAAACAGTATATAGACATTTTCAACTCGAAGTTCATTTGCAGAGACACAGAGAAAAGAGAGCAGGTTGGTGCCGAGAGGCAATGTCCAGAAATTAGGCAAAGTGCTGCTGTACCAGCTTGGGTACAACTGCGAGTGTCATTTTTACAGCAAGAACCACCCAACATCTGTCGGTGCTGCTGCGTTCCACAGAAAACGGTTTGGGATGTGATTAATTCAAGTACAGCCCCTTACCACTGTGCTGTTGCACACAAACTGATCACATTAGGGATGTTTTGCATGCTGAGCGCAGCAAACATTTAATAGGTGTGCAAAGTTGCATTTCTCCCAAGCCCTCAAGCTTCTATTAATCAAAGTCTAAAAGCAAAAGCTACCAGCGGGTCCAAGATGGGAAGAGACGCTCGTAAAACAACACACACTCCCCCAAGCTCAAAGTCCACAGACACACACACACTTTCCTTTTCAAAGAGATAGCTGTGGAGAGCCACCCACTCCCTCGCTCCTCTGTTGTGCCAGCTGCAGTCCCGTTAGAGCTTTACTGCCCTCCAGCTCCGGTGACTGGAGGAACCACATGTTGACAACCAGCGAAACACAGAAGTTCATATTCAAAGCAGCGTCTACTCAGCAGGGCAGGAGTGTGAGGTGCCACAGGGCGGTGTACCGGTTTACTGAAAACTCTGGGGAGCAATTCAATGAAAACAGAAAGTGTAAAGTTATTGTTTTGGTTTGAAGGTTCATGCTTGTAAACTGAGGGATAAGATCAGAGAAGGATTTGACTAAATTATAACCATACAGGCTGGTAGAAGCTAAAGAGGTGGGCATTTATCGTATCGTTTATCATTTATACATTTCTGATGATAGTACTGATTTATCGTTTGCTCAAACAAATGTCAATAAAATTGAAAACATGATTAAATGCAGTTAAGATTTGCAGTTATTGGAATGTGTTTCAAGAGCACTGTTTGTGTTTGCTGTGACACAGCTGCAGTAAAATATGTTAGCTAAAAAGAAGTAACAAGTATCTTCATAAACTAAACTTAAAAGTTAAATCGCAACAACACATTGAAGAAATAAGAAACGGATATACAAACAAATACAACTATGCTAATAACAAAAGCATTTTAGCAGAGATTCTAACTTATAGGTAAGGTCAGCAAAATGCATTAATTAATCATATGTTGCACAACAAACATCAACTCTTTCTTTACAATTACATTCAATACCATGTTAGCATCGACTGAAAATAAGCCCAGGCATCATAGGAACTTTACTAACGATGCCACAAGCAAGATGCCAAAAGCAGCCAAAAAGAAATAAATGGATAAATGGCAGTTTAGCCGAATTGTTAAGGACCCATAAAAGAGTAACCGAAAAAAAATATTCCCATTTCAGAATGCTGTATAGTTTTATAGGCATACTTATCAAAAATAACATAATTCCACTATGGAGGTCTGTACCGCGAGTAATGTCATTTATTTGTTTATTTGTTTATCCTAACGGTAAAATTAACAACCTTCCACAAAAGGATCCAAACAACCTGAATATCAATCAACTCACCAATGAATTTGGTAATGCCATATCAACTTTTCATCAAGTTTTGAGTAAAATCCAGACAGGTCCGCTCAAGCAATGCAGAACCAGTACTTTTGTAACAGCCCCAGGTGGCTGGATGAATGGACGCGTTATGGACCTTACCAAGCTCCGCCCACAACCGACCCACGTGACCGCAAGTCTCACAATCAAAACCTCGTAGCGCATTGATTCTATGTAAACATGACTCCATTAGTGCATCATTTCTACCGGATTTTCACAATATATCAGCTACTACAATGGACAGAGGAAATAACAAGTTCATGTCATCATCTGAGAGGAGGTTACTGGTTTCTCAGTCACAAGCTGGTTGCAAACCTGAGGCCAGCAAGTGTCAGTCAGTTATGGTAGATCTGAAATTTGGGATGACTTCAATATGAGAAACTACAGACTGATAGGAGGAACCAAAGAGCTCTGTTACGGTAAAGAAGCCATTTGTTTGTTAAAATGTTATGAAATCTATTTGTTCTATTTGATGTTTGTTATGAATGACGTATAGTCATAAACGAACGAGGTAATTAGTCCAACGTTTAGAAACTACAGCGGCTGTAATGCGCCACAGCAAAGGTAAACAAAAGTAAAATAACCCGAACAGGAGATCAACTCAAAACCACTCTTACCTTTTTACCCACTCTCTCTCTTTGTAGGTTAAGCACACCTGTTACCGTGGCAACCGCCTGCGCCCCGCAAGACGAGCAAAGATTACGTTAAAAACAAAACATTCAGTCCGTTACGATATCACGTTTCCAGGCTTGATATTTATTTCTGGATTATTAATCAGCGATGGCTGGTTGACCAGCTGTACTTGGTGCTAGAGAGGCTAACACGAGTAACAATTTAGTCCAAAGCCTTTTCTGCTAAAATCAAATCTTTAGTGTGTGTCAGATACACGTTGCATATTGATCTGTTTAGTTAACGTAAGACTGTGTAGCAGACAGGCTGCAAGGTGTAGAAGTTGTATCAGTGCTGCCTTTATGCTGTACATAGCTAACGGGAAGCGTGTTTGTGAGACGGCTAATCACGTGACCACGTAGAATGGGCATCAGCCAATGAAAAGCGGCCCCTCTGGTAAGGTCCATAGGTCAGTGAAGTGGGTCATTATCCATCCATCCATTTTCTGTACACCCTTGTCCCTAGTAGGGTCGGGAGGAGTGGGTTATTATCTGCAGTTATTTTATTTTATTTAGTTTTTTGTTACAATCCCCTGAAGTACAGTAGCCCAGTGCAGACGATTTCCACATATACTTGGTTTTCTTGAGAGAACTAGTTAATCTCAATAAAGTGTTAAACAATGACAGTGGTAAACTATCAATAACAAATCCATCCTTCAGGTGGATTTGTTATTTTGAGTCTCAAGAAAAGCATCTGGAAAAAGTATATGTGGAACAAGAAATTAACTCATTATTTCTAGAAAACTTTCTGGAAATTAAGTTACCTCAAGAAAACCATCTGAAAATTATCTTTATATTTCTTGAAAACCATCTGGAAATTAACTTGTCATCTTGAAAAAAACCATTGGGAAACAGTATATCCAGTGTTGTCTCTGTACTGCAGATCTCTGGCGCCCCCCAGTCTTTGAGAAAGAGTGGGGGGGGGGGCGCCACTTAAAAGGAGAGCTTCCTCTCCACCATCACCACATACCTGCTCTGGAGGGTACAGTAAAGTTTCTAATTACTTACTTCTTCCTTACTAAGTCTATATTTATGGATTTACTTCCTGGAAGATGTACAGAAACAGGACCAAAAGTTCAACGGAAACTATCAATAAATTAGTCAGAACTTTTTCTCCTCAATCTGACTAAGAATTTCTCGAACATGGAGTCAGTTTTAAGAAACACGTTACACATACGAGTCCTCTGACAAAGAGGGAAGTTGGCTGTTGTTCCATCTTTGTCGCCGCACGACATTGTCCACAAAGCTGCTGTAATAACATGCATCCTTTCTGCTGCAATCAGCGGGAGTTCACACACAGCTTCCTCTGACCTGCCAGACACACACACGCCTGCACACACACACACACACACACACACACACAGATTGGATGCCCTAACAAATTAAAGAAGCGTTTGCAGCCACACCTCTCACTTCAAGAGCTTGTGAGGAGGTGGACGCCATGTGAGGGTGGAGACGAGCGGGGACTCAGGGCCGGCTTTGAATGGCAGGAAATCCCTGAGATGTTTTCTGTTCTCCTCGCCACAACCTAACGTCCCGCTGGACCCGGTGGAGGAGGGAAACAACTGGATCTGTCACACGCTCACACTGCTGCTTCTCTCCCTCTTTCTGTCTGTTTTACTTTTTTCCTTTCTTACTGTATATCCGTCTGTCTTTCTATTTTTCTATCTTTCTTCCTTTCTCTTACTTTGTCTTTCTATTATCCTTTTTTGTTTGTCCTTCCTTTTTTTCTGAATATCTAGCTGTCTTTATTTCCTTCTTTCTTTCTTCCTCTTCCTTTATTCTTTGCTTTCTTCCTCCATTCTTTCTTTCTTAACATTGTAATAAAATGAATGTACAGTGAATACATTGTGCATCTTTCTTCTTTTCCTCCCTTCCATCTGATATTGTAATAATTACATTTTTATATTAGTAAAACAGCCACACTTCTATTTCACATGTTTGTTTCTTTCAAATGTAAAATTCTATTTTGTCTACAAAGAAAATTAATATATTTCACATCTTACAATTTTTCTTTCTTTATTCTTTTCTTTCCACTTTCCCTGACACAAAAACATACATAAACATGTCGAACACAAGCCCTGTTTCTGCAGGCAGATGTCCTGGGAGAGGGAGGCCAACGTGCCCTTTCACTTAAAACAGAACACACACACACACACACACACACACACACACACAGAGTGCAGTGTCAGTGGGCAGGGGAGTGTCCCTGTGCAGGAATGCGGAGGAATGATAAGTTGTGGAGGTGTCGGGGGAGAAACTCGGGCTGTTACAGCCAGACACCTAAAAACACTCCACCCAGCCTCCAGCTGCTCTCCTCCTTTTCTCTTCTGTACTTCCTTTAATGTTTTTGCTCGTCTTTCTGTGCGTTACCTCCACCTTCGCTTCAGTTCCTGGCACTGATGGTTCAACGATTTGTCTACTTTCACCTTCTCCCCTGAAGATCGTTTCCATTTTTTTTCCCATCATTCCCTGTTTGTTTCTGCTTCTCTAGAAAAATGTCTTGGATCATATTCAAGTTAAACACTTGCCAGATGCTTCAGATAAGAGACTCTAGGACTAAAACTAATGATTCCTTTCTGAAAAAAACCCCTAAAATTGTCTTTTTGCCAGTAATTGCAGTTTAGTAGTTTCATGTTTGGGATAAAGGCATTAGGAGATAAGTGATGATTTTTCTAGTAGAGGTGAAATCTATCTATCTAGTCAATAGACCATATATCTGACCATATAATTCCATAAATTGGAATTACAAAAATAAATTTGCTTAATGGAAACACACCGATTTAGAAAAACTCACATTTTTTGATGAAAAGTTTCTGAGGGGATTTTTTGGCTGCATCAGAGCTGCTGTTGAAACACTTTTCCCCCATCATATGAGTCATATGATCAACAACCATTCGTTATAAATGGGGAAAAACACGAAGAAGAAGACGGGAAGCAGCTTGAAGATGATGGTGCTGCATGATTATCGCGTGAAAACCAACTTTTCACATGTAAATATGTTTCTTATTTAATGCAAAAACCAAAATTCAAAAATTGTTATGTCAACATTAGCAGATTATTGAGAAAGATTTGCACATATTTGCAATGGAAACACAGCGAATGTCAGCAGGACGTCTAAACAGCATTGAGGAAAATATTAAAGTTGCTCAAGTTGCAGCATTTTAATGAGAGAAAACAGTGTGACATAAAGGATGGTGGGGAAAATAGGTTTATAACTGCTAATCTGTTGCTAAAGTAACGATATGTTTCACATTTTCAAAGAATCTAAATTACATTTCTCTGGCTCAAAGTTTAAAGAACTTTGGCTGATTAAAGCTGAATTGGATAATTGTACCACTTTAAGCAGTTTTACATTTGTAACAAAAAAATGATCAATGCTTTCTGGCATCAAATCCTTATGGAGTAAAAACCGTAATACAGTGACTTATTCTGCACTGATCACATTTTTTTTATAAATGAATGATTCAAAAAGGTTTATTTGAGACAAAACTTTTAAAGATAAATAAATCAATCAAATAAAAAGAGTGGGGGTCCACAACAACCAGGAAATAGTTAAAACGCTTCACAGTTCAAACACCAAATGTGCCTCTATATGAACAATCTTTCTCTCTTCTTCAGGGTAATTAAAAAGTTAGTGTTGCTACCTAAAGCTCGAATCATAAAGATTAACAAAAAGAAACACTTTTACAATAAGTCTGTCCAAATTTTTTCATGCATGTTGTATTTAGTTCAGATCCCGTGTTTTAAAATTAAAAATCTCTCACTCTATCTTTATTCATTCACTCATTCATGATCTCCAGGTCACAGTGACATCCTGCAGCCAAAGTCATGCAGGAACATCAAGAACTTCCAGCGGTGCTGTGGCACGTAATGATTAAATGTTCTGGATCTGCAGAACATAGACGTCCTCAGAAATGAACAAACTCGACTAAATGTAAGACAGTGGACTGCTTCGGTCTTCCCCTGCATGGGGGAAAGTAATAACGGATTCCTCTTTAAGCCATTAACAGTTTATCAGGCCACACAGGCTGCTGCCATCTGCACAATGGGAGATGGAGAAGTTACGACGCTGCTGGATAATGTTAAGAAATTTTAGACTTTTGTGTGGCACCTGCAGAACTGACATGAAAACATCTGAGCTCCAGTTTACCTCTTCACACTCAGGCCACCTTAACAATCACCTCAACAAAACCAGAGCTGAGATCTTAGAGCTTCTTGTGTTCTGTGAGTTTTTTGAGTTTTAATTTACAATAGAACGCTCCTCAATGTACTGATAAAGTTTTTTTTGTTTTTTTTTTAGCATTTATTCAGATTTTTGTGTTGTTCTCTTGTGCCTTTTTTAACTGTTGGATGCTGAAAGCAGAAGGCAGCAGCATGGAGGGTGACTCATGTCAATAAAAATTGGTGAATAAAAACAGATGTTTAAACTTTCCCCTGCTATTAAGGTTAATTGCTGAGATTTCATGTCAGTGTTAAAAAAAGACTGGGGTTGCCATGTTTTATTTGTTTATTTTGTTTATTTAAGGATACCCATTAGTCTCTACCATAGCAGAGACTATTCTGCCTGGGGTCCACAGCACAAACATTACGATAAAATCATGCTTTTACCAACAATACAAGAACGACATCAAAAGACACAAACAAAAGGGTTTGTTTGTGAAAACACAAAAATACAAATCAACCCCCTCAATAATTTTAGCAGAACTTCAAACCTGGTGTAGGAAATCAAAATTTTCACTAATTTTATGCATGCATGCATAATATATTGATATAGATATATAGATATAGATAGATATCTATCTATATAAATAGATATTTCACTTTTTTACCCCAAATTTGTTTTTAATGAGGGAAGAACATTATAATATGATGTAAAACTCAAAGAGTTTATTTTATTTACCTAATGCTGTCCCTTTAAAACTGTCACTATGTTGTCATTTTATAACATGAGACAGATAATCTGTGAAACAATTTAGCTCCTCTTCCCAGTGCTAATGGCCAAGAAAAGTTCTCCTCTATGATTCCTCCACTCAGCTCCTTCAGACTAGCCTGAAGCAATTAGCAAACACCTGGTGGAACTGCGCATCATCAGCTGAGATCGTTAGAGGAGCTACTTCTCAGTGAAGCACCGGTAAAAACCTTAAAGGGTTAATAGAGGAGCCATGTTGTGATGACTTCCTGAAGGCGGAGTTTCGGACAGAGCAGGAGTCTTTAAAGTGACAGAGACCAAATTAAAAGGTGCTAAATTACAAAGTCAAATTTGTTTAAAGTCATTTTTTATAAACAGCATTTTTATAACAACTAATACAATAAAAGTGTTTCCATTGCAGTTTTGCAAAATACATTTATTTTGAAAAGGCTGGAAAACATCCTAGTGCAAAAACTTTTCATAAAAAAAATTAGATTTTTCTAAATTGGCATTTATTTTGTAATTTCAATTTCCACAACTTTGTCAGGGTTTCCTCCAGTGGATCATGAGCCTGGCGGGCCACCAGGCTGTACTTGCTCCCCCACCAGGCTAAGCTTTGTTTGTTTATTTGTTATAGATTTATTTATACAGTTGTAACAGTGATAGTGTCTCTTTGGAAATCTTTTAGGAAGTCAGGTTTGTTTTTTTATTCACAGAAACTCTGTAACCGCCTCCTGTCTTTACCAGTCCTCACACTAACAGGGAATAAAGTGACACCGCATGGATAAAAGACCAAAACATTTTGGACACTTTGATTAGGTTGAAACAACTGAAGTGTAAAATATATATATATTTTTTTTTTTATCTGCCTTTTTAAAGATGTTTTAGTTGGTTAGCAGTTATCAGGTCATATTTTCAGATTTCCTGTCTCAAAACTCAAAAACACGGCCGGGCCGCTGCACGACTGCCAACGCCACCGGGATTATCAAGTTTTCTGTGGAAGCCCTGTTTATGCTTAATGGAAACACAGCTAGAATATACAAAAATTGAAGAGGTGAATTAAAAATGTGAAGAAATGCTTGTCTGGAGGTAAAAGAGAACTGATTGCTAACATTAGCGTCAGTCGCTGTGAGGTGACGGGTTCAGACCTGCATCCTTGGAAGACCCAGTTTGCACCCCACCCTGCAGCAGATGGAGAAGACTGTCTGAGCAGGTACGCCGAGGCAGGGCAAGGTCCGCAGGGCGGGGAACACCAGCTTCCCTCACTGCTCAGGGAATGAAGCCGCCATCAGACAGGACGGACTGAAACGGGCCCATCGCCCGGCGCTTCTGTTTGGTTCCCTCAAGGTGGAGGGGGAGACGCAATGAGACGCCCTGGCTGTTTTATGGACTGTCAACAAACCTCTGAGCATCTAATAACAGTGCAGAGTCCAGGCGGAGGCTGAAGCATCCCTTTTAGCCCATCACAACTCAAGTGGGTGGAAGAAGAGTTAAGGCAGCGAAAAGGAAACGAGCGCGTGTGAGGTAATCGTCCGAACCAGGTGGAGTGGTTTCCAAATGGGAGGCAGGGAGACACGGCTGAGCAAGCAGACAGATGGACGGACGGCGCTATTGTCACGACAACAGGCGCTCCATCCCGTCCTGTAGCGTGCCGTGGCGCAGCGGCGGTCACCTCTTCAGGGTCGTCAGGGGGGATCAGTGCAGCCCCATCGAACACGTCCGGGGCAAATGAGCGGGTTGCTGCTGACGACTGTCAACGCCGGGAGCCGGATGGAGTGACGGGACGCATAACCAGACAAAGAAGTGACTGCTGTGAGGCATTAATGGAGGAGGAGAGCACTTCAGCAGCAACACAATAACAGCCCAAACTCACACACACACACACACACACACACACAAAAAAAAACAGGTAAAGAAACACTTAGATAAATGCTGCTTTCAGTGCATGACTGCAGTTTCAGCAGCACACAGGTCCGGATAGAGGGAGGCGTCTTCCTGGACAGAACTGTCCAATTAATTCTAGGTTTTCAGTTATTTAATCTGTACCACACTTTCAATCATACAGCTAACTTATCAGCTAAAACATCATACACACAGGTACTAAACATACTTTCAATTTAGTATACTTTCATTTAGTATACTTTCTGTTTTACTTTCTGTAATTAAGAGTGAATGATCTGAACTAAAAGTTTTATTACAATATTTTGTGCTACTACTGCAATAATAAAAGTGACTAGAAGTACAAATTTACTATTTCTTATTCATTGCGGACATAAATCTCAAATTAATTCCAGGTTTTCTGTGATTTATTTTGTCCAACATTCACAGTCATATTCAGTAAATTAGAATATCTATTCCAGTGAAGATAATTTATTAGCTAAAACAACCTCTAACTTGGTATTAAACATGTTTCTTTAGGACACAAAAAATGGTTGGACTTATTTGATTAAATTAGAAATTGTAACTACATGTTTTCAAATTTATCAATGCTTTCACTAAACTAACAATCCCGACAATATGGGCAATTTTTAAAAAAACGTCATTAAATGGAATTTGTTGTGACAGCAATAAATCAATATTATTATCATGACAAGAAATTTATCACAATAAATGATAAGTGAAACAATAAATACTCAACCCTAATTTGATGCAATATTCCAATTTTAAATATCATGTTTTCATCAACTGTAAGTCAAGCAGAAACATTCATCCAGAAGTTATCAAACCTCTAACATGGTTGGACGTCTGATTACTCGTCTAGGAAGAATCTGGTAGAGTTAATCTAAATTTCTCCAGTAGTTTGGTATTATTGTTCTGGATTTAAGATTAGAAAACCTTCTTTGTCTGCAAATATACTCTAGTATATTTAAATATAAACTAAGCTTCATCTCCCAGATTAGTTAGGAAGCTAAAGTGAAGCATTGGATGCCAAAATTGGACACAAAGAGTTCATTTTTTACAGAATTTGAATCAGATGAAGGTAAAACTTCTTCACTTTATCTTCACCTAAGGAAGCTAAAACGAAGTTAACATAGTTACTTGATTGTGCTACAAAAATGGCACTTTGTGCCTGGAAAACAGATAGTACAGCCTGTTAAAGATAAGGCATCAGACATCGGTATGTCATGTTTAATCATTTCTACAATCATTCCTCTTTCACCGTCAGATTTGGGAGAAAACGTCTAAAAATTCCAACTGAACTCAGAGAAAGGAGGAAATCAAACTCCATGAAATGATTTAGAGGCTGTAAATGTTCTTGAAGGAAGGTGGATCTGGACGAAATGCCATCTGGTCCTCCTCTCTAGCAAACATCCACAGAGATTGTGCAGCAGAAGACACATCTGATCCATGTGGCCTGTCTTTCTTTCCACTCCCTCCTGGCCTCCCTGTTGAGGGGGCGCTGGGGAACATTCCTGGGCTCCAGCTTCTCCACTCTGGGCATTAATCCCCTACAGCTGTGCCCCTTACTCCCTGACTCCCTCCCACCTGCCTCCCCCGTCTCCCTCGCTCCGCTCCTTTCTTGTCCCAGCTGGTACTTCCAGAGTCTTAATACATTTTTCACCAGTGACACATGCAGAGCGGAGCAGCTGAGTTCCTCTGGATTCACCAGCAATATGGTGACAGGCCCACATACGTTCGCAAACACATAACAACCCTGTATGCATCGAATTATACGCCGCTTAGGTCCAAGGGAGAGAGAAACAATGTGTCACACTCTCACATGCACACAGCTGTAAATGTATACAGAAAATCCCCTCTGGCTCTTGCCCCGGAGGCTCTTCTGTGAGACCGGGGTGAGGGCCCGAGGCGCTAGCATCACACACAACGACCCGAGGACAACCCGACACGACTGCTCTGCCTTCGACAGAGACAGAATCCCCTTCATATTTAATACGGTGATACAGGGAGAGCTCTGAGAATAATGTGCAGGTAGAGGGGACTCATAAATAACGCAAGGAGGTGGAGATAGAGATGTACCGATGTCTGGGTGCTGATTTAAACAACTTCATGAAAAGGAGTGAATTTAAGGGAGTCAAAAACATCTTTTTTGGGAAAATTAGCTGAAATAAAAAAAAAGAATTAAGTATTTCAATATATGTAGTAAACTTTTAAGGGCAATTTAACAAGAAGTGTGGCTGAGGTTAATCAATGGCTGTCAGAAAAGCCAAAGTTGACAGTAGGGGTGATTTTACACCAGCCCAGTTTGGTTCACTTTAATCAGATTCTAGTCCAGCCCGTTTGGGAATGTGTGAATGCGTAATCAAAATCTAATTCTGGTCCGCCAACAAACATCGGAGGGAACTCTGGGGTGGTTCTAATACATATGTGAACGCCAAGCATGCCAGACAATCCAAAAACAGGAAGTGGACTACAACACGGGGCATTCTGGGTAATTACAACCAAAACAAATGAGCAGGAGAAATGGCTCATGGCGTCAGATTTTAAAGTCTTAGCCTCATTTTTGTTTACATTTTGTAAAGAAGGAAGTGGTGCTCAGCGTCTTTTTCTGAGGTTTTTGTGTCATTTCCTTCAGTGGTTCTTGGTGCAGCGCCCCCACAGGTCAGGAGGGGAACAGGTTCTTCAAAGGAATTGGTTTGTTTGACACAATGCAGCGTGAAGGAGAACCATAGCTGCTGAAAATTTAACAAATGTTGCAATTTTGGTTCTCAGGCGCACTGAGTCTATCAAGTCTATCAGGATTATCAAAGGTATTTCCAAACTCGACAGTCCGGCAGATATTTGATTTACTTTTTCTCAGAAATCTCACTTTCATGTTCTGAGATCAAAAGTCAGAAATTCAGAGAAAAAAGTCTGGTTTTCTTTTTTGTTTTTGTTTTTTTAGTGGCCCTAACTCTCTTCCGTAGAGGCCCATAGCGCCCCCTGGTGACCCCTCCCTTTGAACAACAATACTTTGGATCGAGAAAAACTCACTTTGCACCATTCTGCACCAACTATATACAAGGACTCCCACAGACTGACTTCAATATGTGAATTAAATCAAAACAAATGTTTACATTTGAAATGTACGGATGATTTTGGATTGTGGGAGGGAGAATACCTGGAGAGGACCCACACATGCAAAAGGAGAAATCTACAGAAATCTACCCTGAACCAATTGTTGGGAAAACAAATGCAGAACTGATGCTGAGGGTCAAATCCTGCAGATATTTCCTGCATGAATCTAACTAAAAAAATCATCTTTATGATTAATATTAGCATAAAACGAGAAGACATTTTTACAGAATAGGTTTTTCTGCTCCTAGCTGCTACCATGCTCCCCCCCAAGCCCTTAACAGTGTGACAGACAGGAGCAGAGTTAATAAGCCATGTCTCAGGAGAGGCCGCTGTGAGTGTGTGTGTGTGTATCAGGATGCTGGGACTCGCAGGAGCTTACGAGTAAATTAAAACACACTTTAATAAAGTGACCAGAGGCGAGGCCTGTGGGCCACCTCCTTCAACAGACACACACACACACACACACACAGAGAGAGAGAAGGGCGGACACACTCCTCTGGGACAGGATGGAGAGGTATCCTGGCGGATGGAATGTGGACAGACGGGACGGGTGGGGGGGACGAGGAGCAAAACAGTCCGGTGCAGAAGGAGAGAGGCAGGAGGAGGGGGCAGGGAGGTCAGAAGCAGCAGGCTTATAGTATTTCAAACTTCTCCGCTCAGGCCAGGTGTCTCTGAAGCAAATAAACCATTTCAGCGCAGCTCTGCACCTCCCACTGGCTTCTGAAAGCGCGCTGTACAAGCAGCCCAATATGTGTCTCTGTTATGGTCGCCCAAACGCAGAGCGGAGGGCCTAAAGAGTGTTTCACTTCACATTCGCATGCATTACGACGTCATGCTGCAGCCACAAACTTCATCAGGTTTCGCACACAAAATTATACTTATGTAAAAATATACTAAAGTAGAGCTAATTTTACAAAAACGCAAAAACTTACCAAGAAGTTTGGGTCTAGTTTCTAGTGCAAATATCTTAATACACTTGAAATAGGACACAACTTTTCAGCAAGAAATATGAGCTTTAAGTCAGTAATCAACTAATATTGATGAAAAACTACTGGATCCACTGGCAGATTACTTCACTTAGCAAGATATTTTCCCCACATTTTTAGTGAAATAATCTGCCAGTGGAACTGGTACTAGCAGAGTCACCCGGAAAGTTTAATGTCACTTTGTTTTGGCTAACAATCGTGTAGCGTGGTCCGCAACCTTTTTAGTACAGCGGACCGGTCAACCCTTCATACGTTTTCTGCGGATCAGGGTGGTTTCTTACTCATTCTGCTGCATGTTGGCGCGCAAGACGTAACCGACAGCATCCGGTTTAGGATTTTCAAAATAAAAGCTCCTCAAGACTCAATACATAGAACGGACATATTTAATTATTTCTTGCGCGGCCCGGTACCAATTGGTCCGCGGCCCAGTGGTTGGGGACCACTGGTGGAGAGTTCACAAGCAACTGAGACGTTTAATAATGTTTCGTTATGGCATCTTGCGAACGTCATATACTAATGACGTTCCTGAAACTAACCCGTTCCTGGAAAGGTTCAGGGAATGTTATCTGAACATTCGATGTTAGCTGAGTTTCATTACTCAAAGAAGCTGCAAAGTGCGGCATGAACTGGTCTTTCACCTCAGTGAGCCGTTTCTCTGCAGCTACAGTTCAAGCTTTTCAAATCTATTCAGCTAATATTGCTAATTGTGACAGGCTTTGTCTAGCTAGCTAACATCTGACTTCATCTGCTTGGAATGAATTTTATTTGGCAGTATAAGAGTAAAGTCATGCTATAATTTGGCTTTATGCAAAAAGAAAAAAAAAATTAAATGCATGTAACACTTTCCCTCCGTCTTGTGGATTATGCAGTACTTTATGTTGGTCTGTTGCAAAAATAAATCCTAGTAAATTACCCTGAAATTTGTTGTTGTAATGTGACAAAATGTACAAAGTTGAAGGTTCTTGGCTGCGCTCTATTTAAACAGACATGTCAGCTAAGGTGAACCAGGGTGTTATCTAGCAAGCATCACTGATTTTCAAAAGCGTTTTAGTAAATGAGGGTGAAATGACTGGAAGAATGACAGACTTATAATTCTTATGCGAACAGTTTCTCAAAGTATCCAAATGATCTGTGACCCTGTGAAGTAAGGCTGGAACAGCCTAGGTGACTCTGGTCAAACTTTGTCTGCTCCCTAATCATCTCCTCCTTGGTATATGAACAGAAATACCTCCCACACACTCGTCCCATCCCCTCCAGTACATTCAAATGGGCCGTTTCCTATGTGAACGGACACGCTCGTAAACACACACTTGGCCCCGTCCCCAACGCTGCAGCCAAGAGCTGGGGACTTCCAGTGTCGTCGCTGCCAAGTTTTCCTCGCTTCTTCCGAGGAGGACTGAAGATAGAAGCGTCTCCCGCGGATATGCACACATTTATGAGGGCTTCCTGGGAGAAGCCAAGACACACACCGCACTGCCACCTCGACGAAAAGCCCTCCAGCCATCGAATTACGATCTGCTGATCTCATGGAAATGGATGTCGCCTGGCAGGGAGCGAGGCGACGCATCTCCGCTGCAGCTTCTCATCTATTCAGATGAAGAGAGTTTTAATTTAAGCTGCTTTGCATTTTGACTGTGGGGCGTCGCAGCAGGTGGCGGCTGCAGCCTTTGATAAAAGCATTTTACCCTCAGTCATGCTGAGGGATGCAGAAACCATCTATCTATCCATCTTATTTCACAATTGATTACTCTATATCAGTTTTGTTTGTCGTCTATCCATCCATCATCCATCCACATCCATCCATCCATCCATCCATCCATCCATCCATCCATTTCCCTTCTGTGTTTGCTGTGTTTTTTAAAAGCTTACATTTTAATGGAGGTGTAAAACGTCGTGACTCTCACCTTTCTGTAAAATCAATTTCTGCCTCTGTGTGCGTAACGTAAGCGATCCAACTCTGGGGTCAAAGGTCGACAATACAAAACGTTTTCCACTGAGCCAGATCTCTGGTTGCTGGCAGTTTCCATCCTGAGAAGGTGTTCATGCTCCGTCCTAATCCGCAGCAGATGGCCGACCCAACATTTAACAAACATTTACACTCACACAGCTCACATCGGGTCATAACACACGCTACTTTACAGCGAGCTCAACTCCAAAACCCGGCTGGAAAACCACTGAGGGGTTTGCCAAAGTACAACGACTAAAACTTTACTGCAGCAAAAGTTGTAATAAACTGAAATTCAACTTCATTTTCCTTCCCTCCTCATTGTTGGTGTAATATCAGGAAAGGTAAAGAGTCTGGCCTGTTCCTCTCTGCAGGAGAGAGACCCCGCCGCGGGTCACATGTTAGAGAAGCTTGGCGTTCGGAGTCATGGAGGTTGACACAGAGTCCCACCCTGAGCCCAGTGGGTGTTTGTGAACAGTGGGCCTGTTTTGGAAGAGTGTGTCCACACCACAGCTGTTGCACAGTTCAAGGCGGAGAGTCCTTCTGGGCAGGGGACTGGGCGGTAATGAAAATTCCCCAGGAGAGAGGCGAGGGGAATTCTCCACTGTTATTTGTTATGGGAAAATAGAGAAGACAGCGACAGGAGGGGGAGAGGCAGCGATGTCAGAGGAGGGGAAGGACTCGGAGGAGACGATTCGCCGTCGGTTCGCTTCTCCTCAGGTGATCGGCGGCCCCGAGCGGAACAAAGGGAGGGAGTCGGAAAACTAGAGCGCTGAAAGACAAAGGAAATGACAGGAATCTCACAGGAAGCACTGCAGAGCACTAAACCTTACCAAGAAGGTATTTTATTTTATTTTAAGGTGATAGATCCGTGAAAACTGCAGTATGTAACTTTTATTAAAAAAATATTTTCTTACATATTTGGCGTAACTGTCACCATGTCGTGACAGTATGTTGTGAGACAGATAATCTGTGGAAATAATTTGCTTTTCTGCCTTTTCCCAGTTCTCCCAGTGCTAACTGGGAACATGCAGTCAGAGCCAGGAGGTGGGTATTAGTGCTGTCAATCACCGTCTGTGTGGCGCTGCTCATCCACCCTCCTCCCCGTCCCCACTACATGCTGGAACTCAGCGTGGGTTGCTAGGTAACAGGCTTGGCTTTGCTGGGGTTGCTAGGTAACGGCGCAGTGCATGCAGATTTGTGACGTTACATTTGAGAAGTTTTTGAATCGGCCCATTTTCCAGACACCCAAAAACACCAGCTGGGTGTTTTTTTTTCTAAACATGCAAAATGTGACTTTTGGATAATACGTCCCATTTCAGAAATAATTTACGTAAAACAAGCCTCAATATCTTGCTGGTAAGTAACTCCTTTTTTGAAGTGTACTAATATATTTGCATTAGAAAATAGATGAAAAACTTGGTCAGATCTTGTGTTTTTGCAGTGTAGAAATCATAAGAGGAGTCACATTAAAACAAGCCTCCAACTGTAGCTGTGTTTTCCTTAGATACGTGATATGCACAAGTCGTGATCTTGCTCCAGCTGTGCTCGTTCCAGTATTTTATCCCGGAGCTCTGCTACTTCAGTTCTGTGTGGGCAGATATAAGCTGGACACATGCACACTCAGGAGTACAAGCTTCTGTTTATAATGAGCGGGTTCCTCGCTGTTGAGACGTATATTCAGATGGGACTTGGCACCGCACTTCATGGTCAAACCTTTAGAGTCCAAACACCCTCGCTAACAGCTCGCTCTAAGCGTGAAAACCACAGTTAAACCTTCAGACACACATGCCCGCACACGGACACACTCAGAAACAAAGAATTGAGGTAAAGTGAGACCAAGAAACGGCAAACTTATCAGCTCAATGTGTTTCTACTTTTCTAATCTGCATCATTTGCTCTGAGCAAAACCTTAACGGGGAACGGAGCCATGGTCAATATTATGTCTTGGCGCGGTGACCGTTCCTGAACACGCATGTATGCATGCTCACATGCGTGCACAACGGTGGACAAAAGCTCACACGCTGAACTCTGTCCACCCACTTGCCAGAAAATTATTGTCTTTTTAAATAGGGCTGTTATGTGAAAAGAGCTCAAATGTGGTAATATTCACTCAACAAATGAGGTAATTATGCGAGGCCGATAGAAGTATGCGCCACCAATTATTTTATGAATAAAAAAACTAAGAACTGAACGTTCAAGAGGCCCAAATGTAAACACTGTAAACAGGACTGTGCTAAAGCGTAAACGTCTATAAATAACCAAACTTCACTCATTTTTCATACTATTCAGTTTGTAGTTGAAGAAATTAGGAAGATTAAAGACAAATAAAAATATTTCTGACCGAAAAGACTCAAGAGAGACTTAAAAATCCTGTCCTTTAGAAACAAGAAAGAAATCCTGACAGGAACAGAGAGATTCCTCATCCTTTATGACAGGGGTGCCCAAAGTGGGTCCTGGAGGCCCGGCATCCTGCATGTTTTAGTTCTCTCCCTGCTGGTAATAACAACCTTTCCAGCAAGTCAATTCTCTACTTGGACCTTCTAATGAGCCATTATTTGACCCAGGTGCGTTAAACCAGTGAGAACTAAAACGTGCAGGATGCCGGCCTTCCAGGACCCACTTTGGGCTCCACTGCTTTATGAGGTCTTAGCTATCATTAGGAATCAAGTTGTTTGTGACAAAAAACAGCTGATGCACCAAATTTACTCTAAACAAAACCTTCAAACATCCGGCTGATAACTATTAAACCACAGTTATTATCAGGAAACATTAGACCACATTTTCACGTTATTAAAATAGTTAACATGTGTCATCTTTTCTACATCAGTTTTAAGTAGGACAGGAATTTTAACACATTTATTTAGGTTAATTAGCTACATTGATGTTAATGCGTTAACATTTTTCTCGCGATATGAATTACCTTTTTCTTTTTCAATACAAAGGTTCCAGCTGGAACTTTTGTATTTGTATGTTTCTGGTGCACCCATAAATCTGACGCACAAGCAACATCCGCTAACAGCGATGGACGACAAAACTGCTTCTCTTGTTTTGGGAGTTAATTTCTGCTTCAAAAATGACCTGACTGCCTGCTGGAAAAAACTACTGTTGTGTTCAAGAAGTGCTCAAAGGAGTTAGCCTAGTAAAGGAGCTATTCAAGCCTAAAATAGCATCTCGATGCTAATCATGTAGCAGCAGCACAGCTACATGATGCTAATGTTAATTAGCATCATGCTAATGTCAGCAACCACAGCCTACTTTTGTAAAGCAGCTCCATGAATGATCGGTGAAAGCTGAGTGGCTAAAATAACAGTTAGCTCCAATCAGAGGGTGAAAAACCTGAATAAAGTCAAAATGATATTTTTGGATTTCTGAATTACGAAATTCAGTTCAGTCTCATGAGAGCTGGATATTTTATTACACGTCTGTCAGTGAGTCACTTTTGTCTGTCAAAATGTTTTATTATTTTGTCACTGATTCAACTGAGTAAATAGGAGCAGATTCTGTCTTTGTGACAGGCTGCTGCCTGAAGATTTGAAATTGGTTCTTTGTTAAGTGGTCTGCACGTTTAGACACAACACCGGCTCATCCCCTGACTTTATGAGCCTTTATATGCCTGAAGGCGTGCAAAGGAAAATTTTAAAACACTTTCACAAAAGCTGCAGAACTACCGATCGGATGACTTTTAAAGAGGTGGAGAATATTTAGTTGTCCAAAGTGCGGTCCAGGGGCCATTTGCGGACCTTGAAACAATACTTGGTGCCCCTTGATAGCAATTTAAGACTAGCCTAAATTTGGTTTGCAGCATCAGGAAGTAAATCCAGATTCAAAAACAATGTTAGGCGCAATTTTGAAAATGTAGAATATAAGGTGCAATACAAAGCATCCATCCATGTTTTTGTTTTTAATTTGATTTAATTTATCAGTAAATAGTAAACATAAATATCCACTGACTTTTTCTAAAATGAATGTTTAACCCCTTCAGACCTGGTTTCTATCTGCAAATAAATAAATAAAAATTTATTCAAATTCAACATTGAAATAAAAAGTAATAATTTTACAAGCAGTTCAAAGACGTCAACATGTATACATAACTTAATAATAAAAAAATGATATTGAAACCACTAATAACCTATAAAATGCTTAGAAATACGTTTTTCTTTGCATGGTGACACTAAATAAATAAGTGTGACTGATATACCTCAACTCCTGATGCACAATGTGATGGACATCCAACCCTGAAAAACCCTGCAATTTAAGGATGGAAAACTATTTTCAGAATAACTTCAGACAGTAGGAACCATAAACTTCAAAGTATATTTTTGAAAACAGGAACTTACTCCTCCCTTTTCTCTAGTTTCAAAGCAACACTTGTCTTATTGCAATAACTGATGTCATTGGTCAATAGTAAACTAGTCAATCACATCACAAAATCCTTTTTTTCTTTAACTATATCACGTCCATTCCTGTGGACAGCGGGTCTGAAGGGACTAATAAACTTTTGAAAATGGAGCAAAGTTGAGCCTTTTCCTGTTCTGGTTGCTAAAACGGCCTGACGAATGTGATCAACCTGAAAAATGTAGGATATGGTTTGTTGTTGTTTGGCTTTTTGATTTTTTCAATCTGCAATAATTTTGCTTGTTTACAGAAATCTGATGATGTTGAGTTTACTGTTGATCAAGTAAAAATGAAAACACAAAATAGTTTTTGCAATTATAATAAATTGGCCACTATGCCATAAAGTTTGGACCGTAAATGTGAAAGGCATGAGGGATGACTTCAAACTTTCTCCTTGTGCTCTGTACACAGACAATAGATAACCTGGAAACAGAGAACAGAATAAAAGAGGAGTAAAAGTCGTGTGTACAGTAGGAGACGGTTCTGTTTAAGGGATCTGAGGTCTCTGAAGGATTAATGGTGGCAGGCCAGGCAGGCTAATCAGAACAGCGGATAAGTCCCGGTCATCCAGGCGTTGAGCTGAATAAACATGAGGCTCTGCTGATATCTTCCACACACACACACACACTCACAGACATAATCACACACATGCAAACGCATCAACCGGATCTGGGAGAAGCCAGACTTGTTCCAGCGGATGATGACAATAAGTAGGCCGCGTCCCGAACACCTGAAGGAAACCGTAGGCAGCGCGCCGTCTTCCACCGGGTCACTGACTGCGGCGTGTTCCTGCTAAGCCTCTGATAAGTCCGCACCGCATGCAGACAGTAGAACATGAAACACGGCTGAACCGGGGGAAAGTCATTAAATGTCCCTCTCTCTGCTAATGTCACATGTGTTTCATATTATACAATCTGTTCCATTTGGAACTGGATCCTTGTTCAGTTCTTTGGAAAAAAGAAAAGCTTTCAACATATGTTGCACTTAACTCGAAATCCCACTCCCTGTTCTCTGTGAACAATGCTACCTTGTGTTCCTTTAAAAGTGGTCGTATTTTTAATACGGTTTCTAATCTGGAGAATTCCTCAGGTTTATCTGAGAAGTTAAATGGATTTTTTTCACAGGAAAAATGAGATGAAACAACTTTTTTTGCTCTCTTTCTGCAGAAAAACAAGCTGGAAAAGGACTATCAGAGTGGCCGTGCTTGTTGTGGCCGCACGCCAAGGGTAGGTATGCAGCCCAATGGACACCATCTGCATGAACACTTCTTTTTTTTTAAAGCAAGCATTTCAAATGTGTGCCTGCCAGTGTGTGTGTGGGCGTTTGAGTGTGTGCATGTGCAGAATCGGAAACCAGGAGCAAATGCTTCACGGCAAATCGGGGGGACGAGGTGGGAGAGCGGGACATTCCTGCGAGATGACAAGCCGTCACAGTCACACACCAGCAGAGGAATGTTGGGAAAACAGAGCGGGTGGGCGGGGGGTGCGGTGCGAGGCGAGGCGAGGCGGGGAGGACGACTCCGAAAGACGCAGAACGGAGAAAAGGTGACACTTCTTTAGACCGGTAGTCATGGGTTTCCAAAGAGGAGGAGGGCAGCTGTAATTAGTTTGCAGAGATACAGACGGAGAGAGAGAGGAGTGGATGAGAGAAGTTTGACTTTTGCCCCGTCCGCATCAGTAACCCGCCCCACCACAAGTCCCAGCAGCCCACCCCTGCCGCTCGCTAACTCCAACTTCTGTCATGCAACTGAAAAACCACTGGAGGGGTGAATGAAAAAGGGGGAAATGGACGAAAACAGATCCGTCTGTGTGCAGGAGGCTGAGTGTGAGTCTGAGCGGATCGCTCACTGCAGCCTTAAGAAACTTAAAAAGTCTAAAAATTCATGGGTCTAAAATTAAGGCCTTAAAGTGTATTTGATTCATTTATTAAATGTAAGTTGGTCCTAAATATGCACAGGTTTTAAATGTTGTCTTAGAAAGACAATTCAATCCCATACAAATATAGAAAATAAATAAAATTACAAGTCATAATGTTAAAGAATAAAGTCAAAATAATACAGAAATAAAGTTGTAATAGTGAGAAGAAAGTCAAAATAATAGCACAAAAATAAAGTCAAAATACTATGTGCATAAACTCAGAGTATTTTGAGAATAAAGCCGTAATATTGTGACAATAAAGTTGTAATTTTACGACTTTATTCTTTATTCACTTTGTCGTAAAATCTTGTATATTTCATGTACTTTTTTCCCTCCCATCATGCAACAGTTTGAGTCACAGACGTCTTGATTACGTTCTGATTCGAGGAGGTTCAGAATAACCAGCCAGCTTTTCTCTGTCTGTCATCAGTAAGGGCCGTAAATTTATTGGAAGTTGGTTGGATGACGCTCATCTTCACCATTGCCTCACTTCATCACCCTCCAACCGCTTCCTGTCATCTTCTTTGTCTTTTCCGCCAGTAGTAACATCCTGTTGTTAGTCACAAAGCAGTTTTGTGGAACACACTCATTTCAATCCAGCCACAAAAACCACCTCACCCAACCGGGCTGGACGATACGGACTTAAAGATTTATGCTGATGTTTTGTTGTACTATTGTGATACAGAGAAAAGGACAATTAAAACTAATTATTTCTTCTTTTTTAGGTAACTGTATGACTGCGACTGTGAGTCGCAGCAATTAAGCCCCACAAACACAAATATTGCTCTTCATATAATTGTTAGAATAAAATCGTCATATTACCAGAATAAAGTTGTAAGATCACAATTTTATTCTCGTAATTTTTGTAACATTTGCAACTTATAACATTTGTGATGTGATTCTTCAGGACACCAGTCAATAAGCGATAAATTAATAAATTGCGTGTTAAATTTAATTTACCATTTGCATGATTTATCATTTGTCCTCTTTTCTTTTTTTCTGGATGACAAAAGTCTTCAGTTTGGTGTCTTGATCTCAACCAAGTCCTTTTTAAAAGGGCAGTTTTGTTTACAGAAACTTCATAATTAATTTTACTTAATGCTTTAGTTGTTTTGTAAATTTATTTACAAAACAACTAAATGTTCCAATGTTCATTAGAATCTGAAGTTTATCGATCTTTGAGATTATTTCATCATCATTATTTATATTACCCGAAAATGGTCTCACAGCAGCAGTATTATTGTTTATCGCAATAACGTTTGGAATAATTTATAGTGCAGCAAAATTTATCATATCAGCCCTAGCAGTCACATAAAGTAGAGTTATTTGTCACTAAACAACATGCAGTATTTTCAAATTTATTGGTATCTATTGACATTTTCATTGAATAAACAGTGGAGAAATTAGTAAAACTATTCATAGACGGTTTTAAACATCATTAATTGGAATTTATCATAAGGAGAAATTCTTATCATGATAAGTTTATCACGATAAATGATAAGCGATACTTTAAGTGCCCATGCCTAAATAAATATATGTAAATTTTTTGTACATTTCTGCCCTGATACGGGTCTTAAAAGTCATTCATCATGGTCTTAAAAGTCCTAAACTTGACACTGAAACAAGCGGCGGTGAATGCCTCTGGTGGCAGATTCAGGATATATAGACCCGGCAACGACTGAGGTGGAGAAGGAGTGTGAACACCAGCGAATATGCGCTCCAGATGTGTCGGCCTGTCACGGCGCGAGTAAACACCCCGGCTGATGGACAGCTCGGGACTGGACGGCCTCGCCGTCTTCCCCCCGGGGAGCCCGCTGGATGGGGAGCGCGGGGGGATTGTGGGGAGGAGCTGAGGGAAGCAGTGGGTGAAGGAGAGGGACCCCCGCCTAAAGCAAGTCACCCTGAGGACCCGAGTAGCCTGGCAGGCTGGATGTGGAGGAGACAGAGGGAAGGAAACAACAGTAGGAGAGGGAGAGGAGGAGGAGGAAGAGTACATGGGGCAAAGAGGACTGGGCTTGATTGTTCCCCCTCTGTCCCACCTCCATGTGGCCTCCAAGGGGGCTCCTGCAGCCTCAGCAAATTTCCGTCTGGCACGGACTTGCGAGCTCCTGGGAGCAAACTGAAATATGAACCGCAAGACAGGAAAAGGGACAGCGAAGGAAGAAGAGAGAACAGGGATGGACAGAAACTTTAAGCGTAAAAGCTCAGAGTTCAAAAGACAGGATTCTTCCAAAAGCACATCAAGAAAGTTTAAAAATGTTTGCTGGACGATGCGGCTGCATCACGACGTCACGCCTGTCGTAATAAATCAATTAATGACATCAGTTCTTTAAGGAGATGAGCAGCAACAGACTTTACTGATCTGGATAAATGTCAAAGTGAAAACTGATTTCTACTAAATAATAACAGTTAAATAATAAAACTATGTGAGATAAAGTAAGTGATTTCCCCTTTCAGTGAGTATTTTGAACCTGTGGTTGCGATGGCAGCAGGAGTCTGTGTGGATCAGGCTGCACATCCTTCTATGATCTCCACTCCCATCACTGTGAGACTTGCACCAGTTTTCTGGAGCTCTGGTGAATTAGGTCAGTCACTTTAACATACATTTCACATATTTTTTATTTAACACTCATTTTGTAGAAAATTAATTTTTGCTTTTGAAGGTTCCTCAGACCTTCTTCATCCAGGGGTTGAATAATTTTTACAGACACTGTAAGTGTTATTCATGTTTATGTGAAACAAAACAAACAATGATCCGGCTGTCCTGGATGACTAATGTCCCACAAATCCTTTCGGCACAACCGATGTGTTACAACTTTGTTTTGGTTTCTTCAGAAACAGTCTTCTAGTGAGGGGAGCAATAATAGCTGCCATATTTTATTTCACAAACACCAGGATGTGAGAGATGTGAGGAAGATACAAACCTCGTTATGTTTTAGTAAACTCAGCAGACGCTGTGGTTTTCAGGCAAGTTAAAGAGCTTCAGGCCTTTGCAGGAGTTTTTCACCTATTCATCCGTCATCAGTCGACTAGTGTGATCTAACTGTTTACTTCAAGGTGGCAGATGTAATTTATAAAGATAAATGAATTTTAAACAATACATAATAGAGTTCATGGACAAAATCCAGACGTTTTCTTTCAAGTGTTTCACTTACTTAAATAAACAAACAGTTATTATATTACTAAGCAATAAGATCCAATTAGTTTAACATTAACGGAGCTTCTGATGTTTTTTGTTTTTTTTGCCATTTTACTATTATAAACTTTTTAACTGATCACAATTTCATGACTTTAAGATCACAACTGACAATAAAATATAAGTTTCTAGGCTTAACAATTGGATAAAGATGAGCCAGATTTGTACTTATGTTTAAATATTATTCTTGTTTTGTCTCCAAATAAGATTCAATGCAACCGATTCCCTTCAGACGTAACCTGGTTGGTGAAGAGTACAGGTGTGTGTAATTTAACCAGAGGCTCGTCTCACACGGAGATGAACACGTAAAATTTGTGTAAAAAGTTGGAAAAAATGGATGCAAACGCTGCAGTGAGAATGTCGTATCACGGAAGAAATGCAGCTCGCATGCAAACGCTGAAATTTTTCAAATATGAACCTCGAAGTACCCAAAGCCTTCTGAAACATGGTGGTGGCAGCATCATGCTACAGGAACTCTGTTCTTCTGGAGGGACAAGGAAGCAGGTTTGAGTTAACTGATTATGTGTCTGGAAAACATGAAACCAAAGTTCAAAACTAAAACAGAACATTTCAGCAAATAGAATCTAAAGTTTTTCTTTTCAATCTCTTGATTTATTTCTGTTTTAATTTAAGTTAAAAATGCATCTTGCTGCCTAATTAAGAGTATATTAACGTCACTGAAAGCCGCATCTCCAAAGCTGACAGCGTCCCGAGCCGAGAAAAACGACCAGAACCTCGTCTGTAATCATATACAGCAAATGTGATCTGGCACACATCTAATCCACCTTGGCCGAGGTGCTCCAAAAGCACATTAGTCGATCCGCGTGTGGGAGCAGATGCATTTGAGTCGCGTCAAGTGCAATGGAGGCGCTATCAGAAAGCCGCTCCGATGACACTGCTGCATTAAGCAGCTGTCCACTCCCATGATCATTAGCGCGATATGGATGCAGCGAAGCAGGGAGCAGGATGCCGGATTGCTACAAAGACAGCTCTCCAGGGGGAGAAGGGAGGGAGATGAGTCTAAACAACATCAAGTCGCCGCAACCCTCAGAGACACGGCCAGAACTTTTACAAGCACAAAACAAATATACAGATTGAATTCTCCCAGCATCCTCCAGCGATTAGGCAATGTTTCCTCACCCGGCTGCATCAAATTCAGGGGCAGCGTGGATGTTTTAGAGTCACTTTTCTCTTCCTGAATTTGTATTTGAGTTGCTGTAAGGAAAGAAATAACTCCAGAGAAGGTGATCTGTACTATTTTTGAGTGTTTGTGTTTTTTATAATTTGGGATGCACCTATCCACTTCTGTGACTCCCGATACCGATATCTGAGGCTCAGTATCGCCCAACACCGATCCGATAGACAAACATATGTCTAAATTGATCTTAATGTTTCATTTTGAACAGACATGAATTAGTGGCGCGCCTTTAGGGTCCAGCTGATTGATCTCCGCCGAGTTCCTTAATTTTGGGGGATCTGTGATTGGCCGATGCTTACACATGAAGCCGATTTTATCCACTTCAACAAAAGTCTAAAAATCAGTCACTGTCTCTTCTGCTCTCCCCTGAGAAGTTTGATGGACACATCAACCCACCAGATCTTGTCTGCACGCTTGCAATTAATAGTCACCACACTGATCCAAGCTCAGCAGCTTCCTTGCTATATTTAGCAAAATTCAGAGGAAAAAAATGGTTTCGGCCAAAATCGGAAACAGCAAGTCAGGCTTTTTAAGATCAGTAATCAGGAATTGACAAAAAAATCTTGCAGTTGATGCATCTCGAACATAAATGTTTTGACTTATACATTTATTCGGTAACGCAGCACCAGTTGTATTAATTCAACGTTTTCTGTTAAGTTGAGCATTGCATTTTTGGTTACAAGTTTCTTTTTTTCAGTGTTATGATCTTTATATTTATTTTGCATAAATTGATAACAGTTTATTGAGTGAAAAGATTCGTCTTTTGTCTTCTTGTGGGCGGAGCCTGTGGCTATAAAACACGTCTCTCCACTGCAGCGAGTCCTCTGACTTTGTTTATAATTTTGCATAATATTTCCTCTGTTGTGTAAATTGTTCACTCACTATTCAAGATATCCGCTGAGTTACCATGATAAATAGATAATTGGTGTTTGGTGCTCCACCTGTTCCATTTGGTTGGTGTAAAACCTGCTGATTAAGGGAGTTGTAGTTCCCTCTTCTCTTTGAGTCAAGGTCTACACATTTGCACAATGTTTCTCCTTTTAAATTCTAATAAATTATGAAAAACTTACATTTGCTAACTGTGCTTTGCTTTCATAATACATGCTAATGTTACCTTGCTGTTTTGCAAGGTTAGCTTAAGCGACCTTGAGGACAACATGTTCTGAAGCCACAAATCTAAAAAGTGAATTTCAAGAAACCCTAAAAACTCTCACTTCTTGGAAAATACCTGATTTGGGATTGGGAGATTAAGAAAAAAATCCTTTCCCTTAGAAATATTTAAAGTTTGAATGACTGTGTTAGCCTTTAGCATTTAGCAAACTGTAACTGGAAGATGTAACCTTGCTCCTTGACGATTCTCAGCCTCAAAGAGGCTCAGTCGTATATTATGAAACAGCGTCTAATTAGTGCTGCGCTAAGTTTTATGCAAGGGATTAAAAATCAAAGTTTAACGAAAATTATACACAGGAGAAAAAAAGTTTTCATTAAAACGGTTGCCATTAGCGATGAGCTAGCCAAGCGAGGATCAGGGAAAACCAGAAAACCAGCCTGAAATCCAAACATTGCGCACTTCATGTTTAATTTGTGCTCAGTTAGTTTGGAGTGTGTGCCACTAACAGTGATGAGGCCCTCCTGTGTTTTCTGGCTGTGCAAAGCGAAGCCACACAGGGGGTCATTATTTGTGACGTGAGGAAGGACAGGCATGTCTTCCTACTGCACAGATTTTCCTGTACACACCCCAACTTTTGTGCACAGTCATTCTGTCCCTGCTGTACACATGCAGCATAAGTCTCCCACAATGTGTGTGTGTCTGTCTGTGTGTCTGTCTGTGTGTGTGTGTGTGTGTGTGTGTTTACTGAGCTATGGAAAGAGGTTCACCTCCGAGCCATGGGGTGAGTGAAGATTCCTGGCGCAATGGGACAGCCCGCAACCCAGTCCATCCCAGTAGACCCCTGTCATGACTGCCTGTACCCTCTGATTTGGACTGAGGGCAATCAAGCAGACCCAGTAAACAATACAGAGCCAGGGCATTGAAAACCACAATAGCTCTTCAATGTATTCCTCTTAGATCACCAGGGACACCAGTGTTTGTCCGACCACTGTGGAAGCAGAGAGAGGAAGTATGGAGAGACTATTAAAACAATCAAAGATGCTATTTAATGCTAATGGACGATGGGAAGACATGGCATACGGTTCACTAACAGAGCTTCTTAAGGAACGTCCATTAGAGGCTTGGTTTACGGGAAAACGTATCTTTCTCTCTCCCAATTCTATATATATACATACAACACAAGAGCAATAATGCAATTACTTAAAAGTTATTGTGTCTTACAAGTCCTATGAGCAAATCTATTCTTATCTGTTGTGTCCATGTTGGGTTTTTAAATAAACTGCACAGGATCTGGATACCATCTCATCTCCAGACAGAAGAATAAAAACCTTTCCTTTGACATGACCTGCATCCACACTGACACATGATAAGGCTGCTGAAAACTTCTCATTCTCACTATTTATGAGGGAGATCGCAACCTACAAAAGCAGAAATTGTTGTTTTTTCTCTTTCCACTCATCTTAATCCAAACAAACCAGGAACATGGTGTATAGTTTGTGTGTCTCCAAAATAAACTTTCACCAGATCTGGAAGCCATGAATTCAGCAAGCTGATTATCGTGCTCTAGTTAAACGTTGGTGTCAATGACACAACATGTACTGTAACGTAGACCGACTTACTGATGAAACTCTTAACCAGACAGAAGAAAAAGTAGTAAGCTACACTACCTCAAAAGACTGAAGTATTCAAGGTATTGATACTTGGATTGAGAATCGATATTAAAGGATAAGCGTCTAGTTTATATTTGAGTATCAATCTGCACATCGCTGCAAGGCGGATGGGATGGGGTGGACTGGCTACCTGAAGGAAATCCCGCAGGTTAACTTTTATTTACAAAACACTACATGGATTCCTGCTGGCATACACTGTAAAACATTTGAAAATCAAAGCCCAGCTGCTGCCTTGAAAATACAGTTCAGGTCAACATGAAAACTGTTTTGGTTTTAACTCAGAAGTTAAAGTTCATGAAGGTGATTTCAAAACAAGAGACAAGTTGTCTGTGAATTGTTTTTTAAGCTCATTCATCTTGAATTATGAGTTTTAACTTAATGCTGCAATTTAAACCAAACAAATCTGAGCACAAAGGATTTTATTTGCTCTTCATGGAACTTTTTAGAAGAAACATTTAGATTGACTGAACTCATCTCATTTAGTGATTTTAAATTTGGCTGATTTTATGTTTGTACCAGTTTGTTACAGCTTGACATTTTCGTTTCACAGTTTATTTTTCCGATGTGCGTTTGCTGCTGCCTCTCAGACAGGACAGCTTTTTAATCTCTTTTCATTTTCAAAAGTCCTTTTTGCTGAAAATAATTTGATGCCGATGTGCTTAAAGATTTATTATGTCCTTCTTTGTAAAACTGATATCAAAGCATAACTTCAGAAGATGCTGAACATTTCTCATTTTAATTTTTGTTATTTTTCATGTTGGAGTTCTCAGGAAATTACTTCTTCATTCTCCTAATATTATGATTTTATTCTCATATTATTTCAACTTCATTCTCCTAATATTATGATTTTATTCTCATGTTCTTACGACTTTATTCTTAACTGTCATACATTATTAATGTATTATAACTTTTATAACTTGAATCTTCTTATATTATGAATTTATTTTTGTATTATTATGACTTTAATGGTCTAATAGTATGACGGTAATATTATGACTTTATTCTCATAATTAAAGAATTTTATATTCTGGCCTTAATTTACCGTTGAACTTTAAAACTAGAGAACTTTTACTGACATTTGTTTTCTAACCAACTATATGAAACCTTCCTGTTAGAGGTTTTGATTTCACCAGAGAAAACTTTTTGAAATTCTGATCTTGGTCACAGAAGCAAACTATCTTTACACTAATAATTTTTTTTCATTGTTCGGCCAACCCAAGAGACAGAGATTTTTCATTAGTTTAGAACTTGTTGCCTTGGGGGGGAGCGATGAGATATTTGACCAAACACAGAAAGCCAATAAGGGGCCATCGATTAGGACGGGATGAGCACCATATTGGACGCAGAGATGGCAAAAAGAAATTAAAAAGCTGCAACAAAGAAATGGACGGAAACTAAAGTGGAACGCGTGGATCTCATTGCATCTGGAGGGAAGAAGTCACAATAATAAACCTGAGTGAACGATGAAAGAGCAAAGTGTACTGCAGGGTGAAATTAGTCACTGCCTGATGATCTGACGTCTTTTATGCATCTTCTGCAATCATGTCGTTTTAGATTTCTGGTAAAAACTGCCGAGTAATCAGTCAGAAATGGAGTTTGCTCTGCATTAAAATTTACAAAGAATTAAGAGTTTCTCACTTCCAAACTTGTTGCTGCATCATGTAAAACCTCATTTGCATTAAAACCGTGGCATTTCCTGCAGATGTTTCAAGACGTAAATGTCTGCAAGGATTTTTTTTCAGCCAGAGAGTAACTACCCACAAAGCCGAAGAACCAATATCTGAATTCAACAGGAAATGACCAGAGAATTTCAGCGTTATTGAGAGCAGGATGGTCACATATTTACATTTTTCTAACTGACTCATTAGGCTTTACTCGACTTTTTCAAAATTTACTTGATATATCAGCACAAAAATGTAATTAAGGTCGGTCATTTGTCGTTCACTTTCTGCTGCAGCAAAGAAAAAAAACTAACTCAAAGTCCCATTCATACCTTTAGCACCAAGTCATGCATCCTCTTTGCACAACGTTCTTATGTGAATGGAAACACCGGGCAAAGTCTGGACAGAATTGTCCACACATTCTCCAGGAAGTCTCCAGGGTTTAACAAACTCAGCTGCACAGGCCTGGCTGAAGCATTTGGTCTGGGTGGCTGTGAGAGCCGTCAATCCACAGCAGCGTTCAGAGCAGCACATTAAACATGCTTCAGCTTCATTATCTTTATGTGAGCACAACTCAAAATGCTCTTCAGAGCTGATTGCACATTCTGAACGTCAGCAATATATTTATCGCTAGTTTGTCAATCTACAAAAATTAGAAAATGTCCTAGTTAAAACATTTAAAGATGGAGTTTTTGTGAGAGTCTGCTCAGTTGTAACCAGGGCTTCACGTCTGCGCTGCTTGGACTCCACCACCTCCTGCGCCTGTGAACGGCTCTTTTCCAGCCCAGGATAATTGGACGACATTTTACAATACCTCAGCATTTGGAGGTTTTTCCTCACAAGCAGAAGGTCACCCAGCACGTTGTCTACTGGGTTAACGTCAGGGAACTGGGCCGACGACTCCACAATGGCAGTTTTATTGGTCCTGAACCCAGATGTACAATGTGTGGGGCTCTTACCCTCCTGAAATACAGATTTCAAGGGACTTTCCTTTTCAAAGTCAGACAATGTATTCAGGCTGAACCTTCATCCCCGTCTGAAACACAGAGATCCAACGCATGGACCAATAAACGCTTCCTCACATTTTGACAAATCAAAGAGAGGAGAAAACAAAATGAAAACGAGTAAATCTAAGTAAATTATAAATATGATTGCATTCATTACTTCCTGGTTCTCATCCAATCACGTCGCTCATCTTTGTTTCTGTCTTCCAGACCTCAGCAGCACCACATCAACTATTTAAATAAATCTTTTGAAACCATAACTTTGTGTTGGATTCCAGAAACACTCCAGGTATGTTTTTGATGTAAAGCTCAAAAAGGTTGATTTTACATAACACTGCCCATTAGGACTGTTGGAAGGGGAAGACGGGGTGAAATCGTGCTGCCTGAACCAGGAAGAAGTCCTGGATGCCTTTCCTTTAGGTGGGAACTGAAGGATTTGTTTGTTGCAGTGGAGTTTTTGTGAACGGGGAACATCGACATCAGCGACCTGTTGTTCCCTTAATCCCCACGACGCGTCCAATCATCTATAAAACAAAATGGTGGTCAGATGCAGACACAACTCCGGCATCTGAGACCAGAGGAATATTACGAGCAGCTTTCCCCGTTGCTGTTTCCGTGCTTTAATGAGCTCTTAGACCTTTTTTAATAACTGTTGATAGATGAGACACGCAGGGACAAACTGTTTCTAACAGAGAAAAGGTTGCTTTCTGACTATCGACTTCATTCAACGTTGACAACAGGGAATGAGTATGTTTGTGTTGTAAATAGTAAGTATGCAGGAGCTATAATATGAATTGGCTGCAACTGGATACATCTGACTAGGGGGCAAATGGACCTAATGGTAGTCTTAATGCTGGCCTTGAATAATGAGGCCTTTGTCTAATAAAACTGGAAAGCCTCCAAATACCTATAGGGACCTCAGCTAGTTAGTGCAATAACAGTCTATCAAAAGAGAAAGCAAAGTGATTACTTAGAGGGTAATAAATACAAGGTCCGTGCTGGGGAAGGACCAGAGCCTGGAGTGAGAGAAAGAAACAGAGAGGAACGAAAAGAAGACAGATGAAAAGAGAGAGAGAAAGAGCGCAGTAGGTTGATATAAATTAACACATCACAAAAGCTGTGAAGCTGCTGCAGGTAACTGCTTAACCTTGTAAATCTTTCAGTGGCTATAACATTAAAATTGCCTCAGTAAAGAAAAAAAAAGAAGTGCAAACTTCAGGCACAGGGACCTTGATTGTAACACAAGGAACAAATAAAATTCTTTGGAAAGGATAAAAGTTTCTCTCTCCCTGACAAAAAGATTATTTTTATTCTCCAAAACATTAAATTTCTCCATATTTTGCTTCAAACAGAAAGAACCACATGATGAATGCAATCAAAGGCACCAAGGGCAAAGAAGATTCCCTTGAGATGTAAAACTATTGTCCCCTATTTTAAAATGACAAAGTGGGAACTTTACACCTAAAATCCAAGCAGGTGAATTCCTCCAAAGCTAAAGTTTAGTTAGAGGAAATAAGCTTCACGTTTTCACACAAAGGGACAATAAAATGCTTTGCAGTGGGATTCCCAGAATGTTTTACCTGTGGACTGAACTCAAAGAAAGAGCTTCAGGGGTGGAGGACAGGACACAATAACACCACCATCAATTACAGAGAGAGGGAGAGACGGGGCGAGAGAGAGAGAGAGCGAGAGAGAGAGGGAGAGAGAGAGAGGTTGGGGAGCCGACGTGAGGATGGACAGCCTGGAGGGAGACATGCAAGATTGGATGACAGCCGGATTTGTTCTCCACCATGTTGGTTCCAGTGAAAGTTGGGAAATTGTGATGCTGTAGCTGCTCTGTGTGTGTGTGTGTGTGTGTGTGTGTGTGTGTGTGTGTGTGTATGTGTGTGTAGGGGGGTGTGGGCGTGTGTGTGTACGTGTGTGTGTGTCCATGCTGGCTCAATTTCCACCGACAGGTGAGCGATTCCCGGCCCACTCCGCCTTAATGACCAATTTCCGCCAGGGGGTTCGCGTTGTGAGGATCGAACGGGGGAGGGGGTGCATCTCGCATTTTTCAGACAGGGTGCCGGCTTGCTGCGGGCCAGTTCTAATAATAAATCAAGATCATCCCAGGGAACCCAGTAAGCAGCAATAAACTGGTAAATAAAAAGCTCAGACCAGGCTGAGGTTCCTGTCAGTTCTGACTGTATTGGTTCTGTAGGAGGTCCGACGTCGAGTTTAGCCAGTTATTGTTGAAAACTGACCAAGAAGAGAAGCTGATGTTCAGACAGATGGTTCAACACGTCGTCCATCAACCCAAACGTTTCCTTCACCTCATGTTAAAGTGTAACTAACCACCAAATCATCTGCTTCTTTGGTAACTTTACAAAAATATGTTGTTTCTTAAAACTGTCAACATGCCCTGACAGATAATCTGTAAAAACATCGAACTCCTCCTTCTCCTCTGCTATTGCTGTGTGGAGAAATGCACTGCTGCTGGTGAAACGCAACCGATCAGAGCCAGGAGGAGGGTCTTAGCACTGTCAATCATGCTCATGTATGTGCTGCTAAATGTGCTAATGGTAGTGAAAGAACATAACATTCCAGGAAAACAGTTTATTTGCCATCACCTGTAGCTATGCTAACTAGCCTTAGCATTTATGGCAGGCTGTGCTATTGGGAAGGCGCTGTGGCGCAGCAGAAAGCAACACATACATGGGAGTGATTATTTTAGGAATTGATTATTCTGTTGATTAACTAGATAAATATCAATCAGAGAGGATAGTTTATAAATCACTGAATGGTTTCTCAGCACCACAACACACTGAAGATCTGCTGGTGTTGCATCAACCATCCAGACCTCTGAGGTCTTCTGGTTCTGGTTCTGCTCTGCATCAGAACCAGAACCAAACAAGAAGCAGCATTCAGCTTCTATGCACCACAAATCTGGAACAAACTTCCAGAAAACTGCAAAGCAGCCGAAACACTGAGTTCCCTTCAATAAAACTGAAAACCCACCAGTTAAGAGTTTCCTTTAATTAGTAGTAACTGGAACAGTGATTAATATTGATCTTTATTTGCTTGTTTATGGCATCTGACAAAAGTTTAATGCTTGTTTCATACCTGATCACTGATGTTTTTATGATGTAAAATCACTTCAAACTGCATTATTGCTGAAATGTTCAACACAAATGAACTGATCTCAACTAGAGGATTCTTCCTACCATTTAACTTCCCTTTTTTCATTCAAATTTCTCGTAAAAATTTTAACTTTACAGATGCAAGTAGTCGAGACTCATTTGGATTTTTTTTTAAACCAATGAAGGAGCAAAGTGGAGGATAAGGAGCCGGTCTCTGTCTCCTCCTGTCTGCCCATTAAAGCCTGAATTCCTCCACAAACTGTTTGTTTTCAGTTCAACTCCTCCAGGCTGCTGCACAAGATAACCCTGCACTCCTTTCTGTGCCTGTCTCCGTCTTCTCCGCTGTCGCTCGCCCCCCGCTCCCCATTCTGCTGGGGAATCTGTCTCCTATCAACATGTGGCACATGTCCTTGACAAGTAAAGAGGACCCCTCGCCGCGGGAGCCGGGCCGCCGTGTCAACCTCTGCTTTTTTCCTCCACACTTTCCCTCTCTTAATATTGAGTTGCTGGGGTAAAAGGGGGCTGAAGGAATCTAATAACTGTGACAGTGGGGCTTTTTTGGCTTTGTTCCTGAAGCTGTGCAGACACACACAGGGTAGTCTGCTGGCTCTAATGAAAGGTTAAATGAATGGGACAAAGTGACAGGAGGTACAATAAAGAAAGAGGAGGGAGGAGAGGAGATGTGTGCAAGCATGTGTCCATGTCTGAGTGCCTTGGTGAGGAGAGCTGCAATATTTAAAACAGATTAGTTTGTGACAACGTGTGTGTAGGTGTGAGTGTGTGTGTGTGTGTGCGTGTGCATCCGACTGTCCCTCTAGGACACAGATGATGAGGAGGAATTCCAGCATGGGGTTCCTTGATAAACGTTAAGGTCAGCGTTGGGAGAGGGCGGGGGGACGGGGGGACGCATGTCTCGTCTTGTGCCTCTCTCTGCCTGCGCCTTGGTGGAATGCAAAGTCACATGAAAGAGGCCCTCTTTCTCTCTGAGACTCGTCTCTTGTGTCTGTCTCAAAAGCACCACTGTCCCCCCCACCACCTCCTGACACATTACCTGTCAGCAGATTTCTCCCCCAACTCCAGAAACGGCCTGGCGATCAGATGCACGCATGCATGTGTCTGCAAAGAGACTTTAGCTGAAAAACTTTGTGTTTCCCTCAAACAGGGAAAGTTTGCTGAGACAGAAGCAAACACACAATCCTGTCATCATGAGGCTGCTTATTTACTGTGATTATCGCCACAAATGGTGCCTCTTTCAGCCAACAATCACACGCTCGGCGTTCAAACGTATCATCTACATTTCTGGTCGGAGCAGTCAATTAAAACCGAGAACTAGGAAGCCGTACCTGAGGTGAATGAGTTATTGAGTTAATCTGCATGTTTGTGTTAAATCTAAAGTTCTAGACTTTGTCAGGACATTGCAATAAACTCCAAACATTGACTGGTTCTGGATGGTTTTTGTTACGGCCAGATCTCTCCAAACTACAGCCCCATTCACTATAATTAATACTAATTAAACCTTTTCATCTTCAAATAATGTCACGTTACGTTCATGCTCTTATTTTGAAGTGGATGAAGACGCAGCAGTTTTGTTTTCTGTTCTTATGTTCTCTCTTCTCCTCCCCAAATAACTGGATTTCAAACAAACACTAGAAAACAAGATATAAAAATAGATACAATATATGGGGACACTACAGGACATGTAAAAATTTAATTGGTGCTTGAGGGTTGTAGTACCTTGAGGGGAAATATAATTTAATTTAAAACTTAGCGCTTTAGCATTTGTGGATGTAATGTCTATAATTAGTGGTTTTGGTTTAATACTGATAAGTTTTAACTACAGTGAAACCATCTGAAATGACATAAAACAGTTTAATTCAAGTCAGTGTTTCATAGTGAAAGCAAAAGTCTATATTCACGCTCTTATTTTGAAGTGGCTGAAGACGCAGCAGTTCCATTTCCTGTCCTCACATTTTTTCTTTTCCTCCCCCAAGAACTCTTCTTCAAACAAGAAACATACAGAAACAACGTTTATATAATATTAGTAGTTTTTCGAGGGCAGATATAACTTGAATTGAATATTCAGCATTTGCTAAATATTGTGTTGGTTTAGTGATTTAACTCGGAACTAATTTATCTTATTGCTACCGCAGCTAACTGTTTGTAGCTAATTACTGTCTCCTGTAGATGAACGAGGAACTAATGTCTATAATCAATAATATAATTTATAATTATAAAAACTTTATTATGGAGCCTATAAAATATCTAAAGCTTCATTCATTCTTGTCTTTGTTTTACTTTAGCTGAGAAAATCCAACACTGGGAGAAATATGAATCCAATCAAAGAGTCTGCAGGTGAAATAAGAGCGTCAGGAAGAGTTAGGAGCAAAAGACCGAGACACGCGGGGCAATACCTCCAAAGTCAACATGCTACGTCTCAGTCCTCAGGAATTTTTCATGAGCCACCACTTATCTTGTCATATCAGATTTCTTCCACCAGCCTTTTTAGGAAAAAGGAAAAAGACACCTTTAGGGCAAATTATTCTCTTTTAATCAAATCACTCTGTATGGCCTGAGGATATCTCTCCATACCTTTAGAGTCACCGGGGCACGGCCATTAACGCACACGCCCCAAAAGAAAAAATGATCCCAGCAAACTAATATCCTCACGCTCTCTGTCAATCTGTTTGGAAAGAAGAAAGAAAGAATGGAAAAAGGGAGAAAGAAAAGAAGAAAGAAAAAAGGAAGGGAGAAAGTTAAGAAGGAGATGAGGAAGAAGGGAAGGACAGAAGAAATAAAGAATTAACAACAAAAACCAAGAAAGAAATGAAGGAAAGAGAGAGAGAGTGAGCAAAGAAACAAGGAAAAGAAAGAAAGAAAAAGGAAGGAAGCAAGGAACAAAGGATGGAAGGATAGAAGAATTAAAAAAATAGATAAAGACGGGAAGAAGAAAACAAAGAAAAAAATTAAGGAAGCAAGAAGGGAAGAAAGATAAAAAAGACACAATGAAAGAAGTAAAAAGGAAGGAAAGAAAGATGGAAGGAAAGGAAGAAGGAAAAAACCCAACAAGAAAATTAAAGCTCCAACTTCAAGCTGGAGTTTCAATCACAAGTAGAAAATCCAGATTTTCTCTCTGCCTGTTCATGAAAATCCAGCGAACAACTTTATCCTGCACTGCAGCTCATGCAGGCAGCAGCCATAAAATATAAATTATATCACATAACCTTATACCTCCCAGCTGAGCCATTTGGTTACAACTCTACTCCTGTTCGCTGCAGCTCCAGGTCTCTGGTATTTCTATACGCCGACATGAGTAACATCCCAGCGCCGTTCAACGACGTACGGATCACGGCCCAAATGGAACCGACTGGAGCGCCGCCAGGCCCAGACAACGAAGTGTTTACTTTACACAGCTGCTGGTAATTAGTTTTGGACAGAATCAATTAAGGCCAGAGGTGGGCGGAGTATCCAGAAAGTATACTGAAGAAAGAGTAGCACTACGTCAGCATGGTTTATTCAAGTAAAAGTAAAAACATATTTGGAAAGAAGTGTACTCAATAACTGATGAAATTATCTATCATTTAATATTTTAAAATTACATCATCAGACGGACCAAAATTTAAGGTGGATATTTTGGTATCTTAAGGACAAACATGACAATAATTCATATGATAACAAAAAAATAACAAAATTAGGCAAAAATAATTATTTTCCAAATCAGTTTTTTTCAATAAAAAACTTCCATCTATCCATCCATTTTCTTTACACCCTTCTTCCCTAATGGGGTCGGGAGGGTTGCTGGTTCCTCTCCAGCTGCGTTCCGGGCGAGAGGCGGGGTCACCCTGGACAGGTCGCCAGTCTGTCGCAGGGCAACACAAAGACATACAAGACAAACAACACACTCACACACTCACACCTAGGGAGAATTTAGAGAGACCAGTTAACCTGACAGTCATGTTTTTGGACTGTGGGAGGAAGCCGGAGAACCCGGAGAGAACCCACCATGCACAGGGAGAACATGCAAACTCCATGCAGAAAGACCCCGGGCCGGGAATCGAACCCAGGACCTTCTTGCTGCAAGGCAACAGCTCTACCAACTGCACCACTGTGCAGCCCCAATAAAAAACTTATGAACCTTTAATAAAAACTGCAGGTGTGTGTCTGGTGACTTTGTGGTTAAAACATGTTTTTCATTCAGTGGGTAGAAAATCCAGACATTTTACTCAAGAGTAAAAACACTTCACAGTAAAATTACTCAAGTAAAGTAAAAAGTACTGTGTAGTGAAATACCCCTAAAAGTTTTTTTTTTGTTTTTTTTTTCAAAAAAAGTTACTCAAGTAAGTAGTTACTCAGTCCTAAACCAGAGCAGAAAACTCAGAGAGTTGATTAAAAAACACATTTAACGTTTCTTTTTGTGCTTTTCAAAGTGACTTTCAGTCAGTGAGACTCCTGCAGACTCTTGTCCGGGTTTTCCTTTTTTCCAGGTTGTCCTGCAGAGCATTTTGATGAACATGCAAAATGAAGCTTTAGGAGAAAAAAGAGGTGCATGTAGCAACAAGTCTCAGCTTTACAGCTTAAACACACCTTTTACCGCAGAGACTGATTCTAATCTGATTAATTTGCCAATTGCAATTGTGATCTTTCTTCCCACCGCAGACAATACTATCATTTAGCAGATTAAAGCTTTTGTATAATATCAGGCCGTGTCATGAAACAACCAAATGACTTCTATGGATGACGTTTTGCTTTATAGCACTAAAAAGGAAAGTCGTTTATACAAAGTTGTCTTAACCAAAATGGATCAGATTTCCGTTTTTTTTAGGTTTGAGATGTTGAGTTTTTAAAATAAAACTGTAACACATAAAAGAGAGAAATGAACAGAGAAAAGTTCCTAAATGTTTTAATGTCAGAATCTCAGACTGTTCTCAGTGTTTTAAAATGTAAAACACTAAAGTTGACAATGAAGTTACAATAAATATTTATACAATAAACAGGTTTTAAGTAGAAACTCCTCTGGACCAAAAGGGAGCAAGGAAGGAAGGAAGGAGGGCAAAAAGAAGTAAAGTAGGAATGGACAAGGAAGGAAAGAGAAAAGGAAGGAGGGAAGAAGGAACAAAAAACAAAGGAAGGAAAGAAGAAGGAAGGAAGGAAGGACACACTGAAGAGCAACAGGATGAAAGAGGAGGAAGGACACAATGAAGAAAGAAGGAGGAAAGAAGGAAAGGACACAAGCTAGGACATGAGGAAGGAAGGTAGGATAAAATAAAAGGACAAATTTATACGATGGAATTTTTCATTAATGAGGAAAAAATCTGGAAATAAAAATGTTTTTGATTACAGTGAAACATTTCAGAGAACTTGGCTCTTTGAGAAAAACTTGCTGCTTTGTGAAAGTTTTCTAAAGTATTTTAAAGAAAATGCAACCTGACACGCTATTGGCTGCTGCTTACCAACCAGCCAATCCAGAAGCAGCATTGGCTGAACCTGTAAGTTCGGCGATGAACTGAAGACGTTAGCTTGAGCGTTAGCACCAGAACGATTTCCGCTGTGTGTATTTTAGTGCATCTTAAAGTATATTTGGGATTTGAAATATTAAAATTTTCAGTTAAGAGGGTTTTTCGGTAACATTCGCTGCGGTCCCTAATCTAACGCTTATTTTCTCTCCATATTTTACTACCATGCTGCTTTCTCCAAGCATTTTCCTTGGTGGACATAATTGTAGCACAAAATAACTTCATCATCTGCAAACCTACTTTAGATTGATGGATGGAGAGAAATGTTTCAACCTGTCAAAGTATTGATGGCTCTTCTACCTCACAAGCAGCTTCATCATTCGCAGTGGAGATACGCTGCGTTCTTTAGACGTTTCTACATCTTCAGCTCCGCGCCTCCGGGATGCTGCACTGGTTAAACAGGTGAAGAGAAATGATGGATGGATTTCATATAGTTTGACTCCAGTCAAAGTGTGGTATGTTTTCTGTTTTAAATGTGAATCGTTTTGAGTTTCCTGTCCCGACGTCTTCATCCGTCTACCTGGATGTTTCCTGGATTCATGCGCTGCCATCATTCCTACGCTTCGTATTTTCAACTTGCTTCAACCCCGTGCACTAAAAATGTCTCGTATCACTTCACTTAATTTAGCAGTTTAAATGCAGTGATGAATTATGAAGATAAAAGTGAGAAAAAGAGATACTCCATATATTAGGATTGACATCGGTATTGGCTGATGCTAAAGCTTTTGGATTTTTTTTTTCACAATGTATATATCGTATATGTATATATAAATATATATATATATATATTATATGTATATATAAATATATATATATATATATATATATATATATATCCAGGCTAATTTAGAATCCCTTCCATTTCTTTAACTGACGAAGGCTGAGCTGCAGACTCAGTTGAATAATTGTACGGGTTTTTGTTTACAAATGCAAACGATCTTGTGTCTCCTCAGGAAGCCAGAATGTTTATCTCTCAAAAATATTCAGATTTTTTTTTCCTTGCTGCAAAGTAAAGGTCTGAGTGAACTCGCTCCAGTATTTCTTTCTTCCTCTCGGTTTGAATTCATGACATTTTCTGATGGCTGTCTAAGAATCACATGAACAGAGACCAGATTTCCTAATGTTTTCTTGAGCGTAAGTGTGTGAGGATTCAGTTTCATACTTTGTGTAGCGAGAAAAAGGAGAAAAGTAATTATCTCTCTCACATGTATGTTGTTCTAAGTTACGTTTTATATTAAATTAGAAGTCCAGCCATACAATTTGTTTTAACATTTAATCGTGTCTCTGCTTGGTCTCTAAAGTTCACGGTTTGAGTTACGCTGCTGTGTTCAAAGGTTTCCACACAGAGACACCGCTACATTTACCCCCACCTCCCACTTTCAAAATATTACCTTTTCCGTCACTGCCAAGACACACTATCAGCCACACAGGAGATTACTGACGGAGCGTAGCTGGGATGTATCATTACAGCGAGCAGCTGGTTGAATTAAAAACAATTAATATCAAGCAGAAACGTCGGCTTGATATCATCAGGTGAGACGGAAAATGTACTCAAAATCTCCACATAGAAGTAAGAATGAAAGACAAAGTTTAGTTTAAGCAGAAATCTGTTTTTGGTTCATGACATATGTTTTTTTTATAGAAAAGATTAAAGTGGCATAGAAATGTCTTATATTTCATCTTAAAGGGGCACATGGTCAAATTTGATGTTGTATTTTCATGCCTTGAAATTGGGCCTGTGTCTCTTTAAGAAGCTCCTCCTCCTCCTTTTGAAACTCCACCTTCAGGAAGTCGTGGCTCCTTTATTAACCCTTCAGCAACGTTTTTACCAGCGTTGGACTGAGCAGAAGCTCCTAATGAGCTCAACAGTTCCACCAGGTGTTTGCTAATTACTGCTGGCTAGTTTGAAGGAGCTGTCTGGAGGCGGAGCTGCGTCTCGAAGGCGGAGCTAGGTCCACCGAGGCGTTTAGCATGGCTGAATGGAAATGAAAGGATTTCTCCAACATGCATGAAAGAATCAAAGCAACACCCCAGGTATATTTTTGTTGAGGGAATAACTTTATGACATGATGTAAAGCTAAAAAAAAAAGTAAATTTTACTTTTATGTACTGCCCCTTTAAGTGTTACCTCATATCACTCAAGAATCTCCAGTAGCAGTCAGTCTCATGATCAATATGAAGATGCCTCTGACTGAAGATTAACAAAGAAAACCAGAGGGTTATGTTTTAATATTACAGAAAATATGATTTGAAAGAAATTTACAAAGGCAAGAACATAAGTGAGAATTCCTATGAAAAGACTGAACGTTTGGAAAACACAGACAGCAGCTGCTTTTCCATTAACTTTACAATTTACAACTTGAACTTACAAAACTACATTAGCTTAATGGAGATTCTGAATAACCTCACGATTTTTGTTGAAAGGTTTTGCTGCTGGATGTTTTTTTTGTTTGTTTCTTGGCTGGATCAAAGATTGGTCTCTTTAAGAAAACTGCAGCAGAAACAGAAACAGTTTTCACGTCACACGAGTCACATGATCAAAACCACAAAGAAGACAACAGGAAGTAGACGTATGATGATGGCGCACCGTGTTTTTTTACAACTTACTGTATCAACACACCTATTCACGATATTTTAATTGTGTTTCTTATTTCATATAAACATCACAATAGCGAAATTGTGTTTTTTCGACGCTAGCTCAATATTACCAAAGTTTTGTGCATCTCTAAAGGAAACACGATTGATAGAGGATCAGCTCTGGCGCCATAACTGAATTATGAATATATCTAATGTAAATGTTTACATCCGTCACTGCCATGATTTTTAATGACTTATCGCATGAACAATTAATTTAATTTCTTATTTAATGGAAACACAGAAATAGCAAAATTGTGTTTTTTACACAAAGATTTGCACAAATTTAATGGAAACTCAGCTAATGAGAGTTCAGAAGGAGACAGACAGAGTGGGATAGAGGACAGCGTGCGTGCGTGCGTGCGTGCGTGCGTGCGTGCGGAGGGGTGGTTCACCATGTGAGCAGTAATCAGACGGAGCCAGCAGGGGGGACAGTGGAGGTTGGTGGGGTCAGAGCAGAGCACCACTAAGCAGCCCTTCTCTTCATTAGGGGCCTCTCTAAGGAGGGGGGCGTCACAGGCCTACCTGTCCACCAGATTATTGAACCGACTAACCAGTGGCTCACAAACACACACACCCACACACACACACACACCTCTGATTCTCCCAGACCCAGAGGAATCACGACCCAGCTGCAGCCTCGCTGATAACTTTAACTTTTTCTTTAACCTGACTCCGTCGCCGCTGCCGCTGACCTTCACCACTCTCTACTTTTGAACCTTTGTCACCTTCAGAAGATGAAAAATGTTATTTCCTGAACTCACAAATACTCACATGTCAACAGAACGAAGACAACTGAAACTGCATTTCACCTTGCGACTCTCAAGAAACTGCAGCATGAGGGTAAAAGGTGGAGGCTGAGATAGACGGCGATGTTTCAAACATCCCGCTGACAGACGGGCTGCAGAGCGTTTGAAGCAGCTACATTCATCCACATTTTCTGTAACAGTTTCTTTACTTTCCCTCCCTCTGTCTGCTCATGTCACGAAGTGTTCAATCCAAGCTCAGAAGAGTCCTGAACTGGGTGCTGTGGTGGCGCAGGGGCAAAGCACAACCCACTTAGTCCTCGTGGTGGTGGTCACAGGTTCGACTTCCGGCCTGGCAACATTTGCATGTCTTCCCCTCACTTATTCCCCTCTTTCCTGTCACACTACTTTCAAATAAAGGCCACTAGAGCCAACAAAACCTTAAAAAGAAGAGTCCTGAACTGATTTAAGACACATACGTTCTTCCCTGCAAAAAAACACAGAGAAGTTGCGTTTTGGATTTTGCGTTCATAAATAAACTCAAATCTCATGCAACAGGATTTGTTTGTTTCTCAGACTGAATCACAAAGAAAGCAGAATATTTAAGGTTCAGAGAAGGAAAACAGCAGCGCGGCTTCAGGCCTGCCACAAATGAAATGACATCCAACAAACATGGCACATGTGCAGCAGCTTTCTGCTGGCTGATAACATAATGACACAGCCAGTGTGTTCAGACAAAATCCTCCAACAGTTTTTCAAGCTGTGTGTCAGAGCTATGTTATTTTTAAATCTCTAAAAGTCCTGAAAAGTTTGTTTCAGTTGAGAAAAGGGGGTCAGTAAGGCTTCTGTAGTCAGATCTGGTTGTTTCAAAGAAAAACAAAGAAAGGGCATCAGAAGAGTTTCACTTAGATTCAGTCATCAGATGAAGATGAGAAATGTTTCTTTTTCTGGTGAGTTTAGTTCTGATCTTTGTAACTTTTGTCCAAATAAAGTTAAAACTCACTCATTTTACTCAGCAGCAGAGTTAGTTTGAGTAAATTTAGAAATGTAGAGCATAAAAAAATCATATTTACCATTGCTGCATGTTGTGTCTGACAGACCTCGGGGCTCCTGGGACGTTTGGAGACTTGTCCTGAAAAAAGTCAGATTTCGCCCTCAAGTGGGGGAACTTTCTCCCTCTTCCAGTCGCTTCTGAAATCAGGAACGGCGCTTCGGTTCTTCTCTTTCACCAACTCTGCCTCGATGTTTCTGGCAGGGTTTATTCACCTGAAGAATACAGTCACTCTTTGGGGGCTTTTTTGATTTAGATTTTTAATCCAGCAGGATCGCAGGAGTCGCGGCTGCTTTGCACGTCGGTTGGATACCCGTCGGTGTCCCGGAGCGGAGCGCTGCGCCTTGCGTCTGTTCAAACCCGCAAAGTGAAGAAATCAAGCTGGAATCACAGACAAGCAGGAGCTGGGCTGTTGCTGCTTGTCCTACCTTGATGAAAAACGGGGAAGAGGGAAGAGAGAGGGGGGTGAAAACGCCTTCTTTACACTTCCCTGGTGATTTCCTAGTGCAGAGTCAGCAGCCCAGTGTGCGCCGAGGAGCTGCGGACGGTCCGGGGCTGCAGGGGGAACTCGGGTGAATTCAGACCCTGAGTGACTGAGAACGGGGGTCCATCTGAGCTGATTTATGAGGCTGTGTCAGGACCGAGATCCCCGTCTGGTCGCAGCAGATCCGCGGGGAAAAGCCGTAGCCCCGAGATAAGAAGAGCTTGTGCAACGTTTGAAAAGTTTTCAGGGCAGTTTTCTGCTGCGCTCATTCAGATCAGACACGTTTACTGTCGCCCGGGAGGAAACACGCTGAATTAAACTACTTACTTAATGAAGTAAGAAAAATATCCCAAGATTTTTTTTACTTAGGCCTATCAAGGTGCCAATTAACTTTAGGTGAAAAAATTAAGTGTTAATTATATTTTCCTAACGATATTTTAATTACGAAACAGTTTTAAGTGACTTTTTTGTTCGTTTTGGACATTTTAGTTGTTGGCGTAAACATGTACAGGAGCGAGTTAAAGTCCACGTTTAGACTTGTATTTATAAACCTTTAAAAAAATGTCAAACTTAATATTTACTTTAATAGCCTGGCTTTGTTTTCCGTGTGCATGCAACAAAAAAAAAAGAACAGAAATGGAAGTAAACAAACTTTATCACCATTTTTCTACTGAACTAATGGTCCACATCACAGGCTTCAAGTCATCCTGAGTATAAAATTAAGTTTTATTAAACTTTCCTCCACCATTTAGCGCCCACTCTGGTATTTTGACTTCCAAATTTTCACAGGTGCATTTCAGTAAATTAGAATCTCACTGAAAAGGTAATTTGTTTTAGTAATTCAGTGAACATCACATGTTACACAAAGTGTAATTTATTTCAAGCCTTTATTTCTACCAATTTTTACCATTACAGCCTGATTTCCAGCTTCTGGAAGAATATTTCCTGAGTGCAATAACAGAAAAAGGGGGTTAATTCAGAAATGTTCTGGACATGTTTACTGTACAGCACAAGTTGAACTGAAGGCTTGGGGGCCAAATCCAACCTTTTACATTCACCATGTTTGGTTTATCTCTTGTTCTCACTTCTGCGTCTCATTGTTTCTATTTTGGATTTGTTTCTTCAGATTACCGTTTACTGTTTGTGTTAAAGATTCAGGATTTTTGACCCTTTTTCATTCTCTTTGCTTTGTTTATTTTTAACTTCACCCTGTAATGGAGAACCAGGTGAAGGCTTAGAAAAAAAATTTAGTTCACGAGAGTAAGGTCATTCGACAATGAAGTCGAAAAAATATGAGAATAAATTCATAATGTGAGAATAAAGCTGTAAAATAACATAAAAAGTTGTAATAGCCCATAATATTAATAACGTAGTAATAATAAATCATAATATTACCAGAAATAGCTATATAGCTGGTTTACGTATATTTCTGCTCTCATTAAAATGACTTTTTTCCAGTAATTTTATGACTTCATTCTGCTAATATTGCATCTTTATTCTTCTAATAATATGACTTTATTGTCATACTTAAATAAGAAATATATAATGTCTGATTTTCTGGCCGTGAAACTCCATTGAGACTCTTCACAGCTGTTAACCATTTCCTTATTTGCCCTTACCTGTTTCCTTTTCCAGCTGCATCTACTCACCTGTAATTAGCTCCTTCTATTACTTCCTCAGTGTTTAAGCTCTCCAGATCGCCTTTGGCTCCTCCGTTTCTGTTTCTGTTGTTTGTTAGCTACTCATTCTTAGCCCAAGTCTGAATCTTAAGCAGTCTTTGTAAGTTTTCTTTGTTTATTTTTTATTAAATTTTTGCTTCACTGCATAACTCTCTGGACTTGGGCCATTCTTTACTCCAACTGCGACACAAAGTTCCTCCATGAAGGAATGAGTGTGGAAACCAAAAATTAACACGAACCAAAATGATCCAAATACAAAACGAACATGATAAATAAAACATAAAAACCTCATAGATCACAGCAGTCAAACAGACACTGAAGCCAGACGAGTGGTCACCCTGTCGGCCCGTTCATCAAACATCTTAAAGCCCAAATCATCATCAGATTCACTGATAATCACACTGAAAACTACGCTACCATGATATGTTGGGGAAAAACTCAGTGCTAAACATTTTGTAGCATCAGGTTTGGACAGTCACTGTCTACAGATAAATGAATAGAGTGGCAGTTCAATCTCTTCATTCAGAGTGAATAGAGTGGCAGTTGATCAACTTTGGCCTGATCAACTGACAAAGTTGATCGGGAAATCTTCTGATCAACTTCGGCAGTTTATAATATTTTTTCTAGAATTATAATAAAAACGTTTGAAAATATTCCTAGAATTTAAGATGTTATGCTTTCCTCATGTTTGAAGCAGTCATACTGTCCTAACCGTGTCTGACGCATAGACCAATCAAAATGCTCGACAGAATGCGTCATGGCAACCAGCCAATCAGCGATAATTTCTTATGTGTCACTGAAAAAATTGGCTGTGTGGATTGTCAACAAACCAAAGTTTTCTGTTTTCAATCTTTTATTTTTAAATGGTAGTTTATTTGTTAGGTTAGAGGGCCATTTATTTTTTTAAAAAGATCGGTATTATCCGATTTTCTGGCTGTTTTTAGCAAAGACTCTCACATCTGAAGAACATTTCCGTGATTAAAGGACGAATATTCCAGCACAATCTAGAGAAATTCATCCACTCTTTTATCTGATTACTGCAACAGTGTCTTCACAGGAAGAATTCAGCGTTCAGCTTCTAGGGACCACAAATCCAGAACAAACTTCCAGAAAACTGCAAAACAGCTGAAACACTGAGTTCCTTTAAGTTAAGGCTAAAAATCCACCTGTAGAGTTGATTTTGAAACATAATAACTGGAACAGTGATCAACAGATTTAATGTGTGTTTGCTTGATGAATGCATTTGACCAACTGTAAAGTTTATGGCTTTGTTTCATAATTGGTGACTGTGATGTTTTATAGAGTAAAATCCCTTTGAACTGCCTTGTTGACTCTTAATGTGAACCACTCAGTTTATCTGGAATAAACCTCAGGAAAACTGAAAAACAGCCGAAACATTAAATCAAAGCTAAGAACCCACATGTTTAGAGTTTATTTTTATTTTCTAATAACTGGAATATTTCTAAATATATTTGATATTTATTGACGATGCCATTTAACAAAATGTAATGTTTATTGGTTGTTTCATAACTGATAACTGCATGATGTTTCTATAATATGAAGCACTTTGAAATGTGCTGTACATATAAACCTGACTTGATTTAAGGTATTTCTGAGAGTAAAATGAAGTCCAATATGACGCTGGCAGGGGGTGCCTAATAAAGCGACCAATGAATTGAGATTTTTGGACAAGAGATGAGACTCTCTGCCTGCCTCAGGTTACCTGAATCTGCTCCATATTTGCATTCATTTGAGCGCCGTCCGTGTGCTTCCTGCTGTCACAGAGTCCACATTTATGCAGCGTGGAAGCTGCTGCAAAGCGTTTCCATCTTCGGCGGGGATGTGACACTCATTTCCCAGATCCCACAGAAATGAGGCCTTCATTAAACTTTCATAGTGTGCTTGTTTTTATGAGGATTTGCTCAACATTTGACTGAGACATCTCCGGAGTGATGACTTGAAGGGCTTGTGAGGAACATTCTGTGCTCCTCTGCCTCAGTCTGGCTCTTCCATTTGGGTGAGAGGCAGCCGAGTCCCTTGGCAGTCATTTCTATCAAGTCAAGCGTCTGGAAGCCCCACTTGCATGTTTGGTCAAGGGGTAAATAATAGATCAGGGATTAGGCTTGTGTAGAATTCATTCCAGAGTAACAAGCTACTGGAAGTCCCAGGATATGCATATTCATTTGTTGGCCAAGGCCGTGGGAGAGCGAGGACCATATGCCTGTTTGTCAGAGGGCTTAGGCTGCTAATTAAATGAGATATTAGATACTTATGTGAACAACAAACAAAACGCCTTTAAAAGATGATTTAAGAAGGAAACAAGCCTTCGACTGCTGCGATACAGTTTAAATCACGACATGTTTCTGTTTAGCTGTGGTGCTGAAGCTTTGACACATTTATTAGGTTGTCTAAAGATTTATCATTTTGCTCTTTTCTCTCTTTCTACAAAAAGCTGGATGACAAAAGTCTTCAGTCTGGTGCTTTGGTCTCAACTAGAAGCACAACTTTGTTTACAGAGACTTCACGATTCATTTTGTTTAATATTTCTATTGATCAATCAACCAATCAATCAGCCAAGTTTATTAGTAAAGTACATTTCAGCAACCAGGCTGTTTGATGTGCTTTACACTATAAAAACACAAAAATACATAGTCATAAAACACAGTCCACAGATGAAATATTACATTTTGCCGTCATTTTGCATCAAAATGTTGGTTTGCGTTTCATTAGTTATAGTTGAAGGTAAACTAACCAGGTGGGTTTTTAGTCCAGATTTAAAGGAACTCAGTGTTTCAGATGTTATTCAATGTTTCAGTTTTCACCACATAGATTTGATGCGTTTATTTGGATACTTAATTCCAGTGTTTCATGTTCATTAAAATATAAATTTATTGATTTTTCAGAATGTGCTCCTGAATTTGTAACCCTTTACCATTACATTACTTGAAATTGGTCTCAAATCAACAATGTTATCATTTATCGCGATAACCTCTGGCGTCCAGTAAATTTTGGTCTCATGACAGGCTTAATAAAGAGCCTTAAAATAAATTAATCTTCAGTTAAAGTAGCCTGATTTCAGACGGTCATGCCTCCATGCTTTGTACTTAAAGGAGTTTGATGTTACGAATCGAGAACAAAGTTTGTGATAACACTGTTTTAGCTTTTTAACTATCAGAATCACAGATCTTTAGCAGCCTGTTGCAAGTTTAATAAAGCAGCAGGGTCAGTAATTACACTGTATTGGCTTATTGCACACGTGTTGACTCATCAAGAGCACAGAAATGGCAGAAAGACCTGTCAGAGATGCTGTGTTTAAGGTCAACCGCTGCGTGTTGAGTCATCTGTCTTAACAGAGCAGATGGGCTTCTGGGTTAATCGATACGCGAGTCGCACCATGAAGTGGTTCAGATTTCACTCTTCTTTACACACAAAAACCATGAAACACAGATTATTCTGAGGTTTGAAGTCTATTCATTCTTTCTGTAAATGAGTAAATAAGTCAACAGACGAAATATTACATTTTGCCATCATTTCACATCAAAATGTTGGTTTGTGTTTCATTAGTTATAGTTCAAAATAACCTAGTCAGATTTAAAGGAACTCAGATTGAGAGGATTTATTTACTTATTAGATTCCTAGAGTTCCCAAAACAAGATTAATATTTGACGTTAATTTTACAAACTTCATATTTTAAAGACAATATACTGTAGTTTCACATTAGAAGCTCTGCTATCTGGCAGAGTTTTAAAAAACAGCCAAGAAGATTAACGCTTTAGGATTTATCCCAATAAATAAATAAATATAAATCAGGGCCGAATAATTGTGTTAAGTGTTTCAAAGTTAGCTAAAGCGCTAATCAAAAATTAGCTCTGCAATTAGCGCAGCATCAGATTAGCAGAAGTGTGCACTCTATTGCATCTGTTTGCAATGGAGAAGATGTAGTTTATTTTACATAAAAATAAACAACCCTGCATACACTGTGAAGTAGTATCCATTTCTTTATCTTCACAAAGTTTCCACATCAAGCAAATTTTACCACGTAATCACAAGTAAATTAATTAATATTTCGAACTTTTATTAATTCAAAATATAAATTTTGAATTATGTTTAAAGTTCCTAAACATGGAGTCTAGAAACTTTAAATCAGTAATCCATTACTTTTTGTTTCTTCTTTGGGTATTACTACAACATGACAAAGAGTCCATTTCATTTAGCCGCTCTTCAAAATGGGAAAGACCTGAGAATATCCCCTCTATGTAAGGGAGGCCTGTGTTGATCTTCATCTGTCAGGAAACGGCTACAAAAAATTTACAATTCACAGAAAATGACTGAGATCCAAAGTCAGAGAAAGTGGGAGGGGAAGACATTTCCAAAGTTTCCATGGCAACCATCAGATGTAATTTATATGCTACTCGTCCTACCATCACAAACACAAACAGTGTTTTGGGCAGCAGAAACTTCCAGATGAGTCTGTGGAGGTTCTGCAATGAGAGAGAGTTACTAGCATGAACAACATCACCAACTCTGATATATCAGAACATTTTGAATAAAAATCTGGACGAAATTATTTACCAGAAACAAAATCAGGCTTTTTTTCCGTCCTCAGACCTGAAACCCAAAGAAAACCTGACTGAGCTGAACTGAAGTCAGAATGAGGGATGATTCCAGATCTCCCACCTTGAGGCGTCTAATGGAAGCAAAGTATAAAGAACTGAGTAGATTTTAAACAACACTGAGATAAAAACTGGATTTCTGATGCCACTGTTTGAGGTAAGAGCTTTTCTGTGATGCAGAGCCTCTCTGTCATTTTCTCACTTTGATCCCTTCAAACTCTTATTGAGGGAAGCTCTGGCGCTGTAAGTAAGACAAATACTTTTCTCATCTAAAAGCTGTTTTCCAAGTGGACAACATTTACTCAGGGCGATCAATGTCCCATGTCCTTGGTCTCCTTTCACATACTCAGGGGAAATATGAACTTAAATACAACCTCACCACCTTAATTTACCCTTTCACCAAGTAAAGGACAAGCGCTTCAGCCGGAGCCCGAGGGAAATAGTCTGACTCCTTGTTCCCACACATCGGTGGAGGGGCCGACTGGGGCCCGGATGGCACACTAGGTGAGTGAACTGTTAGTCAGCGTGGCCCTGCAGTTCACGGATAACAAAAACACAGTCACACAGGCATCCATGTGATCTCTTGGATCAATTCCTCCTTTATGAGGGCGCTCGCCGGTTGAGGAGGGGACCAGAAGGTCATCAGATGGGAGTCGGACAGAAGGGCCGCGTCGTCTCGTTGGGGTTTGTGGAGAAAGGTTATTACCGTCATGTGAAAACAGAAATGGCAGTTGCAGAGTTGAAGCTTCGCAACGAGGGAACGATTTGAGCTCCAATGTGTGTTTAGAGGCGGGAACGGTGGAGGAGAAGGTAATCAATGGCCTCTCTGTCCCAGGAGTTTGGCAAGCCTGTCTGAGGTCTCACAGGATTCAACATGAGGATGGTTCATGTCCGAGGTCAACAGCGGCTGACAATTCTCCCACAGATTCCAGATTTCCTCCTTAGGGCAACAGCCCAATGGAAATCTGCACAGACACGCTTCATCACTTCAACACAAAGTCAGAATGGCAACTTCAGTTTCAAAACACACGCAGTAGCTGCGCTTCCATTGACCGCATCGGATCCATCCTACACAGGAAAAAAGGTTTTGATATCCGCCAAAAAGCTCACAAATTTTTTGACTAATCTTAAAAATTTATAAAAATAAAACTTGGATATTTCTGAGATTCAAAACTGGAAAATTTGCAAGAAAAAAGTCAGAAATCTTTAGATCAATCGCAGAAATTTTATTTTAAAAAGTCTTGGGGATTTCTCAGACTCTAAAAACCAAACGTTTGAAAAAGCCACAAAAAGAATGTAAAACAAAAGCTTGACATTTTGAGATTAATTGATCAATCTTTCTAGAAAAAACTTGGAAATTTTCTCAGTTTTTACATTTTGGAAATATTCTGAGTTTCAAAAGTGTAAAGGTTTTTGGGATCTTTAAAATTTCCAACACTTACAAATTAATTGATTAATTTCAAAATTTCTGGGGTTTTTGGTGGAAATGGACTCCTTTTTTCTGTCTGCAATGGCCCTAATATGTCATCACATATAGCTGCTCAATTTGAAATTTCCAAAATAACTTTGCTACATGTGAACACACCGATTAAAAAAAAACAAACAAACCTCGTTTTTTGATTAAAGAAATATGTTTTTGGCCACATTCGACAATGTTTACCCATATTTGTAATAAAAACTCAGCTATTAGTGATCAACAACTGGATGTTACTACTGGTGAAAACCACAAAGAAGAAGACAACAGGAAGTAGTTGGAGGATGATGGCATGGGGGGGATTTTTAACGATTCACCGAATGAAAAAACTCAGACACTTGTGATTTTAAATGCCTTTCTTATTTCATGGAAACATATTTAGTGCGATGTTGTCTTTTTCAACCAAAGGTTTGGGAACATTTCCAATGGAAAAGCAGTTAATGTAACAAAATGTCGTTATAGTCTAATCCAACTCCGCAGCTCGATAAATAGAGCCGTCAGCCACGCTACAAAGTGACTCTGCTCAAACCCTCACCGTAAAACGCTGGCATGTTGGAGCCTGCCTCCTTCCCATGTAGGAGGATGCTTGTTCTGCTAAATGCTGCGCAGCTTTCACATCCCAGCTGTCATTTGTACAATCAGTGTTCCTTTAAAACTGGGGACTCTTCAGTAGCTACTGTCATCTGCTGCGCTTTCCAGGTGCATCAGAGCTGCGGATAATACCCCCGCTTACCTGAGGCAGCGGGCGGAGACGGCGCTTTCCCAATTCTCTGCAGAGTGTCATGTTTTCCTACCCTCTCTGCCTTCCTCTGTCAGTGTTGACACACCAAGGCTTGTCATTTGGTTCCTGAATTTTTCATGAAGGTGAATTTGCATGATCACAATCCTGTGTCACTCCTTCCCCTGGTAGATTAGATGCTGCAGAGCGCTTGAACTTCAGCGAGGCAGAACAGGAGTGAGAGGAGCATGCTTATTGGGACTGTCTCTGCAGCTGCCATCTTGTTTCAAGGCTCTTTGCGGATGCAGGAGGCCAGTTTACGTCTGCTCTGCTCTCAGTTCTGTGGCTCTGAGATTCATTTCACTGAATAAGTGATGTAATGTCAGCAGAAAAACAGAATAGAACCCAATATTTCATCCTAATAAAGAAATTAAGTTGCCATTACTGCATTCCTCTATCCATCTACCCTGTTCCCACATTTCACAAATATCGAACATATTGATAGGGAACTGAGGTGAAACGAAACAGTTTGGAAACAGTTTGAGTTTGGAAACATCTGGATCTGTATACCAAACCTTTTGAAGTGTTATTTATTAAAATTTTAAATATATATGGAAAATACTATTAAAAGATTCAGTCTGAAGAATTCAAAGGTATTAAATATTTCTATCCATCCATCCATCTTTATTTGTTCCATCATACATTTAATTGAAGATTTATTTATATTTTATTGTTTAATTTTGTCCCTTTTGGTCCTCCATATTATTGTTCCTAATGGCTTCTAATTTCCTCATCATAGTCTTGGTGTTAACGGGACTTGTGGCACTTTTAAGATGTGAAATATTGAAACTTTGCTTTTTCCAAATGAACACTCTATAAATCAACACTAGATTTTGTGATTTTCTGACAGAATGACAAAAACAAAACAATGTTTTTAAAGAAAGTCTTTCAGGTAAAAACAAAAAGCTGAATCAAATAACACTTGAGCTGAAATCCATGTGTGAAAAGTATCTTTTTAATGGTTCATACAGGAAGCACTGGGATGGCGTGAAAGACTCCTGGGCTGAGACCTCACATTTATGTGGGTTTCAAACGAGCTTATATGTGGATTAATCTGTCATTAGTGGGACAGACAACAAACACCTGACATAGGGAGGTAATGCTGCTTCAGACAGAGAGGAGAGCAAAATGTTCTGTCAAAACATGGCGGAGCATGTCTGCTGCAGTAGCTGTAAGTGTCTAAGTGGTCAGATTACACAGATTGGATGTTGAAAGTGGGATAGTCAGGGCGGGATCACTTTATGCTGCCAGCTTTCTCAGGGGAGGAATTTTAGTGATTTTAGTTCCAGCTGCACTTTGCTGTTTCAATCACACTTTTGTTTTAATAAGAAGCACATTTGGAGCACATTTGGTTTCCGTGTCGTTCCTCTCCCCGTTACATCCTCGAGAGGTCCAGTTAGTTTAGGGTTATTTTACGTACCAATGAAACACGCCCACCAGATGCGGTTTTTTGTGCACAAGGTAACATGATGACTGCATTAGGGAGGAGTCGCATTCAGAGCCACTTTTTAATTTTAATTTGCATTGATGTGTAAATGTGAACTGTACTAAATCTGGTCTGTTGTCAGAAGATGAAGGAAAATCTGGTGTTTTCTTTACCATCATTACATTCTGTTATTTTTACCTGATATATGAACTATACCCAGAAAAAGATTAATAAAATGCCTAAAAGCTCTTAAAAAGAAATGCATGTAACAAGTTCTATTATTAAATAAATTACAACTTCTTTCTCATAAAAAAGTAGTGAATTTCCCCTAAATCCTACAGTCTAACAAACGACTTATATTCTACATATAAAACCAACACTAAGCCTTTGTTTGTGACACTAAAAAACAGGAAAAAGAACAGAAAAAAATTAATTTCAGATATACTAGACAATAATTAATAAATTGTTTATTCAATCAAATATCTTGAAACTAAGGAATTTTGTTAACATAAAAATGGTATCAGTTATGTTACAGATGTTCTTTGTCTTAAGGTCAAGTGGCAGAAATAACACTTTTTGGGATTTCAAAAGTAAAACTTTGAGTACTATTTTAAAACAAATGTACATTTTACAGTGAAATTATGGAGCAGTTTGAGTGAAGAGTTGAAAACTGCTTGAGAATAAGTCAATTCAAAACATGTTAGAATATTTTTATAAAAATCACAGCCTCATACACTTCTGAGTTAATGAGGAGAATTACATTTTGCTTGGAACTTATATTTTTAATTTAATGTATATTAATATTAAAATGTATTTTCTAAGTATTGCGAAATGGCCAGATTTGTATACAATTTGTTCTTGCTCACTTTTCATTGCTTGTTCATTTTATAAATTGAGTGAATAAACTCCAATATTTGGAGGGAAAAAGTTTGATTTTTGCTCCATTTTAGAAATAAATTTAGTAAAAAATAGAGTTTGTATATTCTGGGCAGTGAGAGGAGACACAAGGACCGGGTTATGCAGGTGCATGAGGAGTGATGGAGGCTCATTCTTAGCTCCCATGCGTTTATGTATCTGAACAAGGAACAAGGAGAAGGCAGATGTTGTGCATTATGTGCCGGTCTACTGCCTCTGAAATTGGCCCTGCAAATGAGGATCCTAATGAAAGGCAGCCTAATCATGCTAAGTCAATTGGATTTAGTCTCTTTACGTCCGTGTGTGTGTGTTTGTGTAGCAGCGAGGCCGAACCAACATTTGTCAGACTCAGAAGCAGCGCCAGTCATCATATTTCTTCATTTTCCTCTCCAGCCCCGTGCTCCAAATCTGGACGGACAGTTAAATGCATTAGCTGCACAACGTAGCATTGTTGTCTTGACTCACCACCAAAATGAAGCCGTCAAACGGCCTCTGTTGCTCTTCAGAAGAACAGAAACAACTTTATGGGCCAAAATATACCAGTGTAAGGTGAAAGTGGGGTTAAGGTTAAAGAAATAAATGTGTTTGGATAAAAATGAGATCATATCTTTTCTTACTGTTATTCCTCTGAAAGATGAACATTGATGTATGCAGTCTCCAAATGTAGAGCAGGAGGTTTTATCCTGGATTATATTTGTAATTTTTTTATAGGCGACATTTTATGTAGAAATTTATATTACATTACTCCCTTAAATAACGTTTTCATTGCATTTATTGTCTCTCTAATTTAAAAGGAATAATGGACAGAAACCTGTGGGATATTTTTATATAGATCAATAGTATTGATCATGACGCCACCTGTCAGTCATTCTGTTGGTCAGTTTGTCAGCAACTGACCAATCAGCGGTTGGTATTTGCCCTGAAGTATACACCTCTTAACTAAAGGAGCTGAACCTCGTTAGGTTTGTTATGCTAACGCCTGCAGTCATAAAGATTTTGAGGAAAACAATAGGAAATCATGGTCCAATATTGTCAGTGTGGAACATGTAATCCCTACAACCTTTAGCCAGAGCATTTAGAGGACGGAATACTATTTACTACAATTCAAAAACCCAAAGGAGTCTGGAATAATCCAAGAGATGGATCGAGGCCTGAAGCCGACCTCTTGCCAGTTGAATGAATCTGTGATTGAAGGCAACCACCACATGTTCGACTGTATGAAGGTAACCAGTAGTAAACCTCCCATTTTTTTTGTCGATGAAATTTATTGATAGCTATGCTTGATTTTATGAGTGTAAATTCCAACGGCTGTGCTGTAGTAACTGCGGTATTCACATTTCACGTACATTTTTATGCTAATGTTTATTTTTTAGCATTTTCCTGAAGGAAGATTTTTACAAACTGGTATTATTTAAGTCATCACTTACCCACTTTGTACATGCAAAATGCATCCGACAGCTTTCACGCTCTCATCCAGTGAGACTTTGTATCCCTCATTCTTCCTCTAGCTACACAATTTTTGGGTTATAATGTAGATTTCTCCATTGTTTCCCGCAAATAACCTTACAGACCTGATGTAGGACTCCTTGGAGGATTGTCTTGTCCTGTCGTATTTGCCTCTGTTTTGGCCAGCAAGACAAACATGACTCAACACATTGATTTCCAATACTTTTGCCATTATAACACTATTTGGTTGTCAGAGTTTTGCTCTACTTCCTGTGAGGGTGGAGCCTGAGTTATGTCAATTAAGAACAAAGCCAGTTGTAAATCAGAGAACAGCATGCTTCACTTATTGGAGAATCTGAGCCAAATTCAAAGCGTCACTTTTATTAACTTCAAGCCTCAAGTAATATTGAAAAAAAAGTGAAGATATATAATAAAAGCTCCCCTGAAAACAGAAAGTGTAAGTTCCTTAGTCTTAGAATTTATTCACATTAACAAACCTTTGCAGAATTTATTATGTATTTGCTTTTTCTGGGAGCAATACAAAACTGAAGTCAAATTCCTTGTTTGTGTGTACAAATGTTAATGCTTGGTGAAAAAGCTGATTGTGATTTATATTCATTATGCCCCAATGTTTCAGGATCTTAACATCATCTCTGTTGTGCTGTTATGACAACATCTCTGACAATATTTTTCAGAGTTGATGTATCAGAATAAATACTAAAACAAAACCATCTAATGGGTATTATACAGCTTAAAATTCCAATAACATTTACTAAATTTCAATTTTGACTACGCAACAGCCATAATTTGTCAAAGTACCAAGCTAACCTTTCATGAACTGTACAAACTCCACCTGCTCTGTGCGCCGTTAGCCGCGCCGGCGTTTAAATGGAGTGTGCGCCGTTGTGAAGTGAAACGGAAACGGAAAACAGCGGGCCGGTTTGAAAGGAAGAACTCGTCGCTCTGGTTACTGCTTGGGGGGCGTCCAGAAAAGTTTAATTCACCTTTAAAGAGAGAGAAGAGATTAAAAGCTCTTAGAGGATAAATATATGGGGAATTTTAGCATTGTTTTAAGGTTGTCCGTTGCGAATGACGTCACGCTATTAAACCGTAAATATGACCGTTAGGAGGCTAACGTTAGCAGAGTTAGCCAGCGTAGCATTGTAGGATGCCAAGGAGCTTTTTCTAGTTGGTTAGTTTTATTTTCTTTCATTGGTCGGTCCAAAATGTGCTCACACGAGAGCAGTCGCGTCCTGGTTCTGGAGGAAGAGGTGAAGAATTTATCAGAGGAGTTAATTCAGTGTCAGGTATGTTTACATATACATACATACAAATCTAATGTGGTGGCTGCTGTCAAGAAGGAAAAATATATAATTTTGCCTTCTTCTCTATTTTTTTTAAACTCATTTCCGCGGTTATTACAAATGTTTCCAAAGTTTTATATACTTGGAGATAATTAAAATACTCAATTCATGTATAAAGCACCAATTAACAAATGTCGTCTGAAATGTCACCGCATTAAGTTTAATTTATTATTCAAATTAGTTTAAAGTTTCTCTTTCTATCTCTAAGGAAACCCAGCAGATTGCATTAAGTAACTGGCTGCAGCAATCCTTCATACTCAGGATGCATGTAGCGACAGTGGAGAGGAAAAACTCCCTGTTAACAGGAAGAAACCTCTTCATAACATAACTGACATTATGTTTTACGTATAAAAAATATGACAAATTCCCCACTAAATTATTTAAATGGACACTTTGCCAGTTATATATTGAACCTTTTAATTGCCAGTTATATATTTGCCAGTTATATATTGAACCCTTTAATTGTGTTGGCACATCCGACACAATTAAAAATGCCCAAAAGACTAAAGATCACATAGAGTAGTACAGGAATTTTTTTTTGTTTAGTCTAAAATTGTGCAAATGCCATCAACAGAGTTGGATTAGTAGAAATACCAAATATTCTCCAACACCTAGATCACGGGTCTGCAACCTTTACAAACTAAAGATCTCATTTAGGGTCACAAATGTCATATAACGTCTTATGAAACTTAAACTTTTTAAATGAATATCTACTATAGAAAATGTAGGGTCATTTTTAAAGAACTATCATTTTATTTCTGTTTTAGGTTTTAAAGTAAGAAAATGTAAACATTTACAAAAAGAGGATTGATGCATTTTCTTTCTCTGGGATGCTGATATTGATGGAAAACGATTTAAACAAAAAAAGTGTACTGATTAGAAAACAATAACAAACATTGGTAATACTTTCATCATTCTTTTGTAGAAATTTAAGAGAGGATTTATTCCATGGGGGGAAAACTAAAAAACAACTAAAAACAGATAAAATATGCATTTTATTGTTTGTCTACAACAATAAGAAAAAATTTGTTCTGGACTTTTTGCCAAATTATTAAGAGACAAATTGTGAACAAGCCAAAGAGCCACAGGTTGCAGACCCATGCACTCCATGTTTCAGTTAAAAACTAAAAAAATAAATGCTGATGGGCATCTCTTTATGAACTTTTGTTGTCACTTTGTGAGTTGGTGATTTCAGGATTCCCTGCATACTCACCACCAGGTGGTGTCTAATAACAGGAATGAAGTGACCCAGCATGTCTTCTTCTACAGGTAGACAGACTGGGACACCAACTGGTCCTATGAGGACATCCAGCACAGAAACACACATTTTAATCTCTGTCCTTAATTTCAAGAATCTTGCAGATTCCATCTGTAATTCATTAGATCAAGTCAGATTTTTCATAAGTGAATCAATGCAGAGTCAGACGCTTTAAGTAGAAGTATTCTTTACTTTAGGGATGATATCAGTGGTCCAAAACATGTAGATTTATCCCATTACAAGTTTATGTATAACAACTTTAAATACTTAAAGACTAAGGAAAATATTTGGTTTAAGTAATACATTTCTGTTTTTTATATACAATAAATTGAGTGGGGGGAATATTCTGTCCTCATTTTCAGTTTTAATATCTTTATTTACAAGTCTTTGAATATTTTATTATTAATAAAACTGAGAATTTACATAAAGCGTAGAAAGTAATTGTCCAATGCAAGCCATTCTAACTTAAAAAACACGTTGCATTGTGTTTTGTGGTTTTAGTTTGGTGTTTTCTACAGATTTTCCCTTCATGTACTTTGTATAAAGGAAAATATCAGGTTCTTTGGTAAATATAGCAGATTTGAATTCAACAGAGACCTTTACCTGTTTCATACTGAGCTGAAAACGCAGCGAATCAGAAAACATGCTGTTTATTGATGTGTTTACAAACTGAAAAACGTGGGAGTTTTCTGTTTTTAAGGATTCAGTGATCACAACATAAAAAATTGAGATTTTTTTTGGTGTTTCACCGGTTCATTACAGGTCAGAGCTAATCTAGGAAAGATCTGGAGATGTTGGACACTTGTAGGTCGATTGGTGTATCACTGCTAAAACCTGTGCAAAGCAGCTTTTGCACTTCTTGTTCACATGCAAAGTGTCTCTTGTGAGGATCTTTAACCATGAAAACAACACTCCATCCAAGTTAGAGCAGAGGTCTACAGTAAATATAAACACAAACATATTGAGAAAAGTAAATACACAAAACTCCTTGCTGAAAAACGGACTACTTCATACAGTTTTACCTTTATATCAAAGAAAGTAGGATATAGAAGAGATACGGATAATCCAGCCCAAACCAAACGGAGCAAATCACAACTTATCATTTCAATCAGCCTTCATCAGGATGTTTCTTATCATCATCCTTCTTAATCAAAGAAAGAACTTTGGTTCATTGAGTCTCTGAGATTCCTTTAATTTACACTAATTCAGACAGATTAAGGCCTGGACTTTGATTAGGCTGTTACATCTCTTTCATTTGTTTTTTTTTTTTTTTTTACTTATTTGCTGCTTGAAATGGCTTCTTATCTGCTGTCCAGGCCCAAATCATCGCCCTGGAGAGCCGTGATTTGCAGAGATTTGACTTAAACTGTTTCAGAAGGCTAATAAGTACATTCAAAAACACGAAAACAAATGATATAGTTTCTGTTAATTATAGTTTTTCCTATTCATTTAAGTTTTTATTTATTTTCAGCTAATTTTAATTTCAGTTTTTGTTATTTTGTTAGTTTTAGTTAACTACAGTGACCTTGGTTACCATGCTGCTTCTGATTGGTGCACAGAAACGAGGAAGCATGTGAAAAGTGCCTTTCTCTTCCACCTGTCTGAACTGTGATGCTGTTTGTTCATCTGAGCCAAACTTTGTTGACCTCAGCGCTGCAGCCTTTTGTTGAACTGGCATGGAGACCCTCTCTGGTTGGTGGTCTCTTCCAGACAGAGCAGACCATCAGCGATTCTGTTTATCTAATAATGGCCCTAAGTTGTGCAGTGTACATTTTTAAATAGTGACATTTGAATACCACTGATGTGTTAAGTCTCGGGCATGACGCGGTTCAGGACGGCCATTAACTACAAAGAGACTCGTCTGTCAGCCGGCAAACGTTCCGGCTAGAGCCAGCTAATTTTCCTAATATGCGTTGAATCGCAGTGGCTCTCTCTGGTATGTTTAGCCCATGGTGTTCCAGGATTCCGGATTCAGGATGAATAATTCATGCCATCATCAAACACTCATTGAATGTATCTTTAAGCGCCCATACGGCAGAGGAGGGCGCTTGATGAGGGTCCTCGCTGAACACTTGTCAGCGGAACGGTTAATGGCAGCCAAAGGCCAGGCAGGCGGAGTAAACCAGGCCGCCTAATTTAATCATTAGCTGCGTTCCAGTGTTGATTTAGTGAGAAAACCTCCTCTTTACCTCCCCCTCCCCCCACATCGCGGATACATACAGACTCATAGATCTACATCACAGTCCTTCCTCTTTATGTGTTCAGCTCATGGCCTTATCAAGGTCTGACGCTGCCATTTTACTAAATAATTGATTAGACACTTTTTGAGAAGGGGTTTAAAATTCATGTACTAATTGGAGACCAGTAGATTCCAGTGGGAGGGATGGCTTTTATCTTCTGATGATGTGAACATAATTTATCAGATGATTTTTATATCAAGTCGATTTGGTATAATTCCATCTTTTAATGCCAAACGTACTTTTTAGATGTCGCTCATTAGATGTAGCGTTGCCTGAAAAATGTTTGGAGAAACCAGGACGACAGTCTGAATTGGAGATGAGTTTCATGACTTTTCTCCCTGACATCAACTCTGAGTTTGGTGGAAAACACGAGGCGGGCCGCCGCGTTTTGATTCGGATCCCCAGCAGTCATAAATAGTTCATAATGACAAGTGTCAAGTCGCTCCCCGCGAGTCGAAGGTCACATCTCAGTGATGGAGACCGCTGCAAAGAGAGGCGCATGATTAGAGCGGGCAGGCCGGATGAGAAACTGTTTTGTACAAGTTGTTTAAATAATTGATTGACTTCCCTACTGTCAAATGCTAATGCCAATGAGCGTCCTGGTTAATCTTTTATCTTTTCTTTTTTTTCCCAGCCAGAAGAGCACTGATGTGCTGCTGGTTTTTCTTCGACAGGCTGATTAAAGTCCTCATGTAATGTATTGTAATTAGGGTGGGGTATTTATCGTATCGTTTATCATTTATTGTAAAAACATTTTTCCTGTTGTGGTGAGAATTTTGATTTATTATAGATTTCAGATTTCCAAACTGACAGTATGAACAGAAATTTTAGTTTTGCTATTTTATTCTACTGTTTGTTTCACAGGAGTGTCAGTAAATTTAAAAATATGATTGTTTGGAGGTTGGTGATATAAATGACACTCTTAATAATGATATTTGTGTTTGTGGCATTATTAATTCTGTGCCATGCTGTCACAGCAATACAGTTATCTAAAAATAAGTAAAAACTAGCTTTTTTAACATGATATTTATCATAATCACAATTATGTCACCAAATATTGTGATAAAATCAGTCCATATCGTCCTCTCCGAATCATAATAGTCAGAGCTGAAACAATTAACCGTGTCAATTGTGATGAATTGATTATTAAAATAATTGTCAACTAATTTAGAAGTCAATGAATTGTTAATTGAAGTAGAAAGACTCAAAAAAGATTATTTGTTTAAAGAACAACAGACTTAGAGCAGTAATTAAGGCAAAACTGTACAAGATATACGGTATGTATATTTCATTTAAGATTTTAAATATGTCTCCACATATGTCACTTCCATAACTTGTCAAATGGCAAATTAGCTAAATATGGATGAAATTCTGTAATAAAATACTAAGCACCTTTCAGGATCCTACGCTGTATTGCCGCCAAGTCAAACAGAAAAGACTGAGCTGTTGATGTTAGAAGTATTTTTTAGCTGCAGATTATTTGCTACAAAGCGGTCACTAAAATAATGCTCTTGTTACATTTTAGGCAGTAAAATGTTTCTTTTCTTATTTAAAAATGGAATTGAATTATTATTTTATCTTCATCTTTTTATGTTTCTAATGTATAAAAAGACTTTAGTGAATGAAAAATTAATGTGACATCTTTTTTTATCTGATCAATTTACAGAATAGTGGATTATAAAATAATCATTAGCTGCCTCCCGAATAATGATATATCTCTCAATAAAAACATAAACACTTGATTTCCTCGATTGTTTTGCAGGCAGACAAGGAGTTTGTGTGGTCTCTGTGGAAACGGCTGCAAACGGCAAATCCGGACTTGACCCAGGCCGTGAGTTTGGTGGTGGAGCGGTGAGTGGCTTCATCTTTCACAGCTCAACGTTACTCTATCTCACAAGCCACAAAAAATGTGTGTGAAAGTTTTTTTTTCTTTTTTTTTTTAAAGCACCTACATGGGTTATGACGGAATCAGGTGCAGATGCTGGTTTAAGCCCTCTTATCCCCGCTCTCCCAGTTCAAACAACGGAAACCTCTTTAATGAAAACACTTCTCCTCCACTGCTCTCATGCTGGACAGTTGAAGCATTCCTGCCAAATGCTCGTCTTTACCGGATAAATTGTAAGATGGAGTAAGGCCTCTTTTTCTGGATAGCTAAGCCAGATGAAAAACTGTGGCATGGGAACTGTCGGCGAGCGCAGAGGGGCTTCCTTTATCCTCATCAGGCATATTTGGACAAATAAAGCAGTGCCATGCAGCCGTGTTCATTCCCAGGGAACTTTTTCACATTTTGTCACGTTAAGGCCACAAACGTCATACATGAAGTGGATGAGAAGTTTAGTATGGCTTTCAAACTGTTGCTAAGTAAAAAATCTGATAAAAGTGGTGTGTATTTACATTAAATAAATGCAAAAACATTTTTGCAACTTTTTGAAAAGCAACAAGCTGATGAAGCCGGCAACTAACCAGTGTTTTGGGTTTTACTGTTTTCTCTCTAAAAATGCACATTCCTGTTCATTGTGTTGGATTGTCACTGATTCATTTCAATCCAAACATATTTTATGTATCCAAAAGGAAGATTAGATGTTTCTGTTATTCATATCTTCAAAGAGTCGTCCACTTTAATCAAACTTCTGTTTTGACTAGAAACTCAGCTTCGTTTGGGGAGGCGTGAATAAGCAATGGATTCTGATGTGAATTCTGGTCCAGCTAAAACCTCAGTCTGGGTTCAGTTGAAGTGAACTCTGATGTGATTTGAATGCTTATGTGAACACCAAGTGGACCAGAGACCGCTCTCAAAGCTGGAAACTGACTGCAGAGCATGGCATTCTGGGTGAAGGCAACCAAAACAAACGCACGTTTCTAGCTTTTTGAAAGGGTTTGGTTTGTTTAATATACTGCAGTGTGAAGGAGAACCACAGCAGCTGAAAATGTAACAGATGTTACCGGACTATTGGGTGTAAAAACACCCTTAGATCCTTTCTCCAACACACCTGAATCAGAATGTGTCGTTACCCGGCCTCTGCAGGACTGAATGAGCTTCGGCCGTTTGACTGTGGTGTGATGGAGGCGGGATGCAGGACAGCAGCTCTGAGGGCCGGAGTTGGGCCTCCCCGGTGTAGCAGCAGCAGCCACAGAGTTCCTCTAGTTCCTCTGCCTCTCATTTTCTACTCCACACCCTCTCCAGTTTCCTGTTGCCCCACAGGAAACCCATCAAAGTGCGCCGGTCCTCTGAGACTGCCGGGGGAACATGCACCTAGAGATCGTATGTGTATTGTATAATCTAATGCGCGGGAGGATATTGACATGGTAATTGTGTCGACTCCAGTCAAGCGCCCTTGCCCAGTGGGAGCTGCCATTCATCGCTCCTTCCTCTTACTGTGCGGATCGTGTAGAGTGATTGGTTGGTTGCTCAGGACATGGCGAACACAGACCCGTTATGAGGAAGTGCAGCTAGGCCTGCCTGTGCTCGGGCCCCTCCCGGGACAAAAAAACTGTTGTTCCATCGCCGACCAGCGGAGAAGGTTGATCACAAGAAAAGGCCTTGGAGATGGAGGTGCAGGAGGAACAACGGACCTGGGAATTAACGGGTTTGTTCCCATTGGTCCAAAGCAGTTGAAACAAACTGGTCCCAAACTGAAGGTTGTTTTCTTTTGGTTCATTCAAAACTCACTACAAAGGTGATATTTGGATCATGGAAATTCGTAAAGTTTTGAGCAACTCCAAAGTCTCACAGTGATGAGAGGTAAAACTAGTAAAACTGTTTGATAGTATTTTTTTTAAACAATCTTAAGATGTCGTTTTTGTCTTGACTTTTTTCACAGCGAGAAGCAGAAAACTGAGATGAAGGACAGAAAAGTGCTGGAGATCCTGCAGTCCAAAGACTTCATGATCCAGGACCTAGAACAGGTACAGAGCAGTTAGATGAAAGTCTTTTAAAAAATGTATCCTTCTTAGGCTGAGCAAATGACCAGCGACATGAAACCACAGATGAAAACAGAAGTTTACATAACAAATCACATTAAAAAGGCTCCTTTTTTTTCTCACTTTCTGAAGCAAAATCAAACCATTTTTTTGCTAATTTCTGACCTTCAGGATGAGTTTGTGTGGCCCTCAAACACAATTCATCTCAGACTCTTAGTTCAGATTCACATATTAAAGGAAATGTTAGAGTAGAATTTTCACTGAATCAAGGCAAATCGATACAAATCAACCATGTTTCTTTTATTATTATTATTATTATTATTATTATTATTATTATTAATATTTAATTTGGTAGTAAATAGAACCGCAAACATCTAGTGATGTTTACTGAAAACCAGACTTCAGTAAATAAATAAAACAAGTGTGACTTATTTCTTGTTCTTGTTGATGAAAGTATACACAAAAAGATAATCAATTATTGCTGATGTGTTTTGTTTTGCATCTGTCTAAATCCTTTATTTTTACTTATATCAGACTAATTTAATTGTTTAATGAAAGTATTGTGTTTAATTTATAATTCAGCAGGGGAAAATGAAAAAAAAAATAATTAGTTTTTGCAATTTACAATGAAAATTTTGTGCATTTCAAGGTTTTTTTGGATCTTGTCTTAGTCCTATCATTTAAAAAACTGATGTTTCGAGATTGGAAATCAGACTTGGCAGGTGTTTTGATGGGTCTCCCCAGCTGTTTGTCTGCCTGCTGTCTTTCCAATCAGCTGATTATTTCCAGTGATAAGGACAGTTGTGTGTTCTGCTCTAACATCATTCTTTCACTGAGGCCGCTGTGTGCCTCCTTCATTAGCGTCCTTCATGGAGGAACGGCATTCATTCTTAATGAGATGGGCCGTAATGGAGTCATCAGCCTGCCTGTGCTTTTTGACATTATTCTCTTTAGCAGCCATAACAGTGGCTCATGGCAGCGGGCGCTGAGACTTTATGGAAAACTTTTAATTTAAAGCAACTTTTGTGCTTTTAGATGCTCTTTTTGTTTGAAATGCTCAATAAAATCTGAGATTTGTGTCTCTTGGTTCTCTGACATTCACCGTCCATCACAGATTTCTTTCCCTCCTCTTTGGAGACACCATGGTCCACTGGATCCACATGGGATCTTGAATTGTCTCCTTGTTTCTTCCATTTCTTTTCTCGTGCTTTTTGTGACGTAATTTGTTTAGATTTTCATTCTTCATTGGGAAATTTCCAACGCTAATCTTTCTCTCCTAGATATTTCGACTTTGGTACCCGTTTATTTTCCACCTAAGCTCCACTAAGGTTGAAATTGTTCTTGCCAATCTCATTATCAGCATTTGAATTGATATCCTGCTCTGCAGTATAAATCTCTATTAAAGCCCTCTCTCTGCAAGCTAGAAGTAGTAGGGTACTCTAAATCTACTTTCTTGATATGCAGACGCAGTTTCCCTCAAGATGGCAATTAATTGCATCCCAGAGCCCTGTGTTATTTGAGAAGATGTACCCACAGAAAGCCACGGATTACCACCCGACGCCAAACTTCAGACGATTCAGTTAGGAAGACATCTTCCTCCCAAAATAATATAAGTGGAACATATAGCATTATTAAGCCATCTCTGATTTTCTTCTTATTTTATAGCCGCCTCTTCAGCTTTGCTCATTAAACGGTTCTGTTTAGCTCTGTTTGCACAACGTTACTCGCATGAGTGAGAATTAGCTGTAGAGTTGCACTGATCCAGTTTTTAGGTGCCAATATTGATTCTGACCTGCCAATTTCGATTTTCTTCAACCCTGTAACACACGCGCTTGCACACACACACACACACGCGCATACACACACAGATACACAACGACACATATACAAACACACGACTATGGAAACCCAAGGAGTGCATTTGTGAAAAAAAATCCAGATTTTTTAAAAGTATTACATCTTCAAAAACAGATAACTTGATTAATCGATGCCTTACACAAACTAATTTGTATTTTTAGTTTTTATTAATTAAATGTAGCAACACAAACCATAAAAGAAATCTGCTACCGGTTTCTTGATGGAGTTAGAACATTTAAATCCAGTGAAAAATTAGCAACTATCAGATTATCTCCATTTCTGCTTAAAAGTACATCTGGCTGCCTGCCTGTGTCTGGGAGCTTCAGCCTCGATGGATTAAATTATCATTTTTGTTTTTCAGTATTTGACTTGACAACCAGTGGATCAAGGGGAAATTTGAGTATTTTAATCGGTGGATCACTAGTCAATCTGAATAAAAGAGGAAAAGATGTGAGAATGTTGTACGACTCAAACATTTACTTATTTATGCTCCAGTTTATGAGCCAATGCTAGTTTTTCTTTGTTTCGTTGAACTTTTAATTTCACTAACGGCTGATATGAGACTCAAAGTTTGATCACCTTAAATAAAAATGCCACATCATCATCATACAGCAGCATTTTATCATCTAACATCTTCTAATTGTTTTTATTTAAACAGAAAAGAAAAAATAACCTTACTGTTGCTGAAGTATTATGACATATCGACTTTCACAGTAAAATAATCTTACTTGTGCTTTTTTTAATTGGTGTTTTGAGTGGAGTTGAATAAGAAGAATACATGATAAGGTTTAAGCTGTTAACTGTGTGGAATAATATTGATTTTTGCTGCATGTAACTTCCCAACTGTTTTAAACCAGAGTCTCTTAATCTTAGTGAATTATTTTAAAATATGTCCAAGCTTAAAAAAATCCACGGAAAGTGAGTCTTTTTTCAAAGACTCACCTGATTAACATTTCCAGGATTAGAGGACTAACGTCACAGGTAGATCTTCAGAAACTCATCCATGCATTAATCATTGATTGCTGCACAGCTCCAGAACGCTGCTGCGGGCATTCTGACTAAAACCAAGATGGAGCACATCTCCGTTCTACAGTCCTTCTACTGGCTCCCTGTAGCTCAGAGAATGGACTTTAAAATACCGCTGTTAGTTTAAAAATTACTGCACTGTTTAAAGATCTGCTGCTGTTGGTTCCGGTTCTGCTCTGCATCCCCAGAACCAGAACCAAGCATGGAGAAGCAGCATTCAGCTTCTATGCACCACAGATCTGGAACAAACTTCTGGAGATCTGCAAAACAGCTGAAACACTGAGTTCCTTGAAAAACAGGAACTCGGTTGGCTTTGATTAATAATAACTGGAACATCGATCAATATTTACTTGAGGATTTTGATGATGGCATTTGACAAAATGTAATACATCTTAATTGTTTTGTGATTTGTTACATGCTTTACACCATGTTCTCATGGTGTAAAGCAATGTGAACTGCAATATCTGAAATAAAAACACCAGAAAAGCTGCATTACTGTGGATGGAATTAAAAAATAATTGAAAATCAGCCAATCAAGTTTATTTGTATAGGATATTTCACCAACAAGGCAGTTCAAAATGCAAAAACATCAAAGTCACAAGTTGCATATCAAATATGTTGGTCGGTGTTCCATGTCTGATGATTCAGAGGCAACCAGAAACAGGTGGGTTTTTACTCTTGATTTAAATTAACTCAGTGTTTCGGCTGTTTGGCAGTTTTTTGGAATTTGTTCCAAATTTGTGGCGCATAAAAGACAACATGTATAGTTGTGACATTATTTTGGTTACAATTATTTATCAAATTCCGATTGTTTGTGTGTTAAACTGGTTTTCTGCTGATTGTTTTATTTTCTTATTGGCCTCAGTTGCTTCCTCTGCAGTATCTTTTTGTCCTCTGTTTCACAGTTTTGCATTCTGCTGTTTTTCTTTTCCTCTGTCTGGTGCAGAACGTGGCAGGGCAGCAGCAGGAGATTAAGAGGTTGCTGCAGAAGAAGACGGCGGTGGATGAGCAGGACAGCGCTTTAACGAAGGAGTTGACAACCCTGCGTGCCGAGTTGGACAACAAGAATCGGCAACTTGAGGTGGGTGAAACAGATTTCCAGTGGCAGCGCGGGCCCCCAGGACCAAAGTCTCTGTTCAGTGCCACTTGAATGCAGCACGAAGCCCCCAGGCCTCTGAATCATTTAGAGGACAGCAAGGATTGTCTCTCAGCCTGAAAACACAGAATACTTAACAGCTCAAAGTCTGACTGTGATCGAATAAAGTAACCAAAGGAAAGCTGGGTTTTAACTCGGATATAAATATTTGATGCTTCCTTCAGTTGGGGAAATTGAAAAGCATGCATGCCACGATGTGGCTTCTCCCTAATTATGCTTCTGTGGGACACGGTTATGATTAATTAATAGCGAGGCTGTCCTCACATGGTCTTGGTGGGGTCTCCTGGCGAGATATAGTGGGGGACATCATCAAAGGATACCTGGGCTGAGTCTAATGGGTTTTGTTGCAAACACCGTTCTCATTATAAGCTGTCATTAAAGCTGACAGACTGGCCCTTGTACCCGCATGAGCTGAGCTCCTGCAGCACGTCTCGGCCCATACCAACCAACACCTGGTCACGAGGGTCCAGTCGTACCGCGCAGATGACCTTGGCTAATCAGCAGCCCATGCAGGGGCCTCCTGCAGCAAAGCCTCTGCTGTTTATGTATTCATTTCAGACTCAACCCCATGGGCTGCTGCTCCTTTTCTCCCTCTGCAGGGCTTCTTCTCTCAGCTTCAACCGCTACTTTTTCTGTGTTTTTTCTTTTCCTGCTTTTGTCACTGTTGTTTGTTTTTTTTGGCTGCTTTGACCTGCACACACACATGTTGGTGTTTTTATGTAGGAAATGAGGACGGAGCAGAGAAAAAAGGAAGAGGAGGAGCAGCGGGTGGTGCACGCTCTGGAGGAGGAGAAAGAGGGATTAAGGTCCCGCTGCGCTGCCCTGAGCGCTGACCTGCAGGAGAAACGGAGGCAGGCCGACGGCCAGCAAGACGAGAGGGACGCCGCCCAGGCCAGACTAAAGGTTCCCAACACAGGGACAAGTCCTCTCCAAAACACGTAGACCTTGAACTCTCTGGTCCCTCACACCCTCAGCTAGTGAATATAACACCATCCTCCCATCAAAGTACAGATATAAATATGCAGGGAGCGCTTTCAGACAGGTGGAAAAATATGTTGTAACATGGAGGAGACGGTTTGTCCTGGTTTGAGGTGAAAAATTATCTGAGTTAACCTCAGATTTTATCAAGTTGATGGCCTGCTCTGGTTCCTGACTTTATGCTGTTGTTTCAGGGGTTTTGTGTTGACTTGCTGTATAGCTTTCATCATTTCAACTCGTAACACTTGAAATGCATTAAGCGGTAAATGTTGTTTTCAACCAATTAAAAATGTAGGAATTCTTAAAGTTTTACATTTATTCATGCAGCTTGTTGCTTAAATACAAATATTTCAGTTCTATGAAACACACAGGATAAGTTTAATCTGGTGAGGATTTACATCTAAATCCATCAACATATGGAGTTGAAACCAGATTAACAATTTATAAAGTGACACATTTAGGTTTTTCTGCACTGTCTGAAATTAAATCAAACGAAACTCTTCAGTTTTTGACCACGATTCCTCAGTTTTTCATTTTCCATTTTTTCTTCTCTCATTTTTTTTCTTTTAAACTTTTTCCCCCCCTTTATTTCTCTGTCTTTTGTCGTAGACTTTTCCCATTTGGTTCAGCCATCATATTGTTCAATAAAAGACTTAAAAAATGTACTGAAGCCCTAATTATGGATAGATTGTGTAAGAGATAAAATTATTGTGCTTATAACTATCAGGTTTCTAAGTTGGAAAAAGTTTTTAAAATGCATTTTGCTCTCCTCCACCAGGCTCTGGAGAAGGAGCTGCAGCGTGTTTGTCAGGAGCTTCCTAAACTGAAGGCTCACAACGCCGTTTTGGCTGCAAAGCTTTCTACCAAAGAGACGGAGTTAGTTGCAAAACAAGATCGACTTGAAAAAATACAGTGAGTTGAAATCAGCTGAAAAGAAACGTCTGATGTTGTGAACCAAGGCGCCACTAGAGGTAGTCTGATGGGTAATTTTATCAGGTAAAGGAGGTGTAGTGTAAATGGAGCATATATGCTGTGAGGTTTGGGGGTGACACACATTCCTTCATCTCCGGCTCACCTAAAGCCATTTGATAAGCCCTGCATAGTGGATGTGCTTTAAAGGAGGGAAGAAGAGAAACAGGGCAGGCTTTCACTAAGCTTTAGTCGATATTATAGAAACTGACAGAACTGTAGGAGCTTTAATGGTAATCTCTGTCTTTTTTTTCTTTTTACTGCTTCTCAGTTTTAATGCCAGAGGCACCCTGACATGTCAGTCACATTCTGATGTTTGCATGAGGTCTTCTGCTGACCTTATTAGTATCCAGAATGATTCACAGCTCATCAGCGTTGCTGCGTTAGGAAACCGAAGGACTGCTGTGAAATGTATTCAGATATCTTATCAAATTATGTTTTAAATCAATAAGCAAGAAACCAATGTTAAGTTTCAATAAACGTTTAACTCATTAAGATGGTTTTATACATTTAGTCAATGTTTTTCAAAATGGGGCCTCAAAAAGTTGGAGAGAAGATGAAAAAATCATACATTTAAATGTTTTTATAAATGTAATTTTATTAAAATATAAGTTAAAATAATTTATTGGATATGGAGATGGAGGATAGAAATAGCCTTTCTTCTCCCAAAGAGGGGAAATTCAGGAAAACGTGACTTGCGATGTCCTTCTTTCTTATCCAGTTAAAGTTATCAAGTTTTTTTGCTCCTGAAGCCAGAAATGGAAAAGTTTCTGACAAGAGAAAGACAGAAGGAATCTTCCTGCTGCAAGAAACTAAACTGTGGAGATTAAATCAAATTCGATGGGATTACTATACAAATATTACATATTTACATAAAGTTTATCTGATAATATATTCAACATCTGATTATTTCCTTATAAAAATGTTCCACTACAAAACTCCTTGCCAACTAAAATCTGAAGGGATGAGGCAACATTTATGCTAATTAAGTGTAATAATTATTGAATAGTAAATAAAAGCGAGAAGAAGAAGTAAAATTTAATGTCTTTACATGTTTCACAGCATTGTCTGTGGGTTAATGCCGTTTGGGGGCCATGTTGTGATTAAAGTTTGGGAATTCCTGCATTAAAAACCTTGATAATAAAGCAGGCAGAGGTAACATTAGTGATCCAGTTTGACTGTGTGTCGCTTTGTGTTTGTGTCTGCAGGCGTGATTTTGCTGAAGTCCAGGGTCTGTACAAACAAAGCACGGCGCACGCAGCCGAACAGAGCCACCTGATCAAGCAGCTGGAGGGACTCAACCTGGACACCCAGAGGGTCCTGAGGAACCAGGAGGAGGCGCACACGGCCGACGCCACTTCCTACCAAGGGGTATCCACACTCCTCTGACTTTCTGTGGAACCTCTAATTACATCTGAATATGATCTAATGCAAATACAGTTTGTACTTAAATGTCCTGATCATAAATTTTACAGGCTTTCAGAATGGCTGTGCTGAAATATGAGCCCGTTTTCAGGTCTCATTATCTTGTTTTTGTTGTAAGGAGTGCCTGTGATGCAGAAATTTGTAGGTATTTTTTTTTTGTGAATGTGCAAAGGTTGGAGACCATCTCATGACATCATCATGTTTCTTCATCTCAGAGATTTTACCTCTGAGAATCAATGTTCCATATTTCACCATGCAGTGCTCGAGCAGCAGTAATCTGTAGGAATAATACCTCCGTTTAGCTGAAAATAACATGATTTTCAGTGTTTTACATGCCTTAGTGAAGCACACTTCTACTTTATTATTGCAACACTGCAATCATTTAGCAGAAGAGGCAACTTTGGATCAACATAAACGTTAATATTTATCAACTTAGATATTTTATATAACTTTTCTAAAACACTTCTTGAAAATCCCACAAAGGGAGCTATAAAGTTTCAACAGTACCAACTGGACAAAATGTACAATATGGCCCCATTAAGCCGGGATCAGAACATTTTGTTTCAGCTCTTAGGATTCTCATGTCCTGGATAGGCCTTTCGCAATGAGCAATAAATCAGTTAATCATAATAAATTAAAACAACTCAATAGTTTCCATTTGATTTATCTTTTCTCTCTTTCTACCTGGATTACTAAAGTCTTCAGTCTGGCTCTTTGGCCTCAGTTAGCTCTTTTTATGAACGACTATTTTGTTTACAGACTCTTCATAATTAATTTTATTTGTTATTTCTGTTGTTTTGTTTGTTTAGATATTTAAAATGTCTTCCAATTCCAGTGTTCAGTGTTCCAGCAGTATTTGTTGTTGCGACAGGCCTGGTCCTGGGTGACTGGTTTATGACTGGTTTAACAGCCCAGTACCTGCTGCCTGCATCACCACGACACCGTTTAGCTTGATATTTCTCTGTTTTACCTGTTGAAATACTCGATTCTCCAGATTTTACCTCGTGTAAAATACAACATGGCCCATAATAAGTGCCATCTTTTATGTAACATCTGATCACTGACGGTCCGTCGTCTCCTGTTTCCTGTTTACTGCCAGCTGTACAAAGAGCTGAGTCAGTGCTACCAGACCCTGGTGTCCAGCGAGGCTAAACTGCGGCAGAGTCACCAGGAGCTCAGCACCCAGGTGGTCCAGAAAGACGAGCAGATCTCCGAACTGCAGGCTCAGCTGCAGAAACAACAGGAACAAATCCAGCTGCTGCAGCAGCACATGCAGCCTGCAGCTCTCTCACCAAACAGACAAACCAACTTCAAGGTAAATTCCCGGCTGACTGTTTATCGTCTCCCACACAAACATCATCCGCACCGTAATACAATCAGCTACACACAGGAGGTGGGCATTTATCAGATCATTCATCATTTATCGGGAAAATTTCCTTCAAGATAAGATTTTTGATATATCGTCACAATGAATTTTGGCTAACGTATTAAAAACTAAATAAGGTTATTTTTTACATTTTTTCCACTTTTGTCTATGAGAGCATCTATATTAGAGGTGCAGAAAAAATTGATTCTATAGAAAATCACCATTCTTTGTCATAGTAATTTTGAATTGATTCAAAATGCTCAAAAATCGATTTTGGTCTGCTTAATGTTTTTATTAAATTACATTTTGAATAAATATTGATATTCTATTATTTAAGAAAAGCCCAGGCAGGACAATATTCAAATCCAGACAGTTAAAATTGATTTCAGAAGCGAATTGTGACCCTAAAAATCAGAATCAAGTAAATTGCTGCTGGATGTGGAAAGAGGTGCATCTCTGTAAATATCAGTAAATTTTAAAATATGATTAAATGAAGTCTCAGTACAGAGTATAGTGATATAAATATCGTGATAAAATTCAGAAAGTTGGAGGGGAGATGAGAAAAGAAAATTTATCTGACGTTTTAATCATAAATGTTTTATTTTTACGATAAAGTAATATTTTTTTCCAATCTTTTTTTTTTACAATATAAGTTAAAATAATTTATTGAAATGTTATTTGACATGCTCATCTTCCTGAGCAAATGCTAAATGGAAAAGTTTCTAACCAGTAAGACAGAAGGAACCGTCCAAAAATCAGAAGGATGACTAAATTAAGAAGGTATGAAGCAGGATTTGTGCTAAATGAGTAAAATATTTGAACGGTTGATGTTTTCTTACATGTTCTGTATGTATATGGATATACTTTGCAAAGGGAATCTAAATGTTTGGGAATCTAATAAACAGTTTTATCATGATTGTCAGATCAGCCAGGTTACTGGTGTCTAAATCGGGTGTAAGAACTGACCCACCCAGCATGGCCTGTAGTGGTGGTCCATGACTCAGAATCATCTTTTGATATTACACGGGTTCACCCTTGATCTCTCCGTCTCCCTTTGCACTGCTGTCTTTTATGTCAGTTATCTGATCCTCTCAGACCCAAACACACACCGACTCTCTGATTTACCTACTTTATCAATCTTCTTTATCTCAAACCACCAGAGTAACTTAAAGTCCTTTTAACACGCTCTGGACAGAAAAGACGTGCAGAAAAGAGGTGGGGAGAGGTGATTTAATTGGAGGCCAGTAATGTTCTTGAAGATGATGTTAGAGTTACAATTCTACGTCTGTCAGTCAGCGGGAGTTTGACTTCAGTTCAGCACCTTTGAACAGTCACCTGAGGCGATAGAGGCCTTTAATAGCGTTTAATGATATGGTGATCAGCACACCTGGTTTAGCAACACTGCTGTCATACTTTAACAGTGTGGGAGGGTTTCTTATCCTTTATCTAAAGTTTCAGCTCAACAAAGACACCAGGTTCACATGTCACAGTAGTCGCTGCAGTGGGAGGAGTCAAGATTACTAATGCCAAATCAGAAATACTTTATTTCAGATTCACATCATTCAAGCGTCTTTTAGGGCCATTGTGGATGGCAGTAAGTCTGTCGCAATAAATCAATAAATCAATCGCATGATAAATTAAAATGACCTTGATCACTTCCATGTTTTGAAGGGCAATTTTGTCTGCAGAGACATAATCCATTTCCTTTATGGTTTCGGTGTTTTTGGTCATTTTGTTTATTTATCCATATTTAAAATATCTCCCACTTGAATAGGGTGGAGAGTAACGCTCTTTGACCAGGAGGACGCGGGGTTTGTAGTACCTCATTAATGTTTAAAGAGACGGCACTAAAACAACACACATCAGATCGGGGTTAAAAGACGGTCCTGTGGAATTCAGACCAAAGCAATGCAGTTCAACTTTATGCAGACCAAAACTGAATGATCTGAATATGAAAACTAACCCACGCTTATTCTAGCAAAGTAGTGGAGTGATCAAGAAACTGAAGCTTACGTGGTACAAACTTTGCATAAGATTTCCCACATTTGTGCAGACCACTAAATGCTAGCTGACAGTCATTTAATGCATGAAACAGAGAGGATGCAGTCAGAAACAAGCAGAAAAAACTCAAGTCGAAATTAAGAATCTTAAAAAACACTGCAACATTTAAACATTGCTACCAGTTACAACAGAGCACAATTTCTGATTATTTCCCTTGTCTGTTGTTTTTTTTAACAATTTTTAGAAGTATAAACAGGGTTAGGGTAAAGACCACACACATAGCTTACTGAAGACTGCAGTTTGCAGAAGTCGTCTCCTAATCTGCTCTAACTTGATTCTGTTTGAACCTATCTCAGCTTAAGATAACATTTTCCAGGAGTCGTGCAATATTTCTCCCTCCACAGACAGTAATTATTTAATTTGATCATCGGTTGATATTTCCTGAAATTGTTGCCCCCAGACTGTGGAAGTCAAAAGATATCAGCTCAAATGTTAAGTGAGTTACAATCACCGTATCTCACTTAACCCGGTTAATTAAACCAGCAGTAAAGTCTAAATGGTTCATTTAGTCAGTAATTAAATACAGTTCTGCAGCGTTCCCTCAGTAATTAATACTACAGTACATTTAGAGGAGATGCAGATAGTGCTCTGTGTGTGGATGTGTGTATGAATGGTGGGTAAGCTTGGGCATACATGTATGTTAATACAACAAGTTTCCAGTGGAGCTAATTTGGTCTAATTAGCACCTTTAATCTGATACCCCTAAATAAAATCTAGTCAATCCCAGAATCTGTGATTACAGAATCTCAGCAGATCACCACATTTTTTTGCGCTTTAAACTTTGCGCTTCACTTCAGCATTTGGTTTAAGTGATTCTAATTCCCATATTTTTTACTTTTACTATACTGCTGCCTCAGCCTCCCTTTACATTAAGTTATAGTTCATGATTGATAAGGCAAGGAGCAAAAAGCACAAGTTCTTTAAAGAATGAAAATGTTTGTCCCCAATCTTTCTGCTTGTTATTTTCTCATGTTTTTTCTTATATATTTGGGTATAAGGAAAAAACATTGCAGTCGCGATTAGAGCAACCGGCAGAGGTTATCTAAATGGCATTGAGTGTAAATAGGGTGTTCACACAACTATGATGCATGGTGGTGGGAGCATCATGCTGTGATTGGCATCTCAAAGGCTCCACTGATACCTGAACTATGACCCCAAATCTCTGAGAAGTTGAAAAGGAGGTTTCGTGGCTGCAGAGCATTGAGAGAAGGAGGAAGCTTAACCATCTCTTCATCCATCAAAATCCATCCAAACAATCCTGGAGTGCTGACCTGATTCTTTTATGCATGTTGTAGAAATCATTTAATTTCCATGGCAAACCATTCAGCTGTGCAAAATGCCGGGTAGGACTTAACTCTGCTTTTGAGGCATAGCTCCACCTCTGAGCTGCAGATTTCTGTCACTCGGCTCCTTAACACTAGCCAGCACAAATTAGCAAACACCTGGTGGAACTGATATTGTGCTGAACTCATTAAAGGAGCTACTTCTCAGTCCAATGCTGGTTGCTAAAGGGTAAATACAGGAGCCATGACTTTGTGACGGTGGAGTTTCAGAAAGAGCAGGAGTTTATAAAGAGACAGGGGCCAAATTTCAAAGCATTAAATTACGAAGGGACTTGATTGTACTATAAAATGCCACTATGTGCCTGGAAAACACATAATACTCCTTCAAATAAGTCTGTGGTTGTAGCATGACAATTTGACAGGGTTTGAATCTTGTAACGGACTGTTTGAGTTTTACACCTTATAGACATTGTGGTGTAATTTAAAATGAATCACCAGCCGACCTCTTATCTGGTCTTCAGTAGGTAACAGTTTTCTTCTCTATATTTTTGTTGTTAAGTATAGAAACAAATCTTTGCAATACATTAGTTATTAAAAAATAAAGTTCATAATTGTGAGCTAGTAACAGTTTAGACATGCTGTCAGCCTGATTTTGATTTTTCTTTTTCTTTTTACTTGCATCAAAGCAAACACATCAGGTATGCCAAGGTACAGCTCTGAGTCGGGAAGGCTTTCTGTTTCCCTGCCTGTAATTTCACTGACAGATTGTATGCATGCCGGCCCGGTCCGTACGGGCGCCCGTCTCACTGAAGGTGCATCTATCCGAGCGCATAATCCCAGATTCTTTCACAACTTCCCTGCGAACACCTGTTAAATTTCCAATGCTCAGGTTGTTAGGGCAGATTCCATTTTAATTTTAAATGTTTTCGGCGAGAGTTACATTGGAGGTGATCAAAGTGGTGATCACAACAGGAGCACAGGGGAGAGACGCTGCGCTCATTTAAATACGCACCAGAGCGACTGCTTTGAACACCCCTCCCACAGTAAAACCGGTGGAGGAAGATGAGGAAGAGGAGGGTGGGAGAGAGGAAGAACACCCATTGTGGATTATATTTACATGTTGTGCACAGATATTACTTGTCTTTTTTGTTTTTAATTACACTGTTACAGGAACTTTAATAAGACTAGCAGCACTTAAAGTTCTGCTGAAACAAAGAGCTGTGTAAACAGATTATGGGGGCATGATAAAAATAAAAAGGATGGATAGCCTGAATGAACAGTTCCTAACTGCCTCCCAAACTGCATCAAAAGTATTTAGTGTTGTCTGATTCTTGGCTGCTAACAGATCTGAGCGGTGATTAAAGACGAACATTAGAATCCATTACAGACCTTGGGCCTTTTGGATGTAGCACCAAGCTGAATGAGCGCTATGCTGGTAATAGTGTGGGCAGTCGTTCAAATCTCTCCGAGGTTCTCACCATTCCTGCAACAGGAAATACAGCAGGCATGTTCACCAAGAAAACTAGCTTCTACAAATCATTCCTTAACCAATTACAATTTTATTATTGTTTCAAAAATGTTTTATGAAGTCTTACTATAGGTAGGACTGGATGGACCAAATAAGTTTTTACTAGTCGATACTAATTTCAGGGTTTGACGAGATAGTTCTTACTTCCTTGGAAAGACTATAACATTTTTATTAAGACTATTTTAACTCACCAATAAATGAAATAAGAATTGTAAATAAAGGAAAAAGTGGCAGGTTCTGTGATATAAATTGTAGTTATGTATACAGCAGAAAATAAACACTTATGCTTAAATGGTACATAACAAAGATTTCACAATCTTATCTGCCTCCATGAAAGTCAAAAAATCAGCCACTGTCTCCTTAGTAACCAACATCAAACTACAGTGATGTCAGTTTAACAACAGTTTAACTAACATCGCTGTTAAATTCACTAATTTAAGAGTGAATCTAAATTCACTGTCCAATGAATTGGACAGTGAACAGCAATTCAAAAAGCTCTAGGGAAGTAGGGATGCACCTTATATCGCCACTAACATCGGTATTGACCGATATTAGTAATGTTTTTGACAAATCGGTCCAATAAACAAAATTGAGCCGATTTTAACTTGTTGATGTCTGTTTCTTTTTTCCAAAGGTGTCGAAACTGTAGCAATATATATATATATGTATATTATAGGTAAATATTGGTTATCGATCCATAACAAATTTGGATCTATCGGTCCAAATTTTCATATTGGTGTATCTCTATGGGGAAATGCACAAAAGCTGTATCATTGGGGTGCTGTGGTTGCGCAGGGTTTAAGCACAACCCACATATGGAGAACTTAGTCCTAACGCGGCTGTCGCAGGTTCGATTCCCGGCCTGGCGACCTTTGCCCCATGTCTTCCCCCTTCTCTCATTACCCACTTTCCTGTAAATTCACTATCAAATAAAAACCACAGGAGCCAATCAAACATAAAAAAAAAAAAAAACTGTGTATCTTACAAAACGTTACAGAAATCAGAGATTGGAATCAGCACAAAAACAACAACAAAACTGTAATCAGTAATCAGTGCATTTCTACTTTTTTCTCTAAAGAAAATTTGGTATCTGCTTTAATGGAATATGACGAATAATTAGAACCGAGTAATGGTTCTAATTAATGGTATACATTAATCATATTTTATGTTACACAGATTTAACGAGTGTTTAATTTATTTATTTTTATCAGTGTGTAATCTTGTGTGAACTCCTGGTTTCAGTAAATAACATGATGAACAGAAGTTTAGGTGTGTGTGTTTGAAGCCGGGCCTTCGTCCAGAGCAGGAGACACACTATCGGCGCGGACGCCAGCGGTGTGTTTTACAAACTCAACAGCTCTCATTAGATGAGAGCCTCCGTGTAGCACAGGCCGCCTCATTAATGAAGCACAGCCATGTGCTGCCGCCGCCGCAGAGCGCCGCGCTCACTCGTTAAAGCAAAGCCGAGCGGGTCAAACAAACTGCGTGGGAGGACTCCGGGCTGCGTACACACAGAAAACATCCAACGCCCCGCGTGCTGTCCCTTCCCACCACGCAACCGGTTAACGCCGACACTCATGCATTTATTCACACGCACATTCTTTGAAGAAACACCAGCATGAATACAAAGTGCAGTAGGTCTGGTCAGGAGCAGGAACCCCGTCGCCCTCGCTCCTCAGGTCCATCCGATCTCTACTGTCACTCCGCTCATTTCCACGGAGCTGATTGAGCGTGTGTGTGTGTGTGTGTGTGGTGCAGGGAGATGGGTTTACCTCCTGATTATAGCTGCTCCATAATTAACAGTGATCAGATTTGTTTTGTGGCATAAATGGTGCGTGTGTAGAACATTAGGCCTGGCAAGTCTCATTTCGGATTCAGCTCAGGGGCTCGGCAGCAGACGGGTCACGAGCTTCAGGGAGCACAATCACCAGCCTCGCTCCATATGGTCTCGCTTGCCGCAGCCTCACCAGCGAGGGCCGCGAGTGCCAGACAAGATCCCCCAAGAACATAATCGTGTTCAGTAATTACCGAGACCGGCTTTTTCTCTCAGACTCATCCTCCTTTTCAGTCCTTTTTTTCCGCCTTGCACCTGCATATTCTCTTCTTTTCCTTTCAATCACATCTTCTCCCCTGTCTGATAGTTGGATTGTGTTTGGATTTTCCCTGTTTTTGTCTGTCCCTCCCTTCCTCAGTTAAGTTTCAAAATCAGCATGTGAAGAAAGATTGAATGAGGAAAAGTCGGACACTCCCACATTAGTTAATTTCTAAATTGCTTTATGTGGCTGATGCTGAAAAAACCCACTTGGTCCTGCTGCCTGCCTGGAAATTATAAATAATTGTAACAGATGCGCCAATATGGCCGGCCTCCAATAAACGAGGCCCCAGATAATTTGACCAGCCCCCTTTGACAGGCCAATTTAATAAAACATGAACAAAATCTTCCTCACTAATAATTTATCATCCCCTCTCCTCCCATTTGGTTAAAGTTGATTACCCTGGCAGTTAACAAGGTCACGCCCAGATGCCAGGTTTCTGATAATACAATCAGGACTTGTTGGAGAGAAAAGGTGATGACATCCTGCACAGCTTTCTTCACCACCAACTATAGCGCTTTATGAATGCCTTCGTTGGTCTACAAACTTTTATTTTGATGTGTTGCTGACGGCAACGCACATTTTCGTTTATGGCTTTCACACTTTTTATTTTAATCAAATGCTTAAGAAAAACAGATGTTAATATTTCTGGTTGATGGCGTACAGACTCTGTTTACACATAAATAAACGTAAAAAATGTTTTTAGAAATCTACAAACTTTGTCAATCATTAAAGTAGATTAAAATTTGTAAAACTTGTTAGATTTTTTTATGCAGCCCAATTTTTTAAAACCATATTGAGCAGCATGGTGGTGCAGTTGCAGCAACAAACCCTGGTGAAGTTGCAGCAACAAACCCTGGTGAAGTTGCAGCAACAAACCCTGGTGAAGTAGCACACCTACTTGTGGATGGAGGTAGCTAGCCCATATCTTTTTCCCGTTGACATGTTTGTTGATTTAATCAAATTGACTTTGCTTGAATTTACGCTACACGGGTCATACAATTATGCCATAAATTGTGTTTATGTCTTACAAGAGTAGACTTATAAGTGTACAAAAGTCTAGATGTTAACCAGTTTTTTGTTGCTGTCTGGGTCACAGATGGTCATAGATGAAGTGAAATATCGACATTGCTGTCCGAACGTATTTCAGCATAAAACATGCCCACAGACATCTGACCAATCACACAACACTTTGGACAGGGCTCTGCGAAACGGTTCGATCCGAGAAGAGGAGGAGGACACCTCCATGCGATCCAGGAATTATACATATTTCTCTCAGGCTTTATTTTAGTTTACAGTTTCGACAAGTAGTAAAATACAGTATTTAATTTTTTATTAAAGTCAAGTTGAAACCGCCTGTCTGAATGTTTGTTTTGCTAATATAAAGGTCACAGCCTCTCCTTTCTTCCAGCAATTTGCCGCTGCTCCGTCTGATCGGGCCTCCACTCAGAGTTCAGATCCAGGGCCAGAGGACAGACATTTCCCTCAGCGATCCCCCAGCAGTGTGAAAAGACTGCAGGTAGGCCAACCAACACCACCGGCAATTACAGCAAAGACAGCACATGGGTGAGCATGCCCACTCCATTTGCTCAGATTAGATCAAAGCCGTAGCAGAGGGATGGAAAGAGAACGGTCTGTTGAGAAAGAGCCATGTGATTCATCAGATCCAGCCCAGGACAACCTTTGTCCCGGACTTCCCAACACACACACACCCCATACACACGCACACACGCGGAGGCCCCTCCTACTGTGACCAGGCCGGCGTGTGCTGCTGGTTTCACGCATGCCTTGGGCTCAGACACCAGCTAATTTACCGCTTCAGCCGAACATCATGAGCGAAAAGAGAAGCTTTTGATCTTCTCAGTATCCCTTTCATAAGTTTGGCAGGACAAGTTTCTAGATGGCCTCACTCACTAAGGGATGGCCTTAAGTGCCTGATTTATTCACATGTCCTCATTATGTCTTAAATGAAGCACCTCTCTACTTGTTTTTACATGTGGAATATAATGATACTGCTTCTCCTAAAAGGTTCTGCTGGAAACTCCTACACATCTGATCTGTAGGAACTTGGGCATAACGATGATATTTTAATTTACTGTAACTGCCTTCAATCAGAAGAGATTGTATTTTAAGAAGATTTCCTGTTACGTTTTCATAAATCTTACTACTTTCTCTTGAGTTCTTGCTTTGCGAATAGATTTGTGCATTTTATTTATTTTTATTACTTTTGTGCACATTTATACAACTTTTATATTCCCTGGGAGAACAGAACTACTTTAAGTGCTCCCCACTGACCCATGACATGCTGCTGCGGACATAAAGAAGTCCGCAGATGACGGTGACCCGAGTTTCTGAAAGCTGGAGAGAGAAAGCGGGAGCGTGAAGAAAGGAAGTTGATAAAATGTTTCATCTCCAGTGACACGGAGCCCTTCTGAAGAACAGCTTCACCTCTGCTTGCTTGTAAACTGTTTAGCTTTAGACCTTTTTTCCGTGTTTCTTCATTGTTCGCCCCACGCAGATTGATCTGCGCGACCCTGTGTTCTTTATGCATCCGTTACCCAGTTCTAAGCCCGGGTCAGGTCATGACCAGAACCAATGTTTATCTGAAGAACAGAGGCCAGACCTTTTTTCTGTTCCTGTCTGCCTTGTGGAGCTCAAAGCATCACAGCTCAGTCACCCATAAGTGCTGCCCTGTCATATTTCAGCAAACCTGCTGAAGCGTTTCAGTGCCGATTCTTCTGTTTGATTTTTATTATTTTATCACATTTAAACGTTTCAGATCATCACATTTTAAGGTCAGACAAAAACAACTTAGTAAATGCAAAATGTTTTCAATGACTTCTTCATTGTTGCACATTGAAAACCACGAACATAAAAACATTTTTTTTCAATCTTTTACAAAAGTAGTTTGGAGATTCTTTTGGAGTTTGTTTTTTTTGTAAGGCTTTTTGAACATGTAGTATTAATACAACATAAACATGCTCCAATTTGCATTTTGGCAGTCTTGCACAAAAATTACATATGCACTGTATTTGTGCATTCATAGATCTAAAATTAAATCTCTTAAATTTATACAAAAAATATAAATACATTGGTTTTCAGTATATTAATCCCAGGTATTTAGTTTTGCTGTTGCAGAGCTATTAAATCTCAAATATTCCACAAATGTATTTTTTTCCTTGCTGAATTTTTCTGTCAAGCAAAAGTTTGAGTGGGTTAAAGGCTCCCGCTAACTAGCTGCTAATAAACCCTCATTATATATAAAATGTATGGTTTTCGTTTTTACATTTAATGTCTTGATATAGGTATTAAATTTCATTCATAGTGAAAAAGTCTTAAATTTGAGTTGCTGCAACCTGCAGAAACCTGGATTTGTACACATTTTCTTGACATTGCAATGGTCACAACAAAAATTGAGAAGACATTTTACTACTTTTTGATTATTCTGGTACACTGAATCTCAGAGATCTTTAGAGGCATGTTTTCCATGTCATGGATGTTTTGTGAAATTAAATGCAAATTTCCCATCCAATAACATTCCAAGACTGAACAGTACAGTTCAGTCTTTATGTTTGGTTAAAAAAATGGTGGAAAAATCAACATTTGTACTTTTGCTTTGTTTGAAATATAGATGTTGTGATATTGCAACACTGGGTCTTACTTGGCTTACTTAAAAAAGGCCATTGAAGCAAACCTTCCTCAATGTAAGAAGCTTGAATTAAGCTCAACTTTTGGAAAGGTGAGTCAAGTACCGGCAGGCCTGATGAATCAAAAATGAGTTCAATAGAACCTGTCTGACAACACGAAGTAGACATCTATCAGTCTGGGAAGGATCACAAAGTTTTTCCTAAGGCTTTGGGACTCCAGTGAACTACAGGAAGAACCATTTTCCACAAATGGAGAACACAAGAAACGAATGGTAAACATTCCCAGAAGTGGTTGGCCTTGAACATTTGGCAACTCAAATCTGCCAAAAATATCTTGATGACCAACAAATCTATTGGGAAAATATTCTGTGGATGGACGAGGCAACAGTGAAAACTTTTGGAAAATGTCAAACATGTTGGTGGTAGTGTGACGGTCCAGACCAGAAGATGAAACAATGAGTTCTCTCTACCATGCTCTCTCAGAAATGACAAAAGGAAGTGGTACAGTCAAAGTTTTAAATCCAATGGAGATTCCATGGGCTGACTTTGAGCAACATCCCCTCAAATGTTGATTAAAATAAAACAATTCAACAAAGACGCCAACAAACACTGGTTGGCTCTTAACTTACACCATTGCTTAAAAACAGTTTTGTGTATTTACTCCAGTTGTCTGTGTCTGAAAATAAAATTTCTTTGTTCTGAAACATGTAATTGAAAAGCAAAGTCAGACGATATCTGTGCACAGTCAAAGACTTTTTACACCGCAGAACCACGCTGCATAAAAACTCTCCTAGACTTTATAATTGGTCATCTCCTCTTTAAAGATTAGGTTTGGATTTTCTTTTCTGGCGTCTGTGTTTTCCCTGTTGTACTTGAAGGCTAAGCCAGTTGGCCCGCCACTTGTCAGGAATATGCAGATCAATCTGCTAATTGGTTGCATGAAGTCATTAAGGCTGAGTCAGAACACATGGCTGGTACCCACGCAGGCATGTTCGCAGAACCTGGCACTGCAGGTCACCAGAGTCAACTTCCAGGCACATTCCCAAACATTATGGATACATGAAAATCCACGTTATACCAAGATATTTTATGCTCAAACAGTAACATCTGGTTTAACAAATACAGTCTTGTTATTAACTAATCAGTTTGGACAATTTTCACCTAAAATCTACCATTTTCTCTCCTTGTTGAACCATAAATAAGAAATTCAATTTATAGTATTGTTATACATAAGGGTTTAGTTACATATTAGACTTGTAGTCAGTTCAGCCTTTTACCAAATTGCAGCATGCGTTCCATATCAAACAATGTAGTCAAGTTCAGGTGATTATTCAAACCGGTTAAAAAGATTTCTATGTATGGAATCAGAACAGTTTCATTGGCTGGGATTGTCTGCACAAGCAAGAAATTTGACTTCAATTTACAAGCTCTATCAGGAGCGTTAACTGACAGTCAGGCATCAACTGCAAAAAAAATACATTTTAGGAGAATTGTGTCGTTGACTTTGCAGCAACAGTGGAGAGGAAATCTTCCCTTTAACAAGAAGAAACCTACAGCAAAAGCAGAACCAGGTTCAGTGCGAGTGGCCAGGGCATGCACACAGAAAAGATCCAGCAGTACTTTCTATCTGAAAGAAAAGGAAGACATTAACAGAAATAGTAGCTCCTTTGGTGGCTTCGCCTAAAAGAGAGACTCATCTAAACAGATATCGGTAGTCGCAGGAAAAGCTCAGCCAGTGGTCGGGTCGAGAAGGAGCATTTTTATCTCCTGCATGTTATGTTACACACTGCCGGGTCAAATTGCAAGAGCTTCAGTTAAACACTGAAAGACAGCATGACCATGAACGTTTAGCCAAAGATACTATGGTTTACTTCAAGTATTGGAAAAGGACTAGTCAATGTTTTCAGAACCACTTTCCTTCAAATGCAGATTTATACACCTATTTTTATTGGTTTGTAATAGAACCACCAGGTTTTTGCTAATTCCTGCTGGCTAGTCTGTAGGAGCTGAGTGGGAAAGGGCTGTTCTGTGAGGTAGGAAGCTGGGAAACTGCAGCTCTGAGGAGGTGCTGCACCTTGAAGGTGGGCCTAGGTCCACCTAGGCATTTTGCACAGCTGAGAGGTTGCCATGGAGATTATTGGTTTTCTTAAACATGCGTGAAAGAATCAAAGCAACACTTTAGGTGTGCTTTTGATGAGGCAATATTATGATGACATGATGTAAATCTCAAAGTCGATTTTACATAATGTTGCTCCTTTGAAATTTGTTGGCATAACTTGGAAAAATTGGAAGAAATTGGAGGTTTGAAAACGTTTGCAGGCTGCTTTATTTCACCACCACAGTGGTGATGAAGAATCCACTTCGTCTTTCTGCTCAGTAATTTTAAGAACTTCGAAGCGTTGATTTAAACTCGATTCTGGCCGACGAGTTGAACTTGTACAGAATCTCATCGTTAACCTCCTCACTTTCTCCTCTGCTCCTCATCCTCTTCTGCCTAAGGACTGTTGGGCATTTAGTCGCATTGCATATTTTAGCCTGCCATCTGGTCAGCCCTCCTTGGCACCGCATGGGGCCTCCCATCCTCTCATATTCATATTCCACTAGCATATTGTTCCCACTGCTTTTGTACAGCACGGCCCCAGCGCTTCTCCGTTTCTTTATTTATTTCTGCAGAAGAGACTGGCTAGTGAACCGCACCCCCCCTCCTAATCGGCAGCTCTTCCAGTTGTCCTATCAAGTGTAACCTGGAGGCCCCTCGTAGAGCAATTAGAGCGGCCTCCCTGCCCACCTCTTGTAATGAAGCCCAGCACATTCTGGAATCTATAGCCCCTTTAGTCTCCCCTAATGGGACATCATTATTGTCAAAGAAACAATGTAAATGGAAATGAACATACTCATTAGCCAGTTGCAGGGAGAAACCTTCGGCGCTCTCAGCTTGCAACTGCTGCCTCCAAACACGCAGACACACACACAGATGTGCGCCGACTGCTGCATCGGCTCCCCTCGCTCCTCTGGCAGCGTGTTTGTTTGTGCGTGTGTGCGTTACGGGCGCCGGGCGATGTTCGCCTTTTCCTTGAGGTGAGAAGGGAACGGGATGAACGCAGATGATTCTGTTATTGGCATTCACTCAGCGTTTCCACACATGTTAATTGGTGCATGGGTTGGTGGATGTCTTTGTAAGTGAAGTTTTCAGCTCACTGCTTCCTGTGCTCGTCTTCTCCCAGGGTGCACCTGTGCAGCGGTCCAGGTCTCTGTCCCCAGCCGGCAGCGTGGAGTTGGGAAGTGGGAGGAGGATCGAAGCAGAACAAAGAATTCGAGACCTGGAGGAGCTGCTGCAACTCAAGGTAACCACTGACTAAATATTTTAGCACAAGCAGCTCTGTGCAAAAAGTCCAGAGGCATTAAAGCGCTCCTAAACGCAAGGGATGAACCAGCGCTGTGTTGACACATAGCAGGGAATTATTTAAAAAAAACAAAAAAACTATTTTAGGATCTTTGTTGCCAGTGAGCTAAGGAAACTCAACAGAAGCATCAAGTCATTGACTGAGAGCATTCACTCCTCCTTTTCCCATCCAGACTTTATGTCAGGACTTGAAAAGTGCAGTTTACCACCGGTCCCAGAGCTTCCAGAGTTCTGCCAAAAAGAACGGAGTAAAACTTTAACATTCGGGGCCCTATTCTTAAAGAGTCGCTCCTAGTTTAGCTTCAGAGGGATTCAGAGAGCGACTATGAGCGACAAATCGACACAACTTATCTTTTTAGTGAGGGAGTGAGGTTGACCCTGTTGCTTTTAGGCCACGTGTCAAACTCGAGGCATGATAATCTGGCCCGCAGTAGCTTCTTATGTGGCAGTTTTTTGATCAATCAAGTTTATTCAAAGTGCTTTACTTCACAAAACATAAAAATAAAAAGCCAAAAAAAGCCACTTACCTGTTTGAGAAAAGAGTAACATTACATTTTGTCAAAATGGTGAATGCACATCAAATATGTTGGTCAATGTTCCATTGATTATGGGTTGAAAGCTGCTCTTTCAACAGGTCGGTTTTCTGTGTTTCAGGGCGACAATGAAGAAAACCTTCATGAAAACTGTGGTTAGGTTTGGCAACATGGACTTTTATCACAATATTTTAGAGTGTTGTTGTGATAATGATAAAAAGATTAAAACATTTTTAAAGTATTAAAAAACAACTATTGACAGAATTCATACCCCACAAACATAATGTTGCTCTCGAAAATATTTCTATTTGAAATAAAAAAACAAATATGATTTTTTTTTATATTTCTAAGCTGCATATAGAGACTTTATTTTATCATATTTTTGACTTTACAGATATATTGATGCTTTCATTGAAAAAAAATGTGGAAAACTTTGTAAAAATAACCTTTTAGTCCATTTTTTAAACATTAACTAGAATTTATTTTGACAACAAATCAAAATCGTATCAGAACAAGATATTTATCACAATACATTTTAAACAATGTAGTAATCACCCACCTGTGCAGGTGTGCTTAAATATTATTCTATCAATCCAATAAAAGCAGGTTTTACCTGTTTTCAACCAAAGTAAATCTGTCAGTCCCTCCTATTTTTTGTTATTCCACGATTGCAGAAATTCACGCAAAATCTACATCAGCATGTGCAAAACTGAGCTCTTACTGCTCATCTTAACATCACTACAGTGTAAAGCTGATCTGGTGATTGGTTTCTGGATTAAACAATTGATCACTGGATAGTGAAAGGTGATTAAAAGATTTGTTTTTACAGACCTTGAATCGGGTGAAGCTAAAACTGACACTTGATTAGTTCTCGGTAGAACATATTTATGGAGGATTTTTTCTTGTCTTAAATGCAAAATGTATATATTTTATACAGTTTTGGTTTAATTACAGTGATTTCAGTAACGATTAATGATTTATTAAACTAGTTTCTATTAAACTATTTCAATAATCGATTAATCACAATTAATCCGATTAATCGTTTCAGCCCTGTTCCAGAGTGACGGTGTGTTTAGGCAGGGAGATGACAAGAGAAAAGCTCGTTCAGTGAAAGTAGATTAGCACTATGTTTTTATCCTCCGTTAGCAAATTATTGGGCTCTTAACCTTCAGTTCTTCCTCTCATCAACTGTTCTGCTCAGTTTTTGTCTTTTACAGTCTAACAGTTTGATTTTCGTATTTGTAATTGCAGCACAGGACATTTCCCTATTTTTATTTCAACTCTCTGGTTCTTCATCCTCTCCACCTTCGCAGCTGACCAGTGACTGATTAAACAAAGGTCGTCTTTGCTCTGAGCACAATCCTCAGAAATACATCAGGCATCATTTCCTTGTCAGATAAGAAGCACCTGAATTACATCACCAGCAGACAGCTAATGCCCGATGTAAATTCAGCCAGCATGCATGACTGTGTTGGTTAATGGTGCCATTTAGTTGTCGACCAGTTGAAGAGCGTTTAGTGAAGGCATGCACAGAAAAATGTAACCGCATTAATGAGGGCATTAGTTCAGGGTGGGATTAAGAGGTTTTGTCCTTTCAGCTGGTATCGTGTCGGCTCTTTTCACATTTCTCATCTACAGAACGCCTTTTCTTATCGGATCCGAGCGCCGACACGTCGACCCCGGTTATTAACAGGAGACAAACAAACATTTCTCTTAACACTGGCTTCGTTTTTTATGTCTCCTTTCCTTCAGTTCAGTTTAAAGTGAAAAGTACTTGTTTGAGTGTAATTATTTTTCGGCTTGATCGTCCACGGGTGAGTATCGATCGGAGGGCGAGGGCCTGATGACCAGAGCGCAGCGGCCCGGGGGAGTTCTGTTAGGAGCCTGGGAAGCCATGATGTGGCTAATGCCCTGCCACTTGCTTACTCCCAGCCCTGCAGTGCTCCGGCCTGGCCCCTTTCATTAGAGCCTTGTTTTTGAGAGCGGGGGGCAGATGTCCTTTGTGAATAATCCACACTGGGGGAAAATCCATACTTGTCACATTGTCAGCGTAGATGCACATTGCATGTTGTTGTGTGTCCGCCGCATGTTTGTGTGCTCTCTCTGTTCTCTTTGTCCTTGTTAATAATAACAGGGCTGAGGGCTTGCATTTCCCTCTCTGCAGGGTAGCCGTGTCATATCAGCAGTAAACAAGCTCCTTCCCCTTCAGAAAGCTCTCGACAACTCTCGCCAGCCCTGGCCACTCAAGCAGAAACCTGTCCTGCACTCCTCCGCTCACTTTTCCTTTTCTCTCTCCCTCTTCCGTTTCTAATTTCTCTGTTTTCCGTCTTACTCTTTCCTCCACTTTTATGAGCCGAGTTTCCCTGCTCCTTTACTCTCCCCTCAGCTCTGTCATGTAGGCTGAAAGTATTTTCTTGGTTGCCCTCGTTGTTAAGGTCAGCGTGATGGGGAGGAGGGGGAACGCTGACAAGAAAAATCCATACGTTGTCTTCTCACGCTCCTTCTGCAGCGAACTTGGAGCGATTTTAATAGCTGTCAACAACAATGTCAGCATCAGAACCGATGCCCTTCCAGGGCATCAGCTTGTAACTCCACTACATTTCTGATTGTTTAAAGTGTGCATACCAGCCTTGATTTAGTTCCTCTGCTTAAAACCCCCTTAAACGACAGGTTTTCGACCTGATAGTTTGGTAGACTCAGTTCAATTGGGGACGAAAACTGCAGCATTTGTTACATTTCCAGCTGCTGCATTTTGTTTTAGTTCAGCAACCTGTTCCTCTCCTCGCCTGAGAGGGCACTGCACCAAGAAACATTCAAGGAAATGACAGAAAAGCCTCTGAACAAGACACTGAGCACAACTTCCTTCATCAGGAAATCTAAACAAAATCTAGTGGCATTAGATTTTAGCAGCTGGAGGATTTCTGACATGTCCTGTAAAACCATGAGCCGTATCTTCCGCCAGTGCTAGTCTGGTGTGTTTATTTTGATTGCATTTACCCATATTGCCTTATGTTATAGTCCACTTCTTGCTTTTGGAGTGGTCTTTGGTCCGCTTGGCGTTCACATACATTCTGGATCAGCAGCAGCTGTCTGATTGATTCTTCAGGCAGACCTGTAAAGACAATATTACAGTAATCAATGGAACTAAAGAAAAACACACAGCTGACTTTCTTTAGATCTTGCTGCGACATTAGTCCTTTAATCCTGGAAATGTTGTTTAGGTGATAAAAGGAGGACTTTGTAATTGGCTTTATGTGTTTCTGGTCAAGCAGGGCATAGACAGCGAAAAAAGAGTCTAATTTTTTTAGGACTTTAGAGCTGCTTATTGTTGCTCTGACATTAAATCCCTGTTTGTTGTTGAAATGAGCCAAGATGTAAAATAGCTAAATGCTCCCCAGAGTTCCTGTACTTGGTCCAAATTGAAAGCTAAGCCACCGTTGCTCTTTTTATCTTCCTGAAAGCAGCAGAATATTTTGTCCTTCCTGTTTGCAGACCGGCGAGAACGAGGAGCTGAGGAGAGCTCACGATAAACGCCGTGAACGTCTGTGCCTGGTCCAAACCAACTATAAGACCATCCGAGATCAGATGAAGGAGATGGAGAAATCACATGGCTTGTGAGTACAAAATTCACTTCAGCATCTGGAAGGTCTCATTACCCAGAGGTGACAGAAACATTAACTCTGGTCCCAACACAATGCAGAAAGAATGACTTCTGGTTCAACCCAGCAGAAACACCTAACTCACTCCACCTCATCCTGAAAGCTCCCTGAAACCTTCATAAATTGTCTTAGGGCCCATTTCTCTCCACATTCTGTCTGGCAAGACTGGAGTGCTGGATTTAAGAAAGTAGGAGGAATTCTTCCTCTTGCCTTTGAAAAGCTCAGAGGTTTTAAGGCCAGTCAATTTGGTGCATTTTGTGCCGAGTGTATGTGTGCTTCTGCGTCTCTCCTCCCTCAGCGTTCATTAAGATGTGAGAGCCAGAGGCTGGAGGTGTCTGGTCCTGGGGGTGCAAGGTGTTTGAGAAGGCCTGCGGAGGGCGGGGGAAGGAGGGTAGACGACCATTTCCTGCTTCAACCTGTTATCTCCAACAGGAACCACAGGATTTATTTTACACAAAAGTGGAAAATATTCTGCAAAATGCCATTAACATATGGTCTCATTTTCTCTTTTGTCTCCATGTCTTTTATCACTTTTTTTTTTCTCCCTGCAACCCGTCGTCACAGAGACCATTTAAAGTGTAGGTAAAGATGTGTATATTTGGTGGCCACAAGGGAGCCAAGTGTTAACTTTGTCAGCTGTTTTCTCTCCGGGTTAATTAAAGAAAACAGCGGTGCAATGTGAGCCCGTGTGAAAGTGCAGCCAGCGAGAGAAACACGTTCAGCCCTGGGCTTGACTCGGCTCATGTTGGCTCACTGCAGCTCTTAGCATGTGTCTGAGACGGAGACGTAGGGGGAACGTCAACACCAGGAACACTGCCGCTGCACGTTTTAGCAGGTTATCACAGAAGTGGTTAAGAGTGAACCTTATCTCTGATGAAGTGAAAGTAAAACATTACTTTTCTCTGTGTTTTTTATTCACGTGTATGGAAGGTTTTGGGGTTTGCTGTCAGTGTTTCTGTATTTCCAAACTGCTTTGACGTGATATTGATATATTTGGCAGCTTTGCCCTTTTCAGACAGAACCTTCCATGGCAGCAGCCACTCACTCCGTGTTATGATCTTGGCATTCATTTGGCATTAAGCCACATTCTTAAACAGCCATTAAACCCACTGGGGTGATGCTAGCCTGAATGAGAGACAATAGAAAATGATTTAAAAACTCCCATTAGTGTGAGGAAATCAGGGCCCTAACAAGTCAGTGGGGATTGGCACACAGTCTCATTGCATTTTGAGCTTGTTAAGGATCTTCCTGTAGCTTCCCTGCTGTGTTGTTGCCTTTTTGGAAAGAGGCTCAAGAGTTGATTTTGTTCCCCTTTTTGTTCTGTGCAGGACTGAAAGTAGAAACTGTTGCTGCTGTGGCTTGTGGGAAGGTTTCAGCAGATAGTTAGGCCTCTCTATGTTTGACAAATGGATTTACTCGTCACTCTTCATCAACCCAGTTATGGAGACTTTATCAGAACCAACCGTCAATACGGTACTAAAACTGCAAAGCTGATACAAACACTAAAAAGAAGGTTTGATAACATTTTCATTTTCAAGACAAATGCTTAGAGTTCTGATTAAAAAAAATATTATATTTTCATTTTCTTCATTTGGTAAAAGCAGTTAGTAGTAAATGCATAATAATTAGCATGTTGGAAATGCTCTGAAACTTTTGTTCTGATTGATTCGTTTGAAGATTTCGGTTAATCATTCCTTTGGTCAAAGCGTTTTATTTTTGACAATTATTTTCTATTCATTTAGAAATGTTTTTTCCCCTCCCTTTTTAGCTTCTGACAGTTAAGATTTGTAACTGTGACAAGGTGTTTTTGTTGTTGTTGTTGTTTTTTGTTTACAACTGGAGGCAGGTGCTTTTCATCCTAATAATACCTGAACTCTGACCCCTAAACCCGGAGGAGTTGAAAACAGGCTTCATAGAGGAAGAGCAGGACCAAAACCCAGAGAGGAGAACAAGACGTCAATGTCTCTGATTCACTTCCTAACCGCACAATCAGGCAGATTTAAAGAGGAGTGACAAAAGCAAATGAGGTGGATTAGCAGATGGTGTAATCCAGAACATGTTACTGTTCTGGATCATCATCTCTGCTGCCCAGAGAGAGCTGTTCATGACCGTCATACAGTACCCGCCTTCAGTCAGAGTCCTCTTTAGATTTGTTGCAGGACTGACTGCTACTGGAGATTCTTTCTCCCCAGAGCATCACCATCCACAATGACTCTGAAGATACTTGGATGATATGAGTTTTGACAACATTTAATTCCCCTTCTGGGTGAAAAAAGTGTTTTTGGATTTAAATGAATAGATGAAAACATGTTCCTTGATTTGGATGTGCTGTTTACTGAGAAATTGCTTTTTTTAAGTGTGGACATATATCGGCTCCATACAGATGTATTCAGCAGCAGCCCTGTTCAGTTTCTGAGTTTCTGGTGATTTTCTTTGGTAATCTACTACAGTCAGCTTGGTAACATTCCTTAACTACTGAGCAGATGAGTAAACATGGATGTGCGCCTCATTTCTGCTCTGCTTATTTTGCCTCAGTGTTTAATCCCTGGTGGACTCGTCTTCTTCTGGATTTTTATTGCAGGAATTCATACCTGCAGTAAGTTGGAAATGCATCTTGACTGCTGTTTCTGCCTCTTTGTTCTAGTTTTATTTTATTTTGGTTTTGAGTTTTGTATCCTGAAGTTTTGATGTTCCATGTTGTACCTGGATGTTGTACTTTTTTAAACTTCCCATTTCCTGTGGACTTACTCCAGATTTTTGACCCAATTTTGACCCATGTGAATGGAAACAATCAGGACCAGCCACACTCATTGTTGAGTAATCCTCTTGAAGGTATTTGATACTTTACAATCCCTAAACCTGTGCAGGTATTTGTTTTTTTGTTTTTGTTTTTTTTTTATGCAGAAATATTTCTGCTTTGACAACACGAGTAACCACAGTTACCAGCCTGGAAACGCATTCTAGGAAACCAGGATAATACCAATGGTCTTATCAGCATGCATGCAGTGTGCAATTGGCCAGCCCCACTGAAACCACCCTGTCATTTACTATTACTGTATCACCACATTTCCTCGAAATAACATGAAGGAGAGAGAAAAAAAATCAGGTTCTTATTTATATTAAAGAAGGAAAAAGTTTTTTTTTAATCAGACTGGGGATGATGGGGGTGAGCAAATAAAATTAAAGGTTATTAAAGCGTCCGCACACTGATCAAAGTTGCGCCCATAAACAGATTCCCCCTGTTTCAGAGCAATTAGCCGCAGCAGCGTGGAAAAGTTCTTTCTATCTCCTCCTGCTTAATAATGGAAACTGGGCGGCCATGAGGGAACGAGCTCCGAGGCCAGAGAAGGATAGCTCTCTCCTGGCTCCGCGTTCAACAGCTTTAAGGCGCACTGTAAACAAATTACAGTTCCTACAGATTTACCGTCAGTTAGGAATGCTTTGTGCATATTCCCTAATAACTGCAGTTGTTCCATTAGAAGTCACATAGAAAGAATTAAAACAGAGCTGTGAATAAATTATCATTTACTTTCACAACAGCAGGTGGTCTCGATACTTTTAAAGCTTTATCCTCCATCAACTGGTTTCTCTGTAAATGTGTTTCTAATGAGGCTGTTCACATAAAATCCTCACAAAATGGCCATTCTCATAATTAAAATCAAACAAACACATGTGTAATAAAGAGGAATGACAAAGGGATTAAGTCTTGAACGCTCTTACTGACCTTTGATAATTACAGCGTAAAGATGTCTCCTGGCTAAACTAGTTGCAGGCATTGCTAGTGTGGATCTGACCGATTCTTTCAGGGTTGGTGTATCTAACGTTTTAGTTATTGGCACCCACCACTCTCTAAAACCACTTTAGTGTCAAGAAGTGTTCTAGTAAGATATGAGACAAACATCCTGACTGGACGTTCTCACCTTCAAACTTTGAAGTTGTTGTGGGTTGGTGTCCGTTTGTCCTCTCTGCGTGGTGGGAGCAGTGACATCCAAACAGTCTCACATGAGAAGACTGTTTGAGTTGTATTAATGTTTCCAAAGGTTCAGTGTGGTTTTTCTTAAACAGTGGAGTCTTCTGCAGTGACAAAGCATAGAGGAGGCTATTATTAAATTAAAAAACAGTTTCTGCCTGTTGTTGGTCCTTGGCTCCTGAACATTTTCTCTGGTTCTTGTTTTGACTCTTCATCCAGAAAACAAGTAGTTGATGATGAAATTATGTGATTTCTCTTCTGGATTATGGCCTCTACAGACCCATGAGATGCTTTTTGGGTTACTTTGGTATTTAGAGTTTTTATACAGGATTAGTTAGGACTAAACAACTCAATATGAACTGGCACCAATGTGACACATTTTAGCCTTTTTCGCAGCTTCCTGTCAAACTTCTCTTCTGTTGTCTGAGAATTTCTTGTGTTTTTACTGACTTTGTGTACTTTCCATGTCAAACGTCACACTGGAAATTCATTCCATAAGGAAAACATTTGACTGTGAAAAACTGTGCATACACACCGTAATCACACTTACACACCGCAGAGTCGTCCTGTAGCTTCAAATTGCTCACAGGGGCAGTTGCAGCATTAAATGAAAACATTTGCCATTCTACTGCAGCCTCTAACTCCCAGGTACCCGAGCTTAACTGGTATTAGCGTAGCGTGAAGGCGTCCTCATCGCCAATAACGACCGCAGGAAACAGAGCTTTGTGACCCCCACAATCCATTTCCACACCTCTATCACATTGATTGAGCGAAAATGGGAGACTGTCGTATGAGTGTGAGATGGAGAGGAACGTCTTCTCATCAGCTTCTTTTGCAATTTGTGGATTTCTCACTAAATCTTGTTTCAGTTTGTAAATGAAAGCCTAATTGGAATTGAATATGTTGCGCTTAGGCTGATTGATGAGTTGGATGGAGTTGGGGCCAAGCAGAGCTGTGTGTGTGTGTGTGTGTGTGTGTGTGTGTGGAGGAGAGGGGGGAATTCAACGGAGGCAGCAGCTACTGAGCTCAAAGTGTCATTAAGTATTCATAAGTGAGGTGTAGACATTCGAATGACCTCGTTTGCGAGTGTGTTTTTGCCACTATTTACATTTGCATGGTGTACAGGGAATGCTCCACTGCCCTGCCACACGGGCAGTGCCCTGAGCTTTAAGCCAACACACACAGATGTGTACATGAAGTGTCAAAGTCAAGGCTGCTCATTTGAATACCGCTAAATATGGCTGAATAACAAAAACAGAGGGAGCCTCATTACCCCCATGTGGGTTGCCAACGGCAGCAAGGTGATGTACAGTACCAACGATTTTCCCTTGTTATGCTTTTGCGTTGTACGTGTGTGTGCGAGTGGAGTTGTTTGTTCAGTTTTTATCTCAGCATTTGCTTGCCTCTACAGTTTCTCGTGCATCCTCTTACATGCTTTGTGTGTGTGTGTGTGTGTGTAGGTCAGGTGGAAGGAAACAGCGCCCAGAGCCGTGGCAGCTTCGACAAGAGAACAGTGACTCTGTGTGGAACGAGCTGGCCTACATGAAAAACCTCAACAGAAAACTCACCGCTGAAAAGTAAGTGACCTGCATTCAAAATCACTGGCAGCTCTGCAATGAAGTTCCCAGATTTGCACACACACACACCCACACACACCCATACGCCCAGTGTTGTTTTCTTACCTTTCCTAGCTTCACATCATGCATGTTGTCTGTAAACATCAGCAGAAAGCAGCAGCAACGAATCCATGAGCGTCATGAACTTCATTTGTAAAGCTGGATACCCAGAAGTCAGACAAAAATATTTTTCACTTTTGAACTTTTCACGTTTTGTCAAGTTGCAACGACAAACTTTTGTTTATTTCTTAGAAATTTTGTTTGACAGAGCAGCTCACATTAATGTAAAATGGTGAAGTGGAAGGAAAAAGTTTAATTGTTGAGAATATTTTCACAAATAGAAATTTGAATGTTTGTTTTCAGCACCTTAGAATCAAATAGCAATTAGAGCTGCAGTTGTCTTGTGACTCAGACGTAATCTGACTAGATGGGGTCTGTTTACATGATTCTTTGGTGACATTTACACAAACAAAATTAAGTTCATATTTTAAGAACATTAAAAACTATTTTGTCTTGCTCTTTAGAGTAAAATCCTAATAAATAGAAATTGATTATGGTTGTAGGTCCAAAGAACTTTACAGTCCCGTTTTTAGACTGGCTGATTGTGGAAACCCACAGTTTAGGTAAAGAGCTGCAGGATCAGTCTGCAGACATGGTGGAGCTCTTTATGTAGAACAAAAAAGGCGTATCATTGTCCAGGTGTTCATGATCTGCAGAGGATTGTAGACAATCTGAAACTATTTATTCCACACTGACAGACTGAATGAGTCAGTCTTTTCATTGTACCAGATGCTTTCATGTTGTGTTTGGATGTTCTTTTCATTATGCCTCTACTCCTGTTTTTATCTTCACTCTGTCTGCAGACATTTTTTGCCTTTGTGTTCTTGATCCAGAATCCGTAGCTCTATCTCAAACCCGACAGCTCCAGAAAGCTTCGCCTAAAGCTGCTGTCTTCTTCTCCCTTCTTCTTTTCACCTTCACCTCTCAGCGCGTCGCCCCGACTCCATCCTGTGCCTCTGTACCCTCTTCTTCCCCGTTTTCTCCTCGTCTGCTCAGTTGCCTCCCTCTGGCCCTCTGTGATGCTGCAGCCGGTTGAGGCCAGGGTTCTGGTACTTGCCCCCCCACTCCTCTCTCTCGCTGCCCTCCCCTCTGCTCACCCCCACTGCCCTGTCCTCCTAATCCCAGCTGAGCTCATTATGATCTAGCCCGGCTGCCTCTCTCCAAGCCTGAGCTGTCCGAGCTAATTACAAGGCTAGCAGCTCTAGTGCCGCCAATGCTGCCTGTTAAGGGATGTCCATCCGCCTTCCTGCCTGGCCGCGACCAGAGCAGCGCAGAGCCGTAGACGGGCTGAGGGTGGGGTGCGTAGGGGTGAAAAGACTACTGCAGACCTGCAGGGTCCTTGGATCTGACCTGCAGAGAAAGCCACAAGGGGCCGCAGAGTGTCTGGCCTCTTTCCTAGACGTGGAGTAGGGAAGTCCGCCGGGGTTGCTGTCGATTCCCTTTATGTGCCTCTGCCCAGCTCCACCTCATTTCCTCTATTCCTGGCCCAGGGACCTCTCCTTACCCGGCTGGTGCAAAGTAAACTTAGCTGAAATCTTTAAACTTGTGCTTTGGAAAACTCTTCATCCCAGGGCATGCATTTTCACACACACAGCCTCTTTTCTACGCTGACATTTTTATCTGTTGCAAGGTTATGGGATAAACCATTGTTAACCAAGCTATTAAACTGTTTTGCTCCACCCAATTGACCTTATTATTTTTTTAAAATGGAAGCAATGAGTCTGAACAGCGAAAACAAACATAGTGCAGAAAAAGCAAGTAATTTGACAGAAAACTCACATTTAAAGCTTGTTTTCCATCAACTGTTCCATAATAAATGCTTGTGAAGGTTATGTTGGACAAGTGTTAGCAATGATCCACTAATTACCTAACGGCTAATAAAAAATTCAGGGCTTTTAATGGGGAGTGGCTTTTTTTGAGTTTAAAGTCTCTCTTTAAACTCTCGTTTTTGTTCTTCATCATCATGTTATGCCTCACAGATGTGTCCTTTCACCTTCTGCATAAACTGCACTTGTGAAACACTGTTTGCATGCCCAGATGACCCAGTATGAAAATGGCTCTGATGATTCCTGCCCAATAGGTCTCCCACTGTGTTAGGAGAAAGTTGTGAAAAGACTGAGGAAGGTGAAACAAATCTGCTTTTATGGTTGATCTACAGCCCCCTGCAGCTTAATTTGATGACACAAAGCTGCCTCAGAGAAGGCAACATGCTTCTGACTCATTTTGATGGCACATTTATGTTCATATATAAATTCCTGAACCTTAAACTGCTCTGCAGTGATCTCAGTCTGACTAATCTGCAAACCATCCTGGTAAAAAAAATAAAGATTTGCTTCATAATTTGGATTTTAAACATAACCAGTATGTGAAGCTGCCATACTTCTTTGTGGGAATTTCCTGATAATCATTAAAAATGACCATATTTTTGACAACATAAAGCCAAAAATTAAGAATTCATGTTGCTGAACTTGAGACTTAAGTTTCAGCAACTTCTGAATCAGAGAATATTGACAGATAGTAATTTAAGCTTGACATATATTTTGATTAATTGTTCTATTAGTTGAAAGAGATTCCAGTAATCTCCTTCATAGTCCTCTGTGCTTTCAAATTATTTGCTTCTCGGTTGTTTGTGTCTTTGTCTTTGACCCAGCAATGATATCATGAGTGGTAATGGATTGTTGTGGGTTACATTCAACAGGCCAAACTGTTGTTTCTGTTTTTGTTTTCTTTTTTGTAATGCTTTTTATCATGCTTTTAACAGAATGATCTAAAGTTGGTTTTTATTTGTTGATTCTGTCAACATAAATGGTCAACTTGAGAACTATTTCCTTTAATACTTCAAAATAAGAGTTTCAACAAATCTTAATCAAATCCTCATGCAATAGCTTCCTTCACTTCAGCAAACTGTAGCGACTGTAACTGGAGAGGGATAGGATGTTTTCTGGTGTTTTAAATTTGCTAAAGCTCATAATGAACAATGTAATTTCACTCCAGCTTCCATAAATCTGAAAGAATCTGGTCAGATTTCAAGATCCATTGTTAGATTATCTTTGGTAAATCGCAGAGATAATTTCTGAAACTGAAGGCATTAAATTTTTGTCTTACTGTTCCAGTGTGATTACCACAACTAGATTTGAGAAAATAGTTTTGCCACTTAACCAGCAACTCCAAGCATTACTGACAACAATCTTCTTATAATTATTATTCTTGTTAGATCATATATTACCCTGATTTATCACTTTACACATTTTAAGCTGCTTCCAGTTGAATATCTTTTTGCTTTGCCTGTTCTTTTAGAGAAAAAAACAACAAAAATAAATAAAAGCTCCAGTGAATATTTTCTTTATGCCATTCCTGGTAACTCTGGGCAGAATGGGCGAGAAAAGTTGCAGGGGAATCTCCTTATCCACCTCATTATGCTTCTGTCTGTGGCGCTCCATGTCCATGCTTGCTAATTGTTGTTAAAGGTCTGTTGGTGAAAAGAGGCAGGGCTTATTTAGGCTCCATAGACAGAATAAACACACGCAACGCGCCCTCAGACTGAAGATGCTACACTCAGACGACATCAAAGCGCGGGTTAGATAGCGATTACTGGGGGAAAAAAGCCTTTGAGATCATTTGCACTGCTCCTCTGCACAGAGTGACCATTATGGATGTGAACCTCCCCAATAAGCGACGTTGACTCTAATTAAGTCTAATAAAGTTTGCCCTAATGTCCGCCGTATTCCACTATTTCGTTTCTTTTCATCTTGATTTGCTAAAAGGTGTTAGAGGTAATGAGAGTCTTTTGCCCCTTTGGACCAGGGATTAGCTGAAGGAGGGACACATTTGTGCACATGCTCAAACACAAACAGAATGATTTATGCATGATTTTTAATTAGTAAAGTGAGTTTTTTCTCCCCCCTCATTAATTACTTTAAAAACAGTTGGCATGTCAAAGAAAGAAAAATCTTTATTCATGGAAAGTAATTACGATCTAAGGTTCAGGGTGTCTGAAAGTGATTTTAAAAGGCACAGCTCAAAAACAAAACATTGTGCCCAGTAAACTAAAAGCCACTACCTGATTAAATGTTTAATCTTTGTAAACAGATGGGATTTTTTTTTTATGCTTAATACATTAAAATTGTACATAATTATTAGAGAGTAGAATGTATAAAATATGAGAATACTTGAAACTCCATTTAAAAACACTTATAACTACATGTTTTAATACACTGCTTGGCCAAAATAAAAGTCACCACCACAGAAAAAAACAATAACGATCACCCATTGTAATATTTAACTGTACTGCCTTTAATCTTGAGTATAAATCACATTTTCTGTGGCGTTGTCTCCATAAGCTTCTGCAACGTCTCCAGATTTATTTCCATGCAGTGTTGTATTAACATCACCGTGTCATCATGGAAGAAAACACCCATTAATGAAATAATCTGGTCATTCAGACATCATTTAGTCAGCTGACCTCATAATGTTGCTAAACTTTGACCTGACCAACTGCAGCAACTCCAGATCGCAGCACTGGCTCCACATGCTTGTACATTAGACACACTGCATGATGGGTGCATCGCATAAAAATGAAAATATTCTCTATTGTCCCACAATGGGGAAACGGCAGCAAAGTGATGGGCAATGAAAACAAATCCTCACAAAAAGAATATAAAATATATAATAATGCATAACTATCATCCCATCACTGTGTAAGAGGGTAAATCTGAGCACATTTCTTCCTCAAAGATGATGGTTCTCCACTCTCCTTCCAGTCTTTATTAAAGCTTTGCAAAGTTCTCAAGCCAGCTGTTGTTTCTTCATCTCCATAGATATTTCTCTGCTTGATGCCAGTGATTTGACCCTTCTTACACAGACTAACATCTTATCCACAACCACAGGATGTATATTTTCATGTTGTGGTTAAGACATGAGAAACCACTCATTAGATCAGCTGGAGTTAAAAAAACAGTTGTCCATCCAGTGAAAACACAATATGAAGCTCAGATAAACCTTTGTTTTTTGGGCAGGCATTGTTTAAAGCCCAAATATATTTAATATGCTTTAGTATGCACAGTGGAAGCCATCTTGGCATCTTGGAAGCTAAAATCTGCTGTCTTCAGTATTTCAGCCAATCAGCACTAAGCAAAATGAATGGCACTCCTGGATTGGCTGCTCTGCAAGCAGCATCTACTAGTATTTCAGCTTTCCAAGCTAAATCTTCTGATTTTGGATATAATCAACAAAAACAGACAAAACAAAAACTCAGTCTACTGTATTTCAGTGGAAACCTACAAGACGCTGCTTCACACCAATAGTTAGAACTCAAATTACAGAAGATCATATATTCATCTCCGTGGCAACTACCAGGACATGGAGCTATATCCATCCATCCATCCATTTTCTGTTCACCCTTTGTCCCTAATGGGGTCAGGAGGGTTGCTGGTGCCAATCCCCAACTAACGTTCCGGGCGAGAGGTGGGTTCACCCTGGACAGGTCGCCAGTCTGTCTCAGGGCAACACAGAAAACAGAGAGGACACACAACCATTCACACACACACTCACACCTAGGGAGAATTTAGAGAGACCAATTAACCTGACAGTCATGTTTTTGGACTGTGGGAGGAAGCCGGAGAACCGGAGAGAACCCACCATGCACAGGGAGAACATGCAAACTCCATGCAGAAAGACCCCCGGCCAGGAATCGAACCCAGGACCTTCTTGCTGCAAGGCAACAGCTCTACCAACTGCGCCACTGTGCAGCCCCAACTAGCTATATCAAAACATATAAATCCCAAGATCAGCCAGACTATGCAAAAACTGCGACTTATAGTCCGGTAAATACGGTAATAATTTTTTTATAAAATTAATTGTTCGTTTTGCATCTCAGGAGCATGTTTTATTCTGTCTCCCTCTTGGTTAATTCCCCATCTCTCACAGGCAAAGCAATCTCTGCTCCATCTAGGTGTTAGTAAATAAGGTTGCAGTGGTGCTCCATCTCCACAATGTGACGTTGGGAAACGTGACGACCCGCACCAGTGAACTCCATCTGAAATCCAATCTTTTGTTCTGTTGGGGAAACTGTTCTTATCCTTCAGCGCAGCCCAATGTTTGGCACATGGACTTGTGTTCAGCATCAATACTATCAGCATCTGAAAAGGCATAAAAGAGAAACATGAGATGGAACAGGCTCTCTCTACATGCTGCATATTTCAGCCCACTGGTCCCATTAACAGCCCGGACACATAAGGCAGTGCCGGCGTCTCATCGACTTGAGTTCATTTATGGAGGAAAATCTATAGAGAAGCGACACATATCCATCTGCTTCCTCATTTCTCTGGGGAGAGCCATTTGTGTTCTTATTTAGGCTGCAGCCTGAAGATCAGGACTCTGGGCTGTGTGGGCTAAAATGTACTTATTACTTCTCTTCCCTCTGCAACAGCAGAAACATCTCTGAGGTAATTATCTGGACTGTGCAGACCGTATAAAAACTCTCTTGATTTCTGTAAGAAAATTAAACTTTTGCAGTCCAAATGGATCATTAGACGTCAATCCTAGCAAAGGCCTGCTGTTTGTAATGAGGTTAACTTCGGGAAGAGTGCCACTAGAATCGCTGGAGTTTGATTCTTGTGTTTTTCTCCGACTCTCTGGAGCAGAGGGGAGGGAAATTAGGTGTGTGTTTCAGGTGTGGTTGTCTCCGTGGGCCTGTGTGTATCCTCAAAAGACTACAGTTGGGGTCCTAATAATAACTTGAAAGTGCAAAGACGAGAGCATGGCTCCACATAATTAGCCTTTAGCAGGAATCAAGCTAATTGCACAGAGGTAATTGGGTACACCTTGTTTTTTTTCCCTCCCTGTTAACACTCACACACATTCACATTGCACAGCGTACTTTGCTTCCTCACCAATTCATGTTGCTTGTCACTTTGATTTCCAGATGAGTTAAACAATACTTTAATTAGATGACTTCCTCGTCATGCCGTTGTTTTCTCTTTTGTGTTGGAAAACTGGCATGAAAACATGTGGAGAAGTTTCTAAATCTGTAGATTTTGCTGGAGGTCATAAAGTGTTTGTGCTTTAATTTGGGGTGCAATGATAAATCTGCTCAGATTTCTTTAACTTTGTGGAAATTGGCTGATACTTGCATGTGAAACTGATCTTATCTGCCTCTGCAAAGCTCTAAAAATCAGTCACTGTCCCCTTTTAGCCCAATGACCGACCGCCCATCAAATCACGTCTGCATGTGTGCGGTTAGCTGCAGTCTCCCAGCTATTACCAACTTAGCAACTTTCTCGCAAAATATTTCGCAACCTTTCAGACAAACTAATCGATATTGGCCAAAATTGGAATCATAGGGTTTTCAGTGATCAGCAGGGTTATAATTGTTTTGGGGTTTTTATTAAAGTTTTTTCATACTGTGGTTAAATTTTCAGTGCAGAATTCAAAAACTTCAAATTATTGCATTATGCTTATGAATATAACAATTGAGAAATAAATACTCAACAGAAGATACCATTTTCAATAAATGTACTTATTTATTTAACTTTTTCTGTCACCTTTTTGTGGATTAATGTGAGGAGGATTATAATGTGTGGGGGGAAAAAATCATTTTCACTTAAAATTGACTCAAACGTGAAAACAAATGATATTATATCCCTAATTTCAGTATGTTTTAGTTTTATAAACACAATGTAGTTCCAGTTAGTTAATTTTTCCCCATTAATTATTGTTTTTTAAATTTCAGTTACTGGAAATCATTTCTCTATCAGTTTCTGTTATTTCGTTAGTTTTAGTTAACTGTGATAACCTTGGTCATTGACCAGGTAACTGCAGTCACTGATCTGCTAGTTTAAACTGGTTTCTTGGTCAATATAGCGCCACTTTACGCTGATATATTGTTTATACTTATCGTGATAAAGAATATAAATAAGAATTCAAATTTATTGTTACAATAGTCCATCCAGAATGTTTAAGGCCTAAAAACTGGTTATATAAATTGAATTGCTGTTTTTGCTGTTTTCTCCAGTATTTAGTCATACAAGCATCAATAAATGTCAATAAAAATGATTTAGTCATAAAATTCTGATTAAATGACGTTACTATATTCTGCTATATAACTCGTGGTAATAGTGTATAATCGGTATTGGGCCTTAGACTACCGGTAGTCAAGGTTCACATTTGCTGCTTAATGGCAAACAACTTTGCACATTACTGCCCTCATGTGGTGGCAGTGAGGCATTACAACCAGTGTCATTCAACACAGCAGTTCTAACATGTAAGTTTTTTGCTGTAACAACTAAAAATCATAAACATCACTGCTCTCACCTGATGCACACGTTTGCTCAGAATACTAAATAATTTTATGGTCTTTCTGAAAACAAAACATTGTGCTTTCAATATTTTTTATTTCCCCTACTCTACACAATCCCATCTGTAATTGAAAATATTCTCATCCTCATCACAGATTGATTGGTGAAATAAGTAAAAAGTTGTTTTTCTTCTGCAGAGTTGCCCTAGAAGAGGAGCTGGACCTGCTGCGAGTCCAGTCTGCTATGGACCGAACCACAGTGAAGGAGCTCCACATGTGGCTCACTAACGATCATCAAGGTTACCTCCCTCTTGGTTTTATTGTTGTTTGAGTGTCTAGGTCCAGAGCTTTCTCAATATATGTTTGAATTATTCTACTACATAGTTAATTCATTTCTTTAAGGTTTTGTTGGAGTTCTTTATTTGAGTTAGTTAAACAGGAAAGAAAGTAATGAGGGATGGGGAAGACATGTGGCAAATGTCGCCAGACCAAGAATCAAACCTGCGACCACCGGCACGAGGATTAAGGCCTCAATACATGGGTTGTGCTTTGCCCCTGTGCCACCACAGCACCCAGTTAATTCATTTTAAATCCTTAACCAAGCCTCTACAGACAAAAGCTAAGGATTAATGTGTCAAAGTGTCGCCTCTCATGGTGAAGTGCATGCTTGTAGCTAGCTGTTCCCCTCTGGGAAATGTGTATTAATCAGGAGAATTAATACAACTCCCCTCTGCGGAATTAACAGAACAAGTCAATTAAGACTTGATCAACTCCTCACCCATTGATTGGGAGATCAAACAACGTCAGCCTTGTCTACATGCATCATTGTCGGTGTTAAAAAGCACATCTCTTTTAATCCACTCAGTGACACCGTCACAAGCTGACCACTTCATCCTGTGGATTTAATTAATTAGTTCAATAACAGATCTGTTTGAGATCACTTTCATTTTCTCCACAACTTGCGACTTTGTCTTATGCTGCAATGATTTGATACAAAGGAGAGAACTAATTAACTAATTTGCTCTTATTGATGGCCTTGTTAGGAAGTCGGGCAGAAAAACAAAAAGACAGTTTTGCATGAGTTTTCTGAAAAGTTTAGCAGTTGATACGACACATTGAACTTTATTAATGTGCACAAATATTCTATCATATTCATGTAATTAGTCACATAATTTCAAATCAAATGGAAATGATTTCATCAAATATTTATTCTTGTCAGACCAAAGATTTATTGACAGTAAAATGTTGATTTAGGAAAAAGTTCTCTGAACTATTAACCTAGGCAAGAACTAATTTTATTATTAATCACCCCAATGTCTGTCTCCCCAAAATTTTGTTTGTTAGAAAACAAGCTGCTGCTGTTACAAGTAAAAACATTGAAAATTCACAATATCATCTAAATTGATTAAGCATTTAAATTTAACCCCCCTTTTGTTTCTTTTTTTACCAGAAAACCGCTTTAGCAAATTAAGTTGCCTGACTGTGGTCCGGCTCTTGTCACATCTTGATGAACCGGACTGGGTTTCTTGACCTTTGGTTCTGATTCCTTTTTCCCAGCTGGAATGACTGGGAAAAGTTGTTCAGACCAGTTAAAAGTTCTGATTCAAAGCAAAAAACTGTCTAGTGCAAATATCACAGTGCTCTTGAAATAAGATAAAACTTTACTTAAAAGTAACTTTTCGGCAAGATGTAGGAGTTTGTTTAAAGTAAATAATTTCTTAATTTTGATTTTAAAAAGTGCTACTTCCATTGAAAAGTTACTTGTAAGTTATTTTTGATTTATTGCAAGTGTACTAAGATATTTCCACTAGATACTAGATAAAAATACTTGGTAATATTTGCCTGTAACTCTCCACAAAGCAAAACTCCAACCATTTTCTATCGAGAAATATTATCCCGGACGAACCCCCAGTTATGCTACGTCTCCTTGCTGGTCCAGAGAAATAGCATTTAAGCATATTTTCTGCCAGTCTACCTGTGAAAGTAGTACTTTTTAAATTAATATTTAGAAATTATTAATTTAAACAAGCTCCTATATGTTGCTGAAAAGTTACTTGTAAATTAGGTTTGTCTTATTCCAAGTGTACTGAGATATTTGCACTAGAAACTAAATGAAAATACTTGGCAAGATTTTGTGTTTTGCAGTGCAGCAAGGATGTAATGACCTTGGTGAAAGCAGTTAAGTGTATGTGAAGTCATGTAAGCTTACATTTTCTGTAATACCTCAATGTTTGTGCAACTTTACAGGCTGAACATGTTTATCTAGAGAATCTGCTCATTACCTTATCAAGTTAACTGAGACCCGTCTGATAAGGACTCTGTGGGAATTGGAAGATTATTACAAAAACCCAGTGAAAGGCCACAGCGATTTAGTGGAGAGGAACCTGTGCGACCCAATCAGATGGATGTGGGCTTGAAGCGCTCACTCTGAGATCACGCTAACGAAAGGGGGCAGATGAAAGGAACGGGGCCTTTGAGCTGCTTCCTGTGAGGAGTCATGGGAGGGACGTTAATGTATGCGGCGGTGCCAGAACCTCCTTCAACTGCAGGTGACTAGGGAGCCACCACGTCTTCTTATCAAGGTAGTGCTGAGGTGCCAACTCCCATGCCACTAACACGGCAGCCGGGTAATTGTCTCTCAGCCTGGTTATGTACCCAACGAACACAGCAGCCCTCCTGTCCTATTTGGTGCTCTGTGTGATTTAATGTGACACGTAAGGAAGACAAAAGGCCAGGCTAATTCAATGTAACAAACTTCCCTGGGCAAGGCGTCAATGCAAAGAAAGGGAGCGGCAGCTTTTCCACAGCGTAGCCATCTTTCCTTCTATAGTTTCCCTTTTTCTCCCTCTTACTCCCTTAAAAAATCCAACTGACCTGAAAAGTCAAGATCCTGAATATTTAATGTTTTCAGCTCATTGTGCAAATTATTTTGGTCGCCTTGTCATGAATCCTTAAAAACTGGGAAGGAAAGGTGGAAAGTTTTAGATTGTTTTGTGTTGCCCTTTGCATTTGCTTCCACTTTGGCAGGTAGATGCTGCCTTTCAAATAGAGACAGAAAAGCTTTAACAGTAGTGTGTGTTTTGTGCATTAAGCCCCTGAGCACGAAGACGTTTGCATTCATTCTGTTTTTTTCACCTGAAATCAGATGTTTGCCACTGCTATCATTGATGTTTCCGCGATAAGGCAGCATGCATGTCTGTGGAGAATAGAGGTGCTCTGAGGAAACACAGAGGAGTACAAAGCATCGCAGCCTGGGGCAATGTGCTCACCTGGGATTCAAGCACTTCTCCTGGTTTGTTTAAGATCCCCTGAGAAAAGTTGCACAAAGTCAGAACTACTGTGTGCCTTTGAAGACTGTTTTTTCATTTCCTTACAAGCGATAAAATAAAACATTTTCCTGTTAATCTGGAGTTAAAGGGCCTGTAGATGATGAGACTTTTACAGAATTAATGCAGGTGCTTGAAATCTGTGTTTTCAAGGTTTGGAAAGTGCTTGATTTTGGTATAAAGTCCGTTAATGAAAGTACTTCATATTCAAATTGCTCAGTTTTTCAATAAAGTGCAATCTAACGCTTGATTAAAAGCCTCAAACCAAATATTTTCTTTCACCATTTTTCTTCTCACTGCCTGAAGTTAAATCAGACTAAACTTTTCTTGTTTTAGATCATTTAAAATGACCAGAATTATCTCTATTTGCTAAATGCCAAGAAACTTGTTTCAGTGTAATGAATATTTATTATTCCTAATGCTTCAGTGACTTAATGAAATTGCATGACCATTTTTTCACAGTGTGGTGCTGGAAAAGTTTGAAAACATACCTTGAAAATACTTGAAAAGTGCTTGAATGTTAAGATGGGAAAGTGTGCGAACCATGCCTTTAAATCAGGAGCTGACTTTAAGCCATGATTGACTAAGGAAAGAAAAAGAAACGCAGACTTGAGGAAGGAAATTAGACTGTACTAATGTTAATTGATTTAATGTGTCCTTTTTATTATAATTCTATTGATTGCCTCTGCAGGATTTGACACAGAGTGTCACAATAAGAAGCTTTGTTCCTTTTTGCAGAGCTACTTCAGAAAATGGCAGAGGAGCAGCAGGTCAAAAGCAGCACTCCGATCAAACCTCCTCTCTCTTCGAGTCGGCTGAAACAGTCTTTTAAAAAGGTACGGCACCGTGCCATCGCTAAGTGCTCCGTGTCATTACCAATAAAAGAAACCCGACAGAGCCATCTCCCGCAAGATGTCTCCTGGAAAATTTGGCTTTGCTCTTTCAAGGAAGATTTGAAGGTCTTTTATCACTTTGTGGTTATTTCAAAGTCAAGTGTCAGCCTGTAAGTACTTTGTTTTTCTCAGATTTACCAAGAAGAACTCTATAATAATCTGTTGGAAATATTACACCAGAAAATAGTATTTTGTTCTAAACTTCGTAGTGGAGGTGTTGGTAGGTTGCATTTGTTTTAAAATCTTCCTTGCATGAGTTCATGCGATGCTTCAGTTCTGGTTTCATGACAGTGAATCATCACAGCTGGTGATAGCTGTCTAATTTTGTTTGAAAGGTATCGGGCTCTACCAGCAGGAAGAGTGTGAGAACATAAATAAAGGGGGGAAAATGCCTGGAGGCACAAACCCAGCAGGCAGCCCCTGTTCTCTTAAACAGTCTCCATTGAAGATCTAACAAAAAGACTAAGAGTGGCTGGTTGCTGTCTGTTTAAGGCAGATCAGGGCGCGGCAGTCAAATGTCCACACCCCCACCCAGAAATATAAAGCATCGTTGATTACAGACTTAATGCCAAACTCTCCATCCTCTTAGATTCTGTTATGTGCAGAAAAACGTTTTCACTGTGATTTCGCTTCACAAAGAGAAATTTTCAGTTTGCTTAGAAGTTATGATTCAATAAATAGATTCATTTTGGGATGCAGTGGTTTAATATTTTGCTGTAGAATAGTAGAAACACATGCCACTGTGATGTTAATGAATATTCAATGTTACAATAATCACAGTTAGTTGACGCTGACCTGCGTTTTCTCACTGTTCCCAACCTTCATGTTATCTGCTCACAGTCTTGCTCTCTTGGAGCGACTTCTCAAACTGTAGAAAATACAAATGTTGGAGATTTTCTCTTTACAACAACTTTAATGGAGTGTCCGTATCAATATCTGCGTTTCCGTTACAGATGTGCGCAAAAGTTTGTCAGTGTTCCACTACACAAAAAAAAAAGAAAAAACAGTTTTGCTATTGTGGTTTTTCCATTAAATAAATAACAAAAACAAAATAATTAAATACACATTATTATCTATTAAGTTTTTATTTTATTTATTTGGTGATATATTTTAGAAATTGCCTCCTGAATAAGTATTTTAAGGAATTATATACACATGTATTTATTTTATGGTAAATTTAATTATGTATTAATTAATTTTATCCCTTTTGATCCTCCATAGATTTCTTTTAAGATTTTCTTTCTTTGCAAATTTCTGACTTTATAATGTCAGAGAAAATTATAGTTTTAATATCATTAATATATGCATTTATGCATGAAACATTTTTTCTAGTGAATTTACAACTTTTTATCAGCTGTTTATTCTTCTGAAAATATGTGAAGTGGATTAGTTTTTTGTTTTATTTAGATTTACTTTTCTGTGGCCACGTTGTTGTTTTTTTGATCTACCATGTCCCTAGTACTCCATTATAGATATAAATGGTAACTAAGAATGACAAAGATGGTCTTTTTATTTTTTTTTAGGTTATCACCACACTGAGTGAGATTTCAAAACAGAACCTATCAAATTTAGTTCATGAAAACTTTATTTCTGAATTGAAAGCTACTTTATGCTGAAGTGGACAAATAATAAAATCTGAGTACTGCTGCATTTTCAAGCTAAATGTTTTGTATTTAATTGTTCAGAATATTTAGAAAGTATTCAAATACAAATTTGAGGCAGTGTTTGTCTTGGAGAACGGGTCGGTTCCATGTTAATGTGTTTGGTTCTTCCAGCTGAAGCATTTGGAGCAGAGGTTGGTGCTGATGGAGGAGCAGACAGCGGCACTGCAGGAAGAGAGGCAGCAGCTGCTTCAGGCCAACGAAGACCTGGACCACAACTGCCGACGACTCCAAGCCTCCATCAAATATCTGAGGGACCAGGAAGCTGACCGGGAGGAAGAGGCCCGGGTCCGTGATGAGCAGCACCGTGGCGAGGTCACGGCTCTGGAATCCCGCCTGGCCGTGGCTCAGAAAGAAATCGCCAGGCACAACAATCACCTGCTGAAGCTGAGGCAGGAGCTGGGTATCGCCAGAGCAGCCAGGGACTTCTACAGGAACCGAGCAGCAGGCCCGGCGCGGCCAGCCGGGACCGCCAACAACATCAGCGCCAAGGTCAAACCGAAGACATCCTGGCACAGAGGCCTCCCACGCCCGCGCCGCCACCCAACAGTCAGCTCCAATCAAGCCATCAGCTGGCACGGCCATAACCCCAGCCCCACTAAGGACGAGTGGGAGGACATGAGCGCAGATAGGTAATGATTCCCCTCTCTGTCCCCCTCATTATTTCAGTCGGTTTGAACCGAGAGCACGGGCTTTCCAAACGGTGGGGATACAGCATCAAGGGGAACAATGTGCATATGCAAAAACCGTAAGCAAACGGCTGATTGAATTTCATTGTCTGTCTAGTTGGTATTCAGAAGCAAAAACAAGAATGTGAGCAAGAATGATAGAGAGAAGGAGAGAGGAGGGAGAGCCTACTGTCAGATCCTTTGAAATATCCTGGGACGACTTGCTCGGAGCTTATTGACTGAAATTTGCATGCAGAATTAGCCACCTCTCTGCGCAGAGCTGAACCCGTGCCAGAAAAGCCCAGGGATAAGGGGCCGCCGAAGCCTCCACACCTTCCAGTGATGCCATTTTCGTGCACTAGTCACGCTACCCCGAAATTGACAGTTTGGCAGTTTGATTTAATTTACTGGTTCTTTGCATATTTACAAACCCCCCCTGACAGCACTAAGGATCCCCCTGCAAGGATTCCTCCCACACACACACACGCCCACGCACACACACACACACACGCACACACACACGCACACACGTGGAGGCTTACTCCACCTTGTGTGTAGTTATGTTGGTTGTCTCGCGGCATGTCGGTGTGTGTGTGTGTGTGTGTCCTCTCCTCTCTGCTCGCCTTAATTCTGTTGGATAAATTTTAAATGACCCAACTCGGATCAGTACCAGATGTCTACAAGATGCTTAACAGCCTCTAAATTAACAACCATCGACAGTAATTATTTCATGTATGTTTTATGCAAAAATAAGCCGTTTCCTGAACGACGCTGCCTTTCCGTCCGTCCCGCTCGCTCACCACCTCTTCACCGGCTAATTCATCACGCCGTAATCCTCCCCAGTTCTATCCGCACGAGGCCATTTAACGGCGACTGGGTGCACCGCCGCCCAGCCTGCCTAATACCCCTCCATGTGGCTAATAAGCGGCGGTCTAATAAACGCTTTACCTGAGAGGAGGATCTAAGCGGATTTGTGAACAAGGGTGTTTAAACCGACATGTTGTCTTATTTAAGGCACCTGTCAACCGATTTGATACTTTAAAGCCTTTGGCCTTTCTGATGTTACAGGAATCCTCTTTTCAGACATGTTGCTCTGTGTCGTCTGATAGAGATGTCAGGCCTAGAGAGCCTCGCAAAAATATGAAAACCTTCTTCATTTTTGTTGTATTTTGTCACTTTGAAATGCAACCTACGACATATTGAATTCTGATAAAACTTTTTCACTGCCGATATGATACCGTAAAGCACCATATATTGTGATCAATATCATAGATAATACATCTGATATAATGTTCAATATATAGAATGTTCTTTGTACTCCGATCCAGAACCGCACAGCCTTCTGGGAGATTGGCAGAGGAAATGCTATAGCCACTAAACTTCTCATGGTTGGTGGCATCAACTAACTCACTCACTCTTTGGTTACCTAGCAACAACTTGAGTAGGTTGCCCAGCAGCAGTTTATGGTTTTGCTACCTTACCTCATAACTGCTTAAAAATAAAAACAACGGTGTAGAGCAAGAAAAGAAAAATTATACCACTAATCTGGCATTATTTCAGATCTTTCAAACAAAAAACTAAACAGTTATTGATATCAACTGATATCAAATGCTCATATCAATCCATTTTGCAGCCATATTGTCCAGCTCTACTATATTGATATTAGCCCGATACAATATTAGCATGAATCTTACATATTTTATTACTTATTTTATGTTGTGGATTAAAGAAAATTCTTGATCATAGTCAACAACAACAGCTGAGCCATTTATTATTAACCAAAGGGTCTGCATGCAGGACACAAGCGCTGCTAGATAGAAATGCTGGATCAGAGATCTTCTATTGGAGATATAAAATGCAAGCCGATATAATCCAATACTTCTCTTTTTTTTTACTGATATCAGGTCGATTTGAGATTTCGGTATCGGATCCAGGAACCCATAGTATTTAATTCAGATTGTGGTAGGGGCTGCTTTGCGGCACTGTTGCCTTGCTGTAAGAAAGTCCTGGGTTCAAATCCCAGCCTGAGTTTTCTCTGAATGGAGTTTGTAAGTTCTCCTTGTGGTTTCTCTCTGGGTACTCCAGCTTCCTCCTGTTTTCCAAAAACATGACTGTTGGGTTGATTTGTCTACAAACTGTCCTTTGGTCTGAATGTGTTTCTGGATTATTTTTGAGTTTTTCATTATAGTTTAGTTTTCTTTCAGTGTGCATTTTTGTTTACCTAATTCAGTCAGTTTTAGTTAGTTTTTAGAGTTTTTGCTGGTTTGTAGTTAGTTATGTATTGTTTACTTTTAGTTTTTAATAGTTATAGTAGTAGTTTTAATTATTTCTGACTGGTTTGTTTTTATGTCAGTTTTTAATACAATTAAGCATCAGAATAATCAATTACTACATTTATCATTAGCTGCAGCTCTAATTTGTAATAACTTACTGTGGGTCAGTGTTTTTCTGCTCCATAAAGTTGGTGGTTCTTCCTCAAATTAATGCAACTTTGGTTTAACTGGTAGTGATCAGTAATCCTCAACAAGTCCAGGTCCTCACCAGACTGGATTCAACCCCCCAGCCATGTCATCCCCCAGTTAGAGCCTCTACTCAGCGCTCTTTACCTCTGCTGCTGCTCCCAGGCTCCACCTTAATAAACCCGCCAGCGTAAATGTCACTGGCTTCCACCTTCACGTCAAAGGTCACTGTCAATAGACCTGTGTGTGTGGGGGTGTGTGTGTGTGTGTGTGTGTGTGTGTGTGTTTCTTGAAGCCCTCACACTGCGTCTATCAGATGCAAGTTTGCTGCGCTCCGCTCATCCATGCCTCTCACACACGTCTGTCACATTCGGAGAGCTAATGAAGGCCACAGCCACTCTCATACATGTTGATGCATTCACCAGCAGCATCAGACATCGCAGCTTTTCACTTAATTTACACCCACATTTACACTTCCAGCTCAGAAATTGGAGGGGACATTGATTTTCTGTTGGATGGTGGGGGTAGGAATGCACATATTTTTGCTTGATGTCAACTAAATCAACCATAAAAGGTAAATTGGATATTTTTTTTGTCCATTGGTGGTACTTTGAGAACCAGTAATAAACTTTACCTTTCTCTACAGTGACAGTGTTGAGGAGTACTCGGATAGTCTGAACGGGGAGTCCTCTGGGACCGAGCTTCACAGGCGGCAAACTCATGGAAAGGTTGGTCCTCATTCAGATTTTTTTTCTATTTCTTTCTTCTTTTTTTTAAAGCACAAATTTCCAGTCAGATTGGATCACTGGATTTGCTTCCTGTGCTTGGCTGCATCTCTAAGTGAATCGTTCTAATTATATTTATATGGAGTTCGGGTTGGGTGATAAATCGATTTTATCGATTAATCTAATTTTCTGTTTTTGTAGATCTAATTTTTGGAAAATCTGGATTTTTTTTTTCCCACCATTTCCTCCCTCAGCCCAAGAACTACCATTGTGTTTGACAAACATGTTTTACAGCTTCAGGTTAAATCACAGAACGAAAGATTGAAATAAAACCCTTTTTTTTTTAAATAAAAAAAGGTAAAAAGCCAATTTTTATTTTTTTTTTAAGTTAAAACAAATGGATTTTAATCTTAAATCAAGTTTGGGTTAAAAAATATAAATATTTCAGACATTTATTTCTTGCAATTTTGATGATTCTGGCTCACAGAGGATGAAAACACAAAATTAGTGTCTTGGAAAAGTAGAATATCTAGTAAGATACATTAAAAAATATATATTTAACCAGAGATTTCAGGCTTGAGAAAAATATCCATTTCTATTTCCTTTTTGGTTGGGGCTCTTTTTACATGAAATACTGCATCAACACGGTGTGGCATCGATTCACTTCCACCGTCGAGGTGATTAAGTGTGAACTGTTCATACTTTATTACACATAATGTGATTCTCTATCATACAGTCATATGAACATCTGCAGCCCAGATCAGTCCTAATTATTGAACAGAGTAAGCAAATTGAGCGTTATTTGATCAACTCCATGCTGTCTGGATGTTTTCATATGAAGCATGTTCAGATATCAGATCAAAACAATAATCTGATTTAAGGTGTTTTTTTTCACCTCTTTATTAAACTCATGAAGAGGCAGTTGAAAGCTGTGCCTGCAGTGTATAACCTGTGAGCTGTCAGGACTCGTCTTTCCTGATCCTTTCATTTTCCCGTCAACCTTTCCATCCTCATTGCTGTGACAGCCCAGGTCCCCACACAACACGCTGCGCCACAAACCAAACACCTCGTTTCCCCTCTCTGATCAAACCTGCCTCTGATTAAATGCTACCTGGCTCGTCTGATGTCATTACAAACTGTTTTGCATTGGGAGGTGTCACACACACTTGCATGCACATTATTATTTTTTTGCCTGTAAATGACGACACACTCGTAGCCTTGGTGGCGTGGGATGAATCGAATCCCTCAGACAATGATTGAACAAAGCAAGCAGCTGTCAGAGCTGATCTGCACACTCAGAGTCTGGGACTGTAGGAGTTTGTTGAACATGTTCAGGTGAATTATTTAGGCGCAGGATGATTTGTCTTGTTGTGTTAAGCTGAGCAGAATGTGTGATCACAGTGTCACCGCGATCCCCATGTCAGCCAACCAAAGCTTGTCAACTGTTGTGTTCCATTAAACGACATTTTATCGCCACGCTCACCGACTTTCTTCTTCTTTCTAGTCCTACAGGCGGTCGATGAGCTTCAGCCCCTACGCACCAGCGACTGGATCCAAGAGAAAACAAGGTTAGCACAAGTTTTCACACCCAGAGCAACTAAAATACAGTTACAGTACCTCACAGAAGTGTTCAAGTCATTTACGTTTTCCACATTTTGTCACGTTACAGTCACAATTTTCAACATGCGTAGATGTGAAATGGAAATAAAAGGATTGACAAGTAAAAATCAGAGCAGTTATCAATCTAATACCTCTAAATTATAGCAGAACAATAATAGATAACAGTATATATCACAGTCGGCACATGATTAATATCAATCGATAATGCATCTGATAAAATGTCAGATATTCAATATATAGAATATTCACTGAACTCCAGTCCAGACGTCCAGACTTGAATCCAAATGCAGCTGCAATGAAAGACAGTTTTATAATATAGTGACTCAAATGGGCTGAACACAAAAAACATGCCACACTTTTCAGATTTTCACTTTCTTTTCAAAAAGTGTTTGAAAATATTTTATTTCACTTTGCTATTGATCATTTTTTTCCTCTCAACTCTTTAAGTAGTTGTGAATCAGAAGTGTAAATCCTTCTAGCAGTTAAATATATCTGGAGTTTCACATATTAAAATCAAGTTTATTATAATTAACTAAAACTAACAAAATAATAAAAACTACAATTCAGATAACACTTTTGTTAACTGAAATTAATAAAAACATAATAGTAGAGAAAAACTATGACTAACGAGAACTAAGTTGTGTGTTTATAAAACTAACTAAAACATATTGAAATTACGGAAATAATTTCCTTAATTTTCATGGTTATGAAGTATAAATATAAAACTGATGTGAAATTGATTTATTTTTTCCACACCAGCAGTTTAATTTAATTTGTCGTTGAATTACGGCACGCCATAATCCTCCAGGCGGCACACAATTGTGGCGGCAAAAGTTTGGATAAAACACCAGAGTCATTTGGTTGTTCAATGATAATGGAATGATTTATTTACTTTTTTTAACTTAAATTTTATTAATTTTTACAGAGCAATTACACAGTCCAACAAGTCCAACTTGTCTGACTTATTAACATGAATAGAGCTTCTTCCCAGCATCGACTAAAAGTAGCTTTTTGAAATCTTAAGTATTTAATCTTTTCCATTTGGTACAATTCCACATACATTTATTAAGTTTTCATTGCCCAAAATGATTTGTACATAATCACATCACAATGCTTTGACCTTCTTGAATTCTTCACCTATAAATTTACCAAAATATGAATAGAACTAAAGCTAATATTTCTATCAATGAAAGCTTAACTAAAACAAATTGTTTAATTAATAAAAACTTGCAAACAAATTCTAAAAACGACCTAAAACTAATTTAATTAGACAAACAAAAAGTAAAAGCTAAATAAAACTGAACTACAATGAAAAAGCCAAAACTATGAAGCACATACGTGTCTACATGCGCCTGTAAACTCCCAGCCGGAGCGTCTAAAAACAGATTCCTGAGTTTTCCTGCTCTCGTCACCTCTGAGGCAGCTGCATGTTCTCCCCCCTGTTAGATGATAAACAGCAGGAACCCTGGGAGCGAGGGACAAGAGGGGAGAAACGGAGGTGGAGGAGGAAGAAGAGGCTGACGAAGACCCAGCGCTGCTCCTCCTCCTCTCTGCAGCAGCGCGTCGAGTCTCTGCAGCGCCACATAGACATCCTGCAAAGTGCCAAGAAGGATGCTCTGCTTGCAGCTAGAGAGCAGCAAGAGGCCAATGAAGTGATCAAGGTGCAGCTCGACGCGCTCACTGTGCAGCTGAACAGCAGCAAGCAGCACACACAGGTAACACAGGAGTAAACTGTAAAAGCTGCTTTGGAAATATTTCACTTTTTGTTTGTTTTTTTGGTGGGGAGGTGGTGAACATTTTTAATGAGACAGCTGGCAGCCCTGCTCTCTTCTGTGGAGGTTACAACCACAGAGCAGAGGAGAGCAGCAAGTAAGACAAGTTTATTTTTACACAAGTGTTTCTCAGAAAAATAAAGGAGCAGAGGAAAAGAAAATGTACTATGGGTTCAGAATTTTTAGTCTCAACAGTTTCTGCATATCTGAGGTTTTCAGAACTGAGGAGCTTAGAAAGTAACTGCTGCCTGGCCTTGTTTGATTCTGAAGAGGAGTCAGGAAACCCAGAGGTTCATACCTGACCAGCAACTCTGAAGGCTGTTTAGGCCCGAAACCATTTGGTGCTTCATCGAACATCAACATTTCAAGATCTTTACTTTTACAACGGGGAGTTGAACACGTTGATCTAAATATGTTGCCATTTTCCTTTTAGCCTAAAAGTCCATAAAAACTCAGAATTATTTCAAAAATTATCTTTACTATATTTGTCTATTATGGAAGTCGCAGTTTTTTCATCTCTGCAATGCATGCTGGGCCGATGATGCGGTTAGGTTTTGGTAGAGTCAACCATGAAAACAAAACACATCATCAGCAGGAGCTAATACAAGATCAAAACAAATTGAAATAAATGTATATAAACTATATTTTATCTCTTTTGTAGCCTAACTTGAGAGATTAAAGTCACAATTCTGACATTAAGATCTAAATTCTGGGACTGAAATCTGAGAAAATATCTAAACTGAATTCTGACAATTGTGAATTTTAAGTATAAATTCTGAGAAAAAAAGTCTGAATTTTGAGATTAAAATCCAAATTCTTCTGTAGCGTCTTGCTACCACTGCATCATAGTTTTCTCCTATAGTTGCTCTTGTCAAGCCAGTTGTACATGAAAAACAATGTGCCCAGTTATGTTCATCCAGCCTCCTTCTAACAGAGACAAGCTAACTGCTTTCTACAGGTGAGCTTCACTCACCTGTCGAGTTATTTAGTGGTTAATCAGTCTGATAGGAAACAAACCGCGCTCACTAACATGTCGGCAGAAACAGTCATTTACCTGATAGACAGTACCTATATTCCTGTAGTGTGAATAGCCACAAACACCAGCTGGATGTATAATTAGAGACTAGGCTGTGTGTGTTTTTGTAAAGTTACAATTCGGTGGACTCGTACACACGAGTCAGAGTGCAGCCCTTCCAACGCTGCCACCCAGGAAGTGGCCCTAGTGCACCCACCAGGCTTCTGATTGCTGAAACCCAGCGAGACCTTAGACTCAGACACAGCAGTGGAGGCACACACACACACACACACACACACACACACACACACACACACACACACACACACACACACACACACAAAGAGGAGTGAATGAGTGGACAGAGGGGGAATTGCTGTCTTCCTGTTTGTTTCCTCTCTCCTCCTGCAGTATTAATGCCACTCCACCAGAGAAAGTTGGAGCCGACCGGCTGGTCAAAGCCGGGTCTTGTTGCCCTCTCTGAAAAGGCCAAGAGGTGATAGACTTTGGACTTGTTCCAGCCGGTCCTGGCCAACTCTCCAACTAAAACTCTGCTTGTAATTGGCTTAGGACAGGCTCCACAGGGGCCATCATGTGATAGGTAGCATGGCAGCTTCCCAGAGACTTGTTTGTGTTGCTCTGTCTCCTGATCCTTCAGCCATTCTGTCCTCTTCGCTTCTTTCCTGCCTCACTGCCTTATAAAGTCATACACTGTTGTCTTGTGTCTTCCATTATGTTTTATTTCCAGGTAGCTTTTCCAGCTCACACATTTTAAAACCTTAAACTGGATACAACTATCCGTGTTTAAATAGTAGTTTTGGTGGTAGAATCCCATCCTGAGGGTTTTTCTGCATAAAGTTAGCATGTTTTCCATGCTGGGAAACAGAGACAAACATCGATGCTCACACTCACACCTACAGACAATCAAACTAACAGTTGTGTTTTTGACCTGTGGGATAAAGTAGGGGTAGGTGATGTGGACGTAAAGTTTTATCATCATATTTTCTGGGAGTTTTGTTACAACAATAAAAGTGACGATAAGAACTATTTATTAGTGCTTCTTTAGAAAAGTGGATGGCAGAGCAATCTTTGCCACACAAACAAATGCAACTTTAAAAAACATTCCCTTTTCTAATGTTTTTCTTTAGGACACCAGTCACATAGAAAAATGTGAATAAACTACAGTTAATCATATTTTCAAATTTATTGGTATGTCTTTATTGAACAAACAATAGAGAAAAATTTATTGTGACAATAATAAATGAAATTCCTAGCATAAGAAATGTGTTGATGCAAACCCACGCATGATTTGGGAGAACATCATGCACACTAGGAAGACCCTGGACTATTTACGCTTACTCAGTTACAATTGCTTGAGTAACCTTTTTTTTTTAAATGTACTTTTAGGAGTATTTTTACTTTGCTGTACTTTTTACTTTTGAGTAGTTTTATTATGAAGTTTCTCCACTCTTGCCTCAAACTTCTGGATTTTCTACCCACTGAATGAAAAGCTAATATTCACCAGACACACACCTGCAGTTTTTGTTAAAGTTTCATAAGATTTTTTTATTGAAAGAAGCTGGTTTGGAAACATTTTATTTTGCCTGATTTTAATTTTTGGTCCTTAAAATACCAAAATTTCTTCTTAACTTTATTTTTTAGTCTGTCTGATTATGTTATTTTAAATGATTAAATGATTGATAATTTGATCAGTTGCTCGGTACTTGAGTATACTTTTTACCAAATACTTTTTTACCCTTACATGAGTAAAAATATGTTGAAGTTGTGCTACTGTTTGTTGAGTATAATTTTCTGCCCAGGACCGTCTTTCAGCAGCTCTGCTCACTGCTCCACTGTGTGTTTCTGCAAATATTCAGATTATTTATCCGGCTGCTGCTGATTCCATAAGACTGAGAGAAAGGAGCGCCACAGATAGAGGAGTCCTCTCCTCCTCCCCGTCTGTGTCAGTGTCATTTCTCACCAGTGCTGAAAATGGCCTGTGAAATCAAAGCTTGTCTTACAGGAAGTGTCATCAATGCCTCTCTTAATTCGTGCTCTGCTGCCACTGGGGCCATATCCCCACTTTTTATTCCCCACTCTTCTCCCCCACGCTCCCAGGGGAGGCGGCGTGTGTGCCTTCAGCAGAGCAGAGGAAACCTAAAACAAGAGGGATTCTATTAAAAGGTGTCAGCCAGCAACCAGATATCAATAACCTCCATGTATGCAGAGCAGAGACCAAACCCTTGGGAATCTGTGGTTTCATTCGTGTGTGTTGGCTCGCTGTGTTTTCCAGCTTTGCTTTACACGGTCAGAAGTATTTCCATGTATCATGTCTCCTATTTGTGCCATTAAGCATTTTTCATGTTTGACACAATACCATATCAGTTAATCATTGCAATATTGAGCCAAAGTTGCAGTGATGTGATTATAGGTCGTATTTCCTAGTAAGGAAGACAGGAACTCACTTTAATATTTGCCACAGATGTGTGGTTTATCTTGATCTCTTTGGAACCATTGATACACTGAGTTGTACCTGATCAAATGATAGCATTATTATTAATTAATCTAAACTCAGTTGTTCAAATGCAGAACTAATAATCTGATATCATAGTGAACAGTCCAACAGTTCAGGTTCATGCAGCTTGTGCTCTTGTAACAACGATGGTGTTAAAAGATTGTTATGTCAACAATCCACACATTTATTATTTAGCTTAATTTAAACTTATTAGTTGCAATTTTTTCTTCCAAGAAGTTAAAATGTTTTTACTTTAATTACACATACCTAAACTCTAAAAGAGAAGTCACAATAATAAACCACACAATAATATGATGGGTGTTACTTAGTTACCACGATAAATACATTGTACCATGTGATACTTCAGCGTTTTCTGCAGTAACTAACTAAGTTACTTACTTGACAACTGATTTACTTTCTTAATTACCAACTAAAAAGGTTAAAAACAACTTTCTCACTTACTTGAAACCAAACATATGTACTTAATAACTAAGCTTCCCCAATTATTTTCCTACCTGCTTACTCACAGCTAACTTACTCTAACTTGTTTACTGACATAGTAACTTACTGGTGTGCTTTCCAACTCACTACTATATGTATTTACTAGTTTACACAGTTAACTACCAACATGGTTACTAACCTGATAACTTATTCACTGCATAATAATACAATTAACTATTTCATCCACTGACTTAATAATGACTACTTTAATTTTTTTTTAGTTTAGAAGTAGCGTACTAACATTTTCACTTACTTTCTAACTTCAGTTTGTCTTCTTATGGTGTCTGCAGAATACTTAGACGTATTTGAAGCCTTTCCTCCGAATAAAAAATCTTCACATTTACAGTCAACTGTTTTATTTACTAAAAATTGACAGGAAAATCTGGGAATTTGAGTCTGGAAAGTGATGGAATTTTATAAGTGAAAAATGTGCTGCAAACCTATAGAAAAATGTAACTGATTAAGTTAATTTGCTCTCAGGTGAATAGATATACAGTGTTGTGGACATGTCATAAATCTTAATATACATGATTATTAATTTAAATGCTTATAGTGCTGTTTGCACACAATGTTCTGTGGATGTATATGCCCTGGCCCTACAGCATCACTGCAGGTAATAGGATACAGTTTCCTTCATTAGCTCAGTCTGTTATTGTTGGTCGGATCATGCAACAATACGTTGCAGCTCGTTATCGCATATCCGTTCCCTCCACTCCAAAACAGAAATAAATATTTCCACGTCTTTTTTACGAGAAGGCCCGACTTCAACTTTTATTTGTTTTGTCACCGCCATGACTAGCTCACCAATCCTGTTGTGGCTATCTCTGCAGAAGCTGACCTCTGACCTAGCTGGTGTGGAGCAGCAGAAAAAGGTTTTGGAGATGGAGCTGGAGCAGTGGAAGCTGGTTACACTCCCCCCAAAACCTGCACCTTCACCAGCAGCACCACCCACTGCACCAGCAAACACTGAGTGTTCCTGTCAGGGCAAAACCGGACCGGCCCTCCAGTCCCTGGAGGCGGAGGTCAAGCAGCTTCAAGTCAAACTTAAGGTCAGGACTTATTGAGTTAATCATCTACCGTCATTCTCCACCTTGCTGTGCATGCCTCTTAGGATAAATCTCTTAATAGGATGATAGCATTAAATAATGTGTTCATTTCTAATTTTGTGCTCTGTGGGGCATGAATGAATAAAGTGTAAAAATGTCAAATCCGTTTGTGTGATTTTAAAGAAAATCTGCATGGATATCTACATTCTAAACAATTAAATGTTAAAATGTGTTCTGTCAATTGATTACAAAATGTAGTCAGGTTAATCACAATCCACCACTGGGATTTATCTAGATTAACTACTATTCTTACCTTTGATCAGATGTATAAATGTACATTGTCAAAAATATTTAAGATGGAATAACCAAGCATCTCAGTTTCCCAGATTTTCATATTGTCATCTCCCTAAATTAACAGTCTAAGTCACTTTTTCCCAAAAGTGATTTTAGCAAAAAAAAAAAAAAAAAATCTACCAGAAAAGGATTCAGTCAAAAAAGATTAAAATTACTTTTGGCTAAAAATTCTTTAGTCTGTTATTTTAGGAAGATGACAATATTCAGGAAGGTTTAAAAAAAAAGGTATTTTGTTTCAAACGTGATCAAGAAATGTTAACTAAAACTGATTGTTTCAGTGTTGCAGTAAGCAGGCTACATGCTACCTTGTTTTTTTCCAAATGTTCATCACAATGTTTCTTGTTTTTTTATTTATTTATTTTTTTTATTGCTATTGTTGTTGTTTTTTCTTTCAAAGAATTTTTGGCACTAGTGGACTTTATTTGTTCCTTTATCAATAAGGAATCAAACCTGGGATTCAAACCTGTGACGGCTGCATCTGGGTGAATCACCTCCGTGTACAGGGCAGCCGCTCTCACTGTGGCATTTTTTTAAAGGGAAATAATTCTGCTTAGCACATCAGACTCTCATCGCTCATCTTTTCTCTTGCCTTTGTGACTCTACATTGTTGAATGCTGTACTTGATCGTGGAAATTGCTTCTGTGGACCAAAAGTTACCCTCTGCATGAGAGCCTTTTAGGTCAGAAGTGATAATATGATTCATCTGGATTAAGTCATTTTAATTTTGTTAAACTTTTTAGATTAATCGCATGCGTTAATGTTGACATCCTTAGTTAAAATTTGTGTATTTCTTTACAATTCTTGTGGCCATTTTAGCTGCAGCACTGTTCCGCAGCCCAGCACTGGAGGATTAAACATGCATCTTTAGTTGAGAGAAAAAAAGTCTCCGACTTCATCAAATATCAATTTCTGAGGCACTTTAACATTTCACTGAAAGCCTCAAAGTCCTTGAAGCTTCTGCAAGAAACTCTTGTCAAGGTTTTAGTTTTCAGATCATGCAAGAAGAAAAAAAAGCACAAAATTTTCCACCTTTTTAATTTACACACTGCATCACCTGAAATTGCATGTGATTTCGACATGAATTAGCATTTCATACCAATTGATCTTATTTCAGAGTATCTGTCAGAAAGATGAGAAATGGAGGGTAACAGTGGCGACGCGCCCTGCATGGCGGAGAGGGAGGTGCGAGCGGTGCCGCGACATTATCACCCTCTCAGCAGCCGGCTCATCAGTGTCACCGAGCAGATTGCTGCTGTCGGTGCACACGTCTCAGGAAGTCATGGCAGGTGACACCTTAACAGAGAGGGAGGCGACGGAAGCTCATGTTTAACAACAGCTTGCAGTGGAGCATTTCCCCGCAGACAGCGGCCTTCAAACCAAGAGTTCATCATTTTTATAAGCTGACATCATGACATCCTTTGTTTTGTAGGCACAAGTGGTTAACATTAGGCTACAACTGATGATTGATCTATTGATTAGTCTGACGATTATTCGATAAAAATCTGACTAATTATGCAGATTTTTTGTTTAAACTTTTTTATACAATATATAAATACATTAAAATGATTAAATGATTCAATTCCTTTTTTTAACTTTAATTTTATGGCCTAAAATTTAGTAACAGCATTCCTTTAGTGAACGCTTGTTCATTTGCAGCATAGGATGCATCTGCAACTAAAAAAATACTTTAACATACAGCGAGGTATGATTTAGGATGTAAAATCAAGACATGTTTATGTTTTACACTTGCCTTTTTTTCAGTATTGAAGATGTGTGTTTTTTTTTCCCACTTTATAAAATGTATTATTCTCTTTAACCTCTTTTAGCACCTTCTTGCCTTCCACTGTTTCCATAATGAGAAGGCATGCTGTGCTTGACCCGCCATCAGCCAGGCTGAAACACATTAACAAACGCTCATGCCATGTCCCCTCTCTCCAGAGCTCGAACGCTGAAGTCACAAAGCAGATGGCGGCTAACAAAGCCCTGCGCGGACAGCTCCAGGAGAAGGAGGACAAGCTCAGCCAGCTGCAGGACAAGTTAGTTACACACCTTTGTCTTAATTAGTGCTGCTTGTCCTCTTTGTGATCCCGGCTGTTTGTTGTTGTTGCTCTGCTATGCACCTTTTTTTTTTTTTTTTCCTGCACCTCTTTGTCTCTCCATCCCTCTGTCTGTGTGTCTTAATGCACTCTGTGCAGCTCTCATCTGCTGTGTTTGATTCCACCATGTGGCGAGCCTCTTTCTGCTGCAGCTTCATCAGCAGCTCAAAGAAAACAGTGTGTGATGTTAATATGAGCAGCTAAAGCACACAAAGAGTTGTACCCCTTAAACTTTTTCTGTGTTTTGCTGCATTAAAGCTCAAAGGCAAACTTTCTTTATTCATTTATTTATTTTTTGCTTGGTAAGGTTTGCTTTCACAATGCGCTTTTTAGACTATAATTTTAAAACAAATCCACACAGCTGACGATCATTGCTCCCATTGGACAGAAATGACGGACAGAGCGACCACACAGAGCTGGGCAAAGTATCCAAACATTTCACTGAAGGAAGAGTAGCACTACTTCAACAAGAAATTACTCAACTAAGAGTAAAAAGTAGTTGTTCAAGAAATTACTCAAGTAAGAATAAAGTATTTGGTAAAAAGGCTACTGAAGTACAAAATATTAATTATTTGACATTTCTAAAATAAAACTTAAATATAAAGTTGTGTGAAAATTTTTGTATTTTAAATATCTAAATACGAATATGAAGTATTTTACTCAAAATACTTTATAGAAATAACACGACAAAACTACACAAAGAAAAGATTTTCCTAAATCAGTTTTAAAATATAAAACCTATGAAACATTAAGAGAAGCTGCAGGTTTGTGTCTGGTAATTTCTTTCTAAACAAGTTTGTTTTTCATTCAGTGAATTTACTCACAGTGAGTAGAGACTCCAGAAACTTTACTCAGGTAAGAGTAGCGATACTTCATAAGAAAGTTACTCATCAAAAGTATAAAGTACCTTTTTTCCAATAGATTACTCAAGTATATGTAACTAGTTGCTGCTCAATTCAAATTTTTTATTATTTTTTTTTTGGTAAAAGTAAACTTTGGAAGTCCTGCTTGCTGCATTTCTGTTGTGCATATTTGTGGCAGAACTTTGAATATCAGGCGGCTCATACGTTTTACAACATGATATTTCTAATTTTGGAACAGCACCGGTAAATGCTGCTGCAAGCTGAATGGGACGAGGTGCTCTGCCACATACAGAGCTCTGTATGTGCAATAGCAGCGAAAGCAACACTGAACGGCTCGTTTTCACCTCAGGAAGTCCAAAGACGTACATTTCCTGTTGTTGGTTGGCATCGAGGCCGGTCGGTGTCCGTGGCAGGAACCAAACTCTGATCCACTTAAAGTGACTAGCTACTGCCTTCTGGATTAGTGTATTGCCAATTCAAACTTTCTCTACCCATTAAGAAACGTCTAACACTTGTTGTGAAAGTACATTTATTTCAGGATTTACAAACAAATACACAGCATATAGAATTGTTAATTCATGAGTTATTTGGCCTGAATAAACATTGAGAGCGTTGGTCTTTGAAGTCTTAACTGTGTCAATTTACAGCTTATTACGTACAAATCATCATTAATTGATGAGGTTTTCAAGGTTAGTTAACTGTTAATAATAGTTAAATAAGTCTAAATAAGGTGTAGTTACTGTAATGTACTGCCACATTTTGCCCTGTAGAAACATCATTCATTGTGTTTGCTGGCCCAGACATAATGAAAACAACTCAGATTATTTGATTAGTTTGTTTTCTACATTGGCAAAGAGATGAAATTCTGCTTTCAGAGTGGCTTCTTTTCCACTGACCATAAAATGGCGCAAATTGGAATTAAGAAAATATGGGCTTAATGGAAACACAGCAAAAACAGCCATTTATTCATCAGGATGAGGTGGTTTTTCAGCCATGTTGACATTTGTATGTTTCTCAGAGCTGCTGTTTATAGTTTGCATACAGCAGCAACACACTTCTTTATATGCACTGGCCTCTTTGAAACAATGTGCAGCTGGCTCCACCAGAGCTCCAACAGCAACACAAAAATGTAGTTTGCCATTCTAAAATGTGGAACCCACAGCTTTTCTGTAAAATCACAAACAATTTTCCCAAAACCCTGCAGATGTTGCTGCTTCCAAGTATAAGAGAATTTTTGCACCAACGCCTGAATAAGACGCCAAAGTCTCCTCTGCTGGCTGATGCACGCTAGAGCCACGGCTGAATTATCAATATATCTCATGCTTACTTCTGTTGCCACCAGGATTTTTAATGACTTAATGTATGAACCGACTTATTCACGTATGATTTTGATTTCATTTCTTTGATGGAAACACAGGAATTGCAAAACTGTGGCTTTTTAAAAAATTTTTACATTATTGGAATATTGAAAAGGTTTTCTGCACTTTTCGGTCTTGGCTTTTGCCAGTGAAATTCCTGGATTCTTGCAGGGCTGAGAAATCATGATCATTCTGCTAAAACGATTGACGCATTTCCTCCAGGCGCCGCTCAAGATTAAACTCATACAAAGTAGCTCTGTTCACTGCAAAAACCAGTTCCACTGGAACATTATTCCACTTGTATCATGGGAAAAACGTCTCATTACAAGTTAAATAAAAACTATAAAGAACTAATCATTCTAAAACAAGTTACTTTTAATTTGTTTTATCTTATTTAATGTGTACTAATATATTTGCATTAAAAGTTAGACCAAAAATACTTGGTAAGATTTTGTGTTTTTGCAGTTTGATTGCAGACGCCACGTCCGCCTGTCCACTGCGTTGGCTGCCATGTTGTTTGGAGTTTGTAAGGTCCGGCCTTCGCTCATGCAGCAACGTAAATCAATGAATTCAGTCAGCTGCCAATCTAATCGATTGTGTTCAATAAATGGATTTTGCTACCTTTGTGGAATATACCTCAAATATCGAAACATCGAAAACACACATCTGTGTTTGCGATGTTTACGATAACACAGAGGACCCGCACAGGATCTGCTAATGGAGAGGAATCTGGGAAGCAGCTAAAGACGCCACTAGGCAGCAGCTCCTGTGGAGTCACTCAGTTCAGCTTTTACTGCATTACGAAGTCCGCATGCGTCGCTGTAGACGATTCACTGTTGAGATCTGACTCACGTCTTGCATTTGCACTTTCAGAAAGGTACAAAGAACTACTTGGCTTTCCTCCGGTTGTGTTTGTCCGCTGTGCTCCGTCCTCTGCCTGACATTCTCAATAATACATCCAGGTTGTGCTTGCGATCAGAGCCGAGCGCAGGCGCGTGTTTGTATGCGACCAAAGCACTAAGGATCACAGCTCCGTTTTCTCGCGACATCCGTTGCCTCTCCATCATCTTTTTGTCACTCAAACGCAACTCTGGATGTAAGTTTCGGCCTGCTGCTCCTCCGTGGAGGGACTCTTTCTCAGAATGAAAGACATGTCTAGACGTCTCTGAAATATACATCTCAGCACACGCACGGGGAGCAAGGCTGCTTCGCCTTAAAGAAGAGGATGGGGTGGGGGGGTTAAAAAAAGGAAAAAAAGAAATGAATTTCAAAGTACACCGGCATGTCCTCAGTCAATATCCGGCACTATGGCCCTGCCTTATTTATGAAGCTGCTGCTTTCATCTTTAGCCCTGTTGTCTATCAGCCACATGAAACATCCACCCTGTCTTCACTCCTAACAACATACACAGAAAAGTGCTCTCTCGCTCCTCGCTAACGCTCCGCACACCGCTGACTGTTGTTATTACAATACACGCATGTTTGATGAACAATATCAGCAACAAGCGCAGAACAAAGGCAACAAACGTGCGAACGATCGCGATGCAGTCGGAGGCTTCTCGTCTTCTCGCTCCCACTATCGCTCATAAATAGAGATCATACGATCCGGCAGAAGTTCCGCATATCGCTCATTCTTTTTTATCCTCTATTCTTTTTTGGGTGTGGGAGGAAAAAAAAGAACATCCAGAATAAATGTTGTGGGTCTAATTGCCATTAGCAGCGGGGCAGGGGGAGCTGCCGGGCGCTTATTGCTGCTCTCCGTCTTTAAGTCAACAGCAGACAGTCATCTGAAAGGTTCAATATGGGTTTTCTCATTAATGGCCAAACCCATGGGGTAACCAGCCAGCGCTCCCCCTTCTCACCCCCAAAGTCCCCAGGCTAGACTCGGCTCTCATTTAATTTAATGTCACTCCAATAGGACAAGCTCACACTTATTTAACCAGCCCACCCTCCTAGAGAGACGGGGACATTTGCTCACATGGAGGCATTTGCCGGATCGTTGCGTCATCTGTTTATTTAAAACACACGCAACACTCTGAGTGTGTGTGGGGGTGCGCGTGTGGGTGTGTGTGTGAGAGAAGAGAAGCCACTACATCTTTGAAATTAAAAAAATCCACTTAATTAACTGCATCCTTATGATCTTTATTCTATTTGTTCCAGCTCCCAGCGGTTTAGACAACCATGAAAATGCCTTATATCTGCTTTTTATGAAAACAGAATAAAACATGCTAACACACTCAGACCACTTAAAAGAAGAAATCAAGAATATTAAGTATGTAAATAGGGAGGATTATTGAAACAGGAAGTGACACGCGCTGCATGATTGCTAGAGTTCAGGTGTAAACCATTTACATTGTAAAAGGCATTGTTTGTCTTTCTGCAACTTGCGGCTCCACAGCCACAAGTGGCTCTTTGGACCTTTTAGAACATCTCTTCATAACTTTGGTTAAACTGATAAAGAATCATCGAGTTCTTAATGGAATAATGGGATTGAATTTCCACAACAGAACCTCACTAAAAGTAGCTCCACCTAGTGCTTGCTAATTGCTGCTGGCTAGTCTGAAGGAGCTTAGTGGGGGAGGACTGCTCTGTGAGGCAACAGCTTGGAAACTGCAGCTTTGAGGAGGAACTGTGCCTTGAAGGCGGGGCTAGGTCCAACCAGGAAATGAAAAATTAAGGCAATTAATGTTTTATGAGGGAAAAACATCATAGCATGATGTAAATCTCAAAAAAGTTGATTTTACATAATACTGCCCCTTTAAAAATTCTAAATTGTCATATTTGAAAAGGTCAGGTGATGTTAGCGGCTCTAAGCGGGTTTTGTTTAGCAGGACCGAAGGTAAAATCGTCTGTTTGGAGTGTACAGGCTGCAGACCCCCCTGTCTTATGGGAAATCCCTCTGAAACAAACAGGAAGTCTCCCTTATAAGTGGCTTCCTCTGTAAAAAGCCTCCCTGTTGAAGCATTTATGTGTCTGAGCTGTAAAATGATAAACATTAAAATGCCGCGTTGCAGTCGCGGCTGATTCGAGACGCCATTTGTCAAAAAGGAGTCCCCAGTCACACTCAAAGCGGCGCTCGGTGCCAGAGCATTTGTTCTAATATATGCCAGCTAGAATTATACATGCATCCCCGTTTTACGCTCCTCCACTTACCCAAGCAGCATGCCAGTGTATTTAGTTGTCATAATGAGCTGTCATGGCTGATGCAGCGCGTTGGGACGCCACGTCTGCCAGCTCTACTCGTGTGTGTGTGTGTGTGTGTGTGTTGGTTGTTCTCTGTTATTTCTGTGTTAAGGTTTTGCATCTTCTTTTAGGGTGGTCCACGGTGAGCGAGACGTGGCCATGAAAAGGCATCTGGTGGAGGACCTGAAGACCAGATTAAAGGTCCTGCAGGACATGGAGAGAAATTATCGGGCTCAGGTGGAAGACCTGGACAAGAAGGTGGGCAAACATCTCTGTCTCGTCACAGTTGAACTCTTTTCACAAAACACTTTTAAAAACCATCTGATTAAATATTTAGAGCCACTAAAGCAGTGAATGCAGGCCTGGTGTGAATGCAACCTTAGTGTCACGGAGCCAAAGTAACAACCAGGACGCTTTATGTTTTTTTTATAAACTTTATTCTTTGTGTCTTTAATGGATACCCTGGACCTGTTGCTATGGCAACACAGAGACACACACACACACACAGAAACAACCATCATTAGATGTCATTACAGCTGTGGCTTTTACTACAAATAATAAAAAAAGGAGTGAAAGCTGTTGCACTGAGTCAACAGTTTGTAGACAAACCTTTCAGTTGGAAAACAGCTGCAGGGTTTTTGTTTTCTCTGCCAGCTGTGCAGCTCTTTGGACTGAAATGTTTGCTGATTCGCCATCACACTGGATAGACAAAGTCTGAAAACAGCAATTTCCAAGTCTTGCTTCAACTTCTTCCTTGGATCTAAATCTAGATTTTGTCTGAGATACTGAAACGATTAGATGTGTTTTAGTCCTAAGCAGTGGTTCTCAAAATCTGGTATCAGCTCCACTGGTGGTGTTCAGGCTGCTTTTGTGAAACCTGGACAATATGGACTTTTTCTATTAGTATTCTGACAAGATTATGATCCTATTTATTACTTTGTGTGTGTCATGGCATTCACAGTGCCACAAACATAAATGGTATTCTTGAAAAACAATCCCATTTCAAATGAGATTTTTCAGGATGCCACAAACTTTAAATGTGTTGATTTACATCATTGACTTGCACACAGTAACTCCACTTAATCATACTTTTGAATTTACTCACATTTATTGATTCTGTCAAGTAACAAATAGTGGAGAAAGTAACAAAAATCTTAATGATAAATATTTATTTATCATCAATAACTGAATAACTGATATCTGCAGGCAATTAGCTGCAGTGGATTTCATTTAGAGGTATTAAAGTAAAGAGGGTTGACTTCCAATGTATCTCACACTTCACATTTAAACTTCGCAAACAAAAATCCAATTTAGACAACAAAAATTTAACCTTTGGAGGGCATGAATACTTCTGCAGGGAACAGTATACTGTATAAAATTAAATTGTGTGCATTTAACTGTTCCCACTGTCTGTCCAGGTAAAAACGCTGTCGGATGAGGCCTCCAACAGGAAGGCGCTGATTGAATCCCTGAAGAGGAGGTTAAATATTGCAACAACAGAGAAAGGCCAGCATGAGGCGTCCTGTGCAAAACTGAAAGAGGACATGGAGAAAAAGGTTAGAAACCACAGAAACAGATGCTTGTCGCTCATCAGAGAGGAAGGCAGTTTGAACTATTTTGTGCTTTGGGCGGAAAACGAGCAAATTCTGTTTATTATCTGGATGTTATTGTCTTTACTCTACTGACTAGAAAATTCCATGCACTGAAAAATAAGACTCACCGTCGGAGGTTAAATCACACCAAACTTCTCCCAGTCAGAATTATTACCAAAATTATTTCTATTTGCTAAATGCTGCAAAACATATATATAGAATGACTACTAGAAACTCATGCAGTTTAAAAGATACTTATTCCTGATGTGAGCTTCTGAATCTGAAGAAAGTCACAAAAGAAAATCTCTAAAAAATGTTCTCTACGTTTTTTGGTAGCGCGCAAATAGAAATGTTTTAGGTAATTCTGAATAACTGAAAACAATAGATGTTTGATCTGAGTTAACTACAGACAATGAGACAAAATGTGTCTTTATTCAGGGTGTATAGACATCTGGTTTTATCTATACATCTGATGCTTTCTACTGACTCTTTCTCACTTAATTCAGTTGTTCTGTTGAAGCTCGGTATAGAAATAGACACAGATTTAAAGCGCAGCATTGATTTGTTGGGTTGGTCTTCACATGGAGATTTTCTGCTGATATTTGAAGCTTTTATCACCAATATGAAAAGGGTATTTTTGATTCCAGTGGATTATTTTGCTTCTTTCAGGAGCAGCGGATCCAGGCCCTGCAGGCCCGTGTTGGCGCCGGCGAGCAGGCCTTGGCCGTCCTGGAACAGACCGCCACCGAGCAAATGGAGGGTTTGACCCAGCACAGTTCCCAGGCGCTGGAGCGGCTTCAGAGACGGCTGGGCCATGCGGGCTCGCAGGTGGAGCAGTTTCACTGCTTCATCAAGGTACAGCAGAGAGCCGCTTGTCTGCTTCTGAAAGTTTTAGAAGTGATTAGGCAAAGGTTGAATTTGTTTGACACAACAAAGTAGCAGTGAGGAAATTTCTGTCTGTGCAGCGCTAACTGAGACCTGATGGTTCACTGGCCGCAGCAAAGAAAAAACATTCTTCTAAACATCCTCAGATACTGGACTAAAAACGTAGACAAAGTCCAAAGAAAAACTACTCAGACCTTCATAAAGCCTGGAGATCAATTGATCCAGACACAAATAATCAAAAGTCTGACTCTAGATTTTTGCACAGTTAGGTGATCTCAGCAGAAAGAAGCGGTAATGATACGTCTCCCCCTGCTGTACAGAGTTATTTAGATCTCCACTGGGAAGCTCTGAGATCTAATTTTAATGCTGTGTTACTATATTTAGCTGGTGGACAGTTTGAATTTTAACATCTTCATGACATTAACTATCTCCATTTAAAACCAGATATTTACATACACTGAATGAAAAGACGCAGCATTTTTTTAAAACGTTTTGTGTTTTAGGTCAGTTTGGGTTACCAGATTTATTTTTGTTTGCTAAAAGTGAAAATAATGGGAGAGAGCATTTCTTTTAGAGAGTCTCATATTACGTCCTGTAGAGTCAGAGTGTGTTTTGATGCAAAGTGTGCATATCAGAAACAAAATACCTCACAAAAATGGCAGCCAAGACGGGTAAGAGTGTCAGGATCCACAATGAACCGTAATCTGACATGAGCTGAAAGGCCGCTCACAGAGGAAGAAGCCAATATTACAGATAACATCTTACAGAAAACAGACCTGAGAACACTTTACAAACTGTGAGGTATGGTAGTGGTAACGTCATGCTGTGGGAGTGACTGGTACACTTTACAACAACATGAGGAAAGAACATTATCTAGAAATGTTAAAGCAACATCTTATTGTGTGAATTTTGTCAGAAAATGTTAATTCTACCAAACCCTGAGAGACTGAGTTTAACACTCAGCTTCCTTATTGTTCTAGCAAATAGAAAGAAATATTATTAATAAGTCCACCTGATCAGAAACAGGAAATGTTTAGAGAAGTGTTGGGCTGTGAGATATAAGGTTGTGTCTTTCTGCAGCGAGTATCTGGTTGAAACAGACCACCATGGAGGAAATCTGAGCATCTGGAGCGCCGCCCTTCTCCTTCTCTGGGCCTAATTCATCACCCACTGTTGTGTTTGTGTCAATCTGCCTGGAAGTGATAAAGACTGTCCATCACCTGAGTTCAGCTCACACCTGTCTGTCGAAAAAGAAATAACTGACGGATAGATAACATCGGTGGAAGTTTTCTGCTCACAAATACACCAGGTGGCAGACAGATTATGGACAGAATGCACTGTTAACTTCCTGCAGGGAATTACTGTGTTTTATCCAAATAATCTAATATTCTCTTCAATATTGAGCAAATATGATGCAAACATGTAAGACATTGCAGTTAAGCCCAAAAGTATTCATAAGCCTGGAGGATTTAGGTTTCAACTAGTCTTTAAATTTTACCAACATGTTTGTTCTTGAATCTGCGGAGGAAGGAAAAGATTAGGGTGATGGCAAGGAGACCATCCATTGTCATAGACGTGGAGCTAATCACCAAAAATAAACCATCAAAATACAACAAAAATATACATTTGATTTGCAATTTTCTAACAGGACAAGAAAATAAAAGCACATTGAATTATTCCTAAAGAGATCTATATTAATTGTGTTTTTCTGTCCAATTTCCACCAATGACGATCTTAATACTTTTTTTTCTCCAAAGAGTTTTTGCGGCGCTAGTGGCTCGTGTTTTTGCAACAGTAGGCAGACAGGAAAGAGGGCGAGGAAAGGAGGGAAGACATGCGGCAAAGGTCACCGGGACCGGGAGTCGAACCCGCAAACTAAGGCGTTTGGAGGCCTTAGTCCTCCAAACGTGGGTCGTGCCAACCCCCCGCGCCACCACAGCACGCCCCCTGATGATGATCTTAAATCTAAACCTGCCAGGGGTGTGAATAGTTTTATATAGTAAAATAGTTTTTTATTTATGTTCAATAATCATTAATCAATAAGCAACATTTGCGGCCCCTGGACCAACTTTAGAATTGAGCAAATTTGGCCAACATGGTTGATACAGATGGACACGTTTCCATCTTTTACAGATAAATATCATATACTTAAAATAATATTAGATGCAAAAAATAGGTTCCTTTTTATACTAACAAAGTTTTTGCATTTGTTGTAATTTTAGAATAACTAGAGCCAGAATTATTGATCTGCTTTTACTGAAAAACAGATCAGAAAACAATAAAACTCTGGATCTGCCTTAAACTGGATGCTTTTTATGTTTTCTATCTTCGATGATCTACTGATCCGTTTTCTGCAAAAGTCTGGCTTTTTTGATTTCAGAGAAAATAAAAATAAAAAAAAGGCACAAAAAGTTTGTTTTAGAAATGTTGGCCCCCTGTGTTTCCATCATAACGATTTTATCCCAAAAACTTTGGACACCACGGATCCACATGGAGCCTGGAAAAGACGCGCTACTGTACAGAAATGCGTGTCATGCTCGTCTCCTCCGTTCCCATAACCCCGAGCTGCCGAGGCCGTCGTCTTGTTGTTGAGGATTCACATCATTGTTTGTCTCCCCCCGGCTCTTGTGATCCCCTATAAGAACAGCGAGCCCTTTGATTGGACTGCCTGACGTCCGGAGGAGATTTACTCTTGTCATGTATTGATCAGGACCGGAGGGCTGCGTGTGTGTTTGTGTGTGCAGAGATCTCAGTGTCTTTATGAGCTTATTTTTTTGTTCTCTCTTTCTGTGTGTGTGGGGGTGTACGGGTGCGTGGGCGTGTGTGTGTGTGTGTGTGTATGAGTGTGTTTTTCTATTGTGTGCCAGCAAACCCTTTTGGCCCCTGCACACGCCCCAGGCTGTAAGTACCGCTCTTGAACTGCTAAACAGTGGCCCTGAGTATTGCGACCAATCCACAGTACACAGATACACATGCTGAGATTATTCTCCTCCAAAGAAAGCTTCGACTTTTTATCCTCGCTGAAAAACACACTATTATGGTCAGTTTCTGCACTGCGCTGTGTTTTCTGCTGAAACACCGATCTGTTATGTATCAAAATGATTAGCAGCCAATTAAATTTGATCTTCTGAAGGCTTCTGTAGAGCAGAACAGGTTACATTTGTTGGATATTTAGGCGTTACTTTTTGAATAGGACGTTGCATAATTAATGAGTTGTGCTCGTTGTGTTTATGGATTCAACGTGGCACAGTTGAAGGGAAACAAACAATGATTCACCAGTTAAACTAACTGGTTTTCTGCTTGGTCAGCTTCACCAGTATCTGGCCAGTCAGTCTTTCCCAGTTAAACTAAAATATCCATTCTGCTCATTTTGAAATCAGTCAGTCAGAGGAAACAAGGATCCGTCTGTCCATCCATCCATCCATCCGTCCATCCATCCATCCATCCATCCATCCATCCATCCATCCGTCCATCCATCCATCCATCCATCCATCCATCCATCCATCCATCCATCCATCCGTCCATCCATCCATCCATCCATCCATCCATCCATCCGTCCATCCATCCATCCGTCCATCCATCCATCCGTCCATCCGTCCATCCATCCATCCGTCCATCCATCCATCCATCCATCCGTCCATCCATCCATCCATCCATCCGTCCGTCCATCCATCCATCATCCATCTGTCCATCCATCCATCCATCCATCCATCCATCCATCCATCCGTCCATCCATCCATCTGTCCATCCATCTATCCGTCCGTCCATCCATCCATCCATCCATCCGTCCGTCCATCCATCCATCCAACCGTCCATCCATCCATCCGTCCATCCATCCATCCAACCGTCCATCCATCCGTCCATCCTTCCATCTCTTCTTCCTTTCTTTCCTTCCAGGTTTTTGTGTAAACTGTGCAGAAACATCTTGGCATAAATCCGTGATGAACTTTTATATTAATAAAACTTGTCTCTGTCATGAAACACACTGAATTAGGAAACTTTTCCAGCCTGCTGGAAAAGTTCAAGTCAAGGTAGGCTGCAGTTACAGTCTTTCAAACACAGAATGTGCTCCTACTGTTTCCAGTTATATCCGCTGTGCAAAGCTGTAATCTGTTTCCTGTGACATACAGCTCTTATGTTTTCTGTTGACCAAAACTAAAATGTTTTAGAGCTGCAATCTCTCATCATTCTTTCTTTTTCCAATTTGTCTTGTAACCTTAAGAGTATGTGTTATTATTTGTGATGCAGAAGGTTTATGTTTTGTTAAAAATGTGCAGATGCTTTTAATTTAGCCAAAGATTTAGAGGAAATGCTTCAATAGATATTAGGCTGCTCTAGCTAAAGTAATAGCATCTGGAGGCCTCAAAAGACTGAAGATGACTTTCACATCCCCAGTATGAACTAATGCTGCGTTCCAGTTGAACTTTGAATTGGGAAATTCAGACTTCCCAGCCAGAAAAGTCAACTGGAACGCTACTGAAGCAGGACCAACTCCGACTGAACCCAGTAGTAAGCTGTGGCAGAAACATGATTATTTTACAAGACACGCATGAAAGAATGCATCTAAAATCAGTGTCTCATGTAGCGCCTGCAAGTCTAAACTGAAGATATTAAAAACAGGTGCTTGCTGATGGAAAGGAAAACTTGTCTAAGGATGTCGCCATATTGAAATTCCAAGAACGCTATTAACTCTGGTGCGATTCAAATGCATATGTGAACATCAAGACAACCAGAGACCGACTCCAAAAGCAGGAAGTGGACTACAGTGCAGGGCATTCTGGGTAAATACAACCAAAAGAAAAGTGAAAGTTGCTCGAAGGGTTTGTTTAACAGTGCGGGTTGAAAGTGAACCACAGCGGCTGAAAATGTAACAAATGTTGCAATTTTGATTTCCAGTCAAATTGAGTCTACTGGACTGTCAGGCGTGAAAAAAACACAGATTTGTTTTTACTTGGTGTAAAATTATATGAAGTTAAATCTGACGGCTAGTCAAATCGAAGCGATTGTAGCGTATTGGGCATGCTCAGTTGATTCACACATTTTGTTTTTTCTACCAAGTTGTTCACCTATAACGGTTTATACAAGATTTGTGGTCTGAAATTATACGTAAACTGCCTTTTTCTGTATTTTCTAACAGAGGATGGGAGATGCTGTTTACTGCGTGTCTCCTGATACAAACCACATCTGGTACATGTGTGTGAAATTCAAAAGATTTAAGATATGTGCTGCATGTGAGATCAACCTTTTAACTCGGGTCCCTGGGCTGGACTTTGTGTTTGTATCAGCAGCAGCAGCAGCAGCGTAAACCAGCCTCTCTCTTTATATCGTTTCCTGTTGCAGAACAAGTTGTTACCGGTGCTTTTCTTTCTCAGAGTTCTGTTGTCTCCAGCTTTCTCTCACCTGACAATCCACCCAAGGTCAGCTTTTCAGCCGGCTTGCAGGGGAATGATGCAGAAGATTATTGCCTCGATCAATAAGCTCAAAATGAAGCAAAGGGGAGTTTACTTTATTGACTTCCTAGTGTACAGTGGCAGTTTTAACATTTAATTGTCTCTCTGTATTTAGAGCGTACTCCCATTTAGTGCCTGACAGCCGTGCCACCCCAGGCCTTCCTCGTCTCGCTGGCCGCCCACTCGGGCACCATTTGAGACAGCCCCTCTTTAGCTTAATTATTAACACTGTTATGCTGCCCTGTTGTACTGTAAGACGTTTCAGAAAGCAAATAAATAAATGAATGGCTGTATTTTCATAGCGCTCCATCTTTCTCCCTCTCCAAAGCGTGATTCTCTGCCTGTGGAGATTTCGGAGAAACTCAGGGTGTGTTTAATATCAAAGCCGTGTTCCCTCAGCTTTCAATCAACGGGGCAACAAACCCTGAGGTCCACACTCCTACAGGGGAATGTGAGGCAAAACCGAAGAGAATCTGACTTTGTCAAACTCAATATTCCTCCATAATGTACTAAGCCTCTCTGGTGCAAGCTTGATCAATTTCATTTATTCATCTGCCGGGCAGCGCTATCCCTCTTGTTTTTCCACATCCATTTCATCATCCTCTTCTCCTCCCTCTTTCTTCCTCTTCTTCTCCTCCCTTCTCAGACCCTGGCCAGTGAAATACTTTTAGACGTTCAAGAGGTCAAACAGCAGCTGATGAGCAGGAGGAGGCAGAGGCAGGCCAGCTCTGTGGCGGAGAAGAGCAGCCTCTCAGCCAAGTCCATGATCAAAGCCAAGTCCATTGCTGCCTCCATCCTCAATATGTCAGAAAATGATCTGGCAGATATAATGGAACCGGATCAGGTAAGGTCAAAGGACAGCATTTTTATTCTGACTTCAGGAGGATTTATATCTTGTTTAGAAAAACCTACAGAGCTCTTCACACATGACAGAATTTTCCTGCTATAAAATTTTTGAAAGATTTTGATTGGCGTTTGCACCTACAACCTGAAAAAACACCGAACCGTCAACGTCGATGTGAAGGTATGCCGTGACCTCAGGAGGCTCCAAATTAACTCCTGACTTCCAGGGTGAAAAGTGAGAAACTCACTACTATGAGGATGTTCAGTGAGTTACTTGTCCAGTTATTGTTTTGTCCATAAATACGTTAACCACAGGTCTGAAATATTTATTTATGTCAGTCAGAAGTTTGAGTTGCAGTTGGACACTTCACTGCATTCGGTGACTTTAGGCGGTTTTGACTTCTGCTAACCAGCTGCTAATACACCCTTGCTAGCTAGCTAGCTTTTTGCGTCTGTCCTGGGTAAGTGGAGATTTATCTTTGCCATTGGCTCACTTCTTTTGCCAACTCATACGACTGTTGTTTCCAAACCCATTCATTTCAAAGAAGCTGGGCACTGTGTGGGTTAAGGCTGTAGAGAGACTTATGCACCACGAGAAGCACAAAGCTGCAGCCAAGAGGCCAAAAAGTCTCCAGAAATGTCACGATTTGGATCCCTTGGTGTGGCTAAAGCTGCTGCTTCTCTATCAGTGACCTAAGAACAACACAAACTCAGAGGTTTAGTGGATTTAAACACCAATTTGACCTCCTAAAAGTTTATTTAAAAAGTTGTTACTTTGGAGGGAAATATAATTGAGAATGAGGAGAAAAGGGAGAAGAGGACAGAGCCACAGACACGACTATTATGACTAGAAGAAACTATTCAAATGAAATTCACTATTGTCTTCAACTACAGATATTAGTTCAACTCAGTTATAGACAAGATCTATAATTAATCTCAAAAAGAGTATCTTTTCTCCCTCCATAACTTATCGTATAGTGGCTCTATATGTACACATGTATTTGAAGGTATAGATATATTTATTCATTTACGTTTTTGAAATGAATAAGTAAAATAAATGAGCTTTTTATATTTATTTTGTTTAAATAGTATTTTTTTTATTTGATGGAGTGTTTAATAATCGTTTATTAACATATTTTTTTACTTTTCAATGAAGCAACTTCATGTTCGGTAGAATCCCAATCAAATATGTAACCACATGTACAGGAAACACATCGGCGGACATTTTTTCTCGATCCACCAATCCAAACTCTGTTTGGTGATGATGGAAGTTAATACACCAGACTCAGCAAACGCGGTTCAAACATTTTCTTCAAAACAGGCAGGAAAACTCAGTGAGACGTCCGGCAAACACTCCGAATTTCAACCTGATTGGAAATTTGAGGTGGAATTCATGTAAACAAAAAGGTCCGTGACGAGCATGAGTCCTGGACCCTGTCAGCCGCAGTACGAAGATGTTGGAAACTGGTAGATAAAGAATATTGTTTTTTTTATTGTTGAAGTCTTCCTGGGGTTAAAGCTGTCAGAAAAACCAGAGGAGCTGCAACAACATTGATGTTTCTTGTTTCACCATTTCATGTCTTTCTTATTCTTTTTCCCGATATCTTCTATTAATTCCAACAGTATCTTTTCTTTTTTAAGGATGTTTTGCAAAGACTGAACATTCAAGCTCTTCAAGTAGTGATTTGTCAGTAGGGCCTTTTCAGTAATGTCTGCTTTTGTCTGAGCTTTGTTGATGTTGGTGAAATGTATAAAACGCACCGATGAGGTCATGAGTTCAGGCAACATGGAGAAAGGTCCGGCGCCGTGTTTACAGCTGTTTGATTTCAATCTGGAAACTCATTCCAAGTTTTCACAAAGTGCAGCTCTGTTCCTGGCATCAAAGCCGTCACCGAGCTGAAGCTCCCGTTATTGACTGCTGGACGCTTGCAGAAGTATTTCCAACTGTTTTCCAACTTGGTGAGGCCCTTTCTCCACCATAGATCATTCGCAACAAAGTCATCAATTAACAGCCGTGTTACAATCAGCCCGGGATCTCTGGGGACTTCCCCTCATCTATCACTAGATTAGAAGGAGCTCACCAGGCACTTACTCACACTTGAAACCAATTTGAAGCCGTTGCTGGGCGGCTCCTCCCCTGTATGACAGAGAACAGGTTGAGAGTAAGTGTCTCTCATCACCCTGCTTACAGTTCTGGTCAGAGGTTTACATACCCTCGTCATTAGGGCTGCACATTGTGTCGCGAATATATCTGCATATTTATATCATAAGGAACTGTTTGGAGTGGAATAATATGTTCCAAGTGTTATTATGAACTTGCATTTTTCATGCTAACACTGCAAAAACACTTAATTGTACCAAGTAATTTTGGTCTAGATTCAAGTGCAAATATCTCAGTACACTAGAAATAGGAGAAAAACAAAGTAACTTTTCAGCAAGAAACATGAGATTGTTTGAAGTGAATAATTTTGATGAAGTGTTTGTTCCATTGGCAGATTATTTCACTTATAACAAGAAACTTTTCTCATGTAGTAAGTGAAATAACCTCCCAATAAACCTAGTACTGTTTGATCAATATTAAGGGATTATTGATTTAAAACAGCTTATTTTTACCGTTAAAAAGTTCCTTATAAGTTAGTTTTCTCTTATTTCTAGTGTACTGAGGTAAATTCTATAGAAAATAGACCAAAATTACTTGGCAAGATTTTGTGTTTTTGAAGTGAATGTAGTATTTAACCAGTTGGATTAAGTCTAAAAGCAGATAATAATGATATTTCTCAAAATGCTGCAGGTCACAGAGTAATAGAAGCAGAAATTAGAGAGAGGAGAGAAGAAAATAAACGTATATTGCAACTAATATCGTCTTTGCAAGACTACTCATAATTACCATTGCGTGCCTCCAATAGTTTTATTTTTTAAATTTTCCCTGGACTTTGAAAGTTTTTGGCAAAACCCTCTAATCATGGAATAATCTACAAAATGTTCTTGAACTAAAAATACTCGCAGCCATGACTGATGTGAAATGCACACATACTTTTAATAACTTTTCTTTCCTTCAGACTCTACAGTGAACTGGCTGTTTACATTTGCACTGCTACCAATGATCTGCTACTCAATTTTCATTTGCACTATTTATTGTATAATATTGATATTTATTTAGTACTTTTATCCTGTTATTGGTACTTTTAGATATGTTGCTATATTTATAAGATTATTTTATATTTCACACTTTTCTTTACCTTTTTAAGTGACATTTAAAGTAACTTTTTCATTGTACAAAGAAAAGTGTTTCTACTGTGAACATGACAGATAAACTTTTAAGAGTATAATAAAACATGCAGTGAAGGAGGAATGTCATTGTTTTACTTTGGTTTGTGTTTGTAATTTTTATTTATTTATTATGAATAATTTCATTAATTTTTGTAATTCTGATTTGTGTTGCTTCACATTTTTAAAGGAGAATTCTTATTTCAACTTCCTGGTTAAATAATATTGAAATAATAATTTTTAAAAGTAAGAATTCGGTTCACAGGCTTAAATGAAGGGTTGGTTTTCTCTAAACCACACAGGGTCAAAATTATACATACTGGCTTAATATTTGTGTATTTATTTATTGTGTATTTACAGCCCATCGATGCTGTATTTTTAAGCACATGTTGATGTTTTACTGTTTGCTGGAGTCTGAATTTGGTGAGAATAGATTCACTTTAATCAGAGCTTCCAGCAGAGTCTAAAATCTGATAACAGATTTTTTATCTTTAAATTATAAGCCTTGATTCTGATCAGGGTTTGTAGTTTAATTGTTTTACTGTGTAGGACAAAGAGAACAAAGTTACTATACTACTTTACTATACTATTTTGTTTTTTTTGTGCTAAATCCTCAATAAAAAGTGACGTTTTCTGTTTTCTGTTAATCTTTAGGCATAAGTTAAGTTCTATAACCCATCTGTTTTTAAATCTGTCTTTTTGTCTTTGCTGCAGAGGATTAGTGTTGGTATGTTGGTTCAGTGCAGAAGTTAAAAGTTTGTCATCAGATTATTCCCTGAAGAGTTCAACTCGTCAGCTGATGACACTAAAACTGCCTCCATAAACCAAAGTATTAATGGGATGTAGCTGCATCCATGCAGAGAACGTGTGCTGAAAAATACCCGCTCCTCTCATATTTACCCTCTTACATCATGCTGCTCTCCTGGTTTTTTTGTTTGGTTTAGTTTCCGTTCCATGTTGTGCAACGCAGCACAGACCTGAGCAGCTCCAGGCTCCAGGGGTAACTTGTTGTGGAGTTAATGATGCAGATGTAATAAGGCTCTAATTGTCAGACCAGTTTGTTTCTACAGCCTAATGTTAGAAGAAGGGTCAGTTATTTGTTATATATCTGCCACGGGTGGACGCGCATTTACTGAGTTTTTTTCAGCCACAAGCGATCCTCTTTGTCTCGGTTTTTGTTTTTAATGCAGCACTTTTCTATCAGATCAAAAAAAAATTTAGTCAAGTAAATTTAAGGTTATGTGTTTTCTTGTTTTGGTTTGGTTTTTATTATCTGAAAAGGTAAACAAGCTGCAACAAAAAGCATCTAAACCTCCCCAGGTTCCAGTAGGGTTGTGTGAAAACAATCCTGATCCAAGGATTCTGTTCAGTGGCAGATGTCTCGAGCAATAAACATGCAGGTGAAAACGTCTCACTGCCAGGTCCTAAAGGAAAATCCTCAGAACTTCTGTGTCCAAACCCTGGGAAGTCAGCTGTATCAGTGGAGTTATGCAGCTGTTTGATAAAGTAAATACAGCAGCCATAGATTATACACCAGGAGGAAACTGGTAGAGCTCAATCCGGAGCCAAGGGAAATGTCCCATTAGGCATTTTTGAAAGATTGTAATCATCAAATTTTTATGGGTTCTTACTTTTTCTTTCTCCCAACTTGCTACCAAGTTTCAGAAATGCTGGCTTTAGGATAATGCTGCAGACAGACCAAGACGGTCCTAAACCAAGGAGGTGAAATGATACCGACTGGATATCAGAATCAGAAACACTCTAGTGATCCCCAACGGGAAATTGCTTTTTTGTTGACAGTTATTCCCATCAAAAAAAGTTTACAAAATATAAGCATAAGTTTTATAAAAATGTAAATAATAGTCAAATTACAAATAGTTTAAGTATGACATAATATGTAAATATAATAAAATTAAAAGGTAAGTCTATGGAAATATGTGTTTTATAAATGAGTTTAGTTAACGATATTAAATAGTTGGGCGTTGTGTGCTCTGATGGCGAAGTGCTGGAATGATTTCCTGTTCCTCACTCTCTAAGGGATTCTCCAGTTAAGCATGTTGGCCTAAATATATTGTAGTTTTCCTATTCCATTAACATAAGTCGTTTGTCAAACTCACAGTTACTTCAAAAATTTAAAAATTGTGTTTCTTATATTTGTCGCCAACAGATGTTGCTATTTTTTTACTCACACATGCATGCTGTGGTGAGGTTATAGTGGACTCAAGCCTGCAAACAAAAAACTCAAGTTTAACTTTGTCTCGTTTTGTATGAATTTCTGTTAAGCGAAAACTTTTAAATAAAAATTCTGTGTTTTGCTGCGAATGTTCTTCAGTCATTTCAGACCTTAAAATCTAAAATAGTCACAACATCTTCAGCAGCAACACTGGAGGTTTGAAGTTTCTGCATAAATGCTAAGTTGTTCATGTGTGCGGTTACTTTTCACACTGTTTATTGGCAGTAAAAAGGAGAGTTTTGTTTAAATTTGCACAGTGTGCAGATGCAGTGCCTCAAGGTCCTCTGTTGTGTGGAGCTACAAGTTCCTCCCGTAGACATAAAACCCTAATAGGTTGATGTAAGATTCTGTGGTAATTTGCGTCATTGAACAACCCCCTTCATACCTTCTTTCACCTCAAGGCCTTTAGAATAACTGCAAAATGTACATTTTTCTGTTTCCAGTCAGTAAAAAATAAGGAGTGTCTCTTTGCTGTTGTGCTTCCAGAGGTCGGCCATCTGCACAGAGACTTCCAGAGACCAGGACTGGTTGGACCACCTGAACTTCATCCTCCAGCAGAAGGTCAGTCTCACACACATGCAGCACCATAGTTACCTATTCTACTGGGTGAAACACGTCTTCATAGTGAACAGAGTCAGCACAAGTGTCAAATTACAACATCATACGGTCCATGGAAAGGCAGCTACATTAGTCTGAATGTTTGGGTCAGTTTGTGGCGGCGACTCCAGACTCCGTTCTGTTGTTACTCATCTGGTGATATGTTTACCGTCATTCTCCATTTTGAAGACCCACTTATGGTCAAACTTTAACTTCCCTGACTCACGTTTCTAGATTTTGCTACAATATTTCCACTTCATGTTTCATCCTCATGATATCAGTGATTTGATGAAGTGCACCAGTCCCTCCTGCAGCAAACCATCCCCACATCATGACGCTGCCTCCCTCGTACATCACAGTTTGTATGATGATCATTACAGCCAAACACTTTAATTTTACTTTGAGACCACAGGGTATATGTCCAAGTATTTGAGTCTTTTGTTTGAGTGACTTTGCAAACTGCAAATAGGCTTTTTCTTTTTTTTTTTTTTTTTTTTTTTTGGGGGGAGGAGTTGGGGGAGTTCTTTGTTTCTGAGTGGCCTTTCAATCAAAAATGGCTGTTTTGTTTTTAAAAGTGTTGTTTTCTTTTTAAAATAAACATAATTGGTTGTTAAAACCAAATCCCTGCAGAAACCTGAGCTGACTATCAGATGATGATGAGAGTTTTGAAAGATGTAGAAGGTCCAATATTCCACTTCTGGATCGGAGAACTGAGGAAATAATCCTCCACAGTTTATTAAATGAGACTGAAACTCATAATGAGAAGTGAGCAGATCCTTGGGATTATATTCTCTACAGCATAAAATGTTCTGATCAATGCGAGGACCTCCTGCGGGATTGACGCGAAAATTAGGACAGAGGTGGTCTTGATCTGTTTACTGGAAATCTATGAGTGGACATGAAATCCCTGGTGGGACGGTGTGTGGACATCCAGTGATACTCCAGGAAAAAAAACATTTAACATATTTTGGAGGATTTTTAACTTTTCTTTCTTCTGATTGTTGCTGCAGTTAATTTTTTGTTTTGCGTGCAAATTGTTTTATGATTACTTCAATTATGAATTTAATTTATTTGATTAGCAGGACAGTGCATGTTAATCAAAATGAATACATTATGTAAATATACTAACATTTAGCCAAAGAGGGTAATTTTAGTCTGTAGCAGATTGATGGAAAAAGTAAAAACAAATACAATTAACATGCAGAAGAACATAAACAAGCTTTCATTTGTGACAGATTTTAATACATAGCTAAAAGCAGTGTGACTTAGATTAAATCTAATAAAAATGTTTAAAAAATTAATGTAAAATCATTAATTATTTAAAAAAAAACGCTTAATTGATTTCATGAAACAATACAAAGTTGTAATATTTCTAACGATCAAGCTAACTAAATGTTCCTAAATGATATCTTACAGTCTTTCCTACTTACTGCTCATGTAATTATGTTTAATTGTACATGTAGTTGGACAGAATCAGTTATCATTTTAATATCTGACTCAGGATTATCTATAAGTTTGCATTGAATGTTTATTAAAATGTTGACTTTTGCCTAAAGACTTTTGTTTTACAAATAATTTCACCTCTTAAGGAGTTCCAGAGCTTTTATCTGAAGATGTTTGCATTTCTATAAATGTTTGCTCAGGTTTGTAAATATCCTGCTTTGTCAGTGTTGAATGAGGAAAAATAAATAAAAAAATTAGGGCAGCAGGTTCACGCAAATCGAGTAAATAGAAGCAGAATTTTAGATCCCACCCCGGTGATCCTGCTCCAGGCTCGAAAACAATGATTCAAAAGATGAAACAAAGACGGGCGAGTGCATCCTCACCGCTGGAGCCTTTGTGTGCTCACAGCCACTCATCTGTGAGTGCTCTCTGCTGGAGCTTTGCTTGAGCACTGTCAACGTCTGCTCGCTGTGATACGCGTATGATTGAGAGCGTCGAGGATTGTGTGTGTGTGTGTGTGTGTGTGTGTTCATGTCAGCAGCTGCTGCAGGCACTCATGCGTCGCCTCCGCACCACGACACACAGCAGACACTGTTCTCTTGTTCCCCAGATCTTCTCCTGACCTTTCCACCTCCCACACACACGCACACACACGCACGCTCTCTGAATCCATGTTTTTCCCTTCTAGCTGGACAGCTCTCAGTCCCTGCTCTGTCTCTCTCCGCCGTCCTCTGTCCCGCGCTCCTCTCTCTCCCTCCCTCTCTCTCTGGCTCAGACCCCGAGGCAGCTTGTTAGTGGGGAACTAAATATTGATTTGGCGGGCCTGTCGATGCCGGGAGAATGAGCTAGTGTCCACCAGAGACCTCGGCACCGGCAGCCTGCTATCGACGTTTTCCGTGGGCAGAACAGGGGCGGTGGTGGAGCGGGGTGGGGGGTGGAGATGGTGTGCAGAGTGGAGGAGGAAGAGGAGGAGGAGGAGAGAATGACAAGGCTGAGACTTGCCCCCAGGTCCCTGCAGGGACCGCTGGGACCGCTGCAGTCATCCCCCCTTCACCGAATCAGAGTTTTTCTATCCCCTTTCAAGTCCATCTTCTTCTGTTTTTTCTTTATTTATTTCTCTAAATTGTTATTCTGCCTATATTTTCATTTTATCTCACTCTGTGTGGGCTGGGTTTGTTTTTTTGTTGTAATTTCATATGTGGACGTGAGACTGTCCTGATCGTTTTGGTGACATAAATCATCGTTGTGTTTCCTTTAAAATTTAAGGCGTCTAATTAATCAGATCCAGTTCTTTACCCAAAGTCACTCCAACAAATCTTTATGTACAATAAATTAAATTCTCCCAGATGGTATTACGATAAATAATAATATTGCTGTTTTGAGACCATTTTCAATTAATATAAAGTGAGAACACATTCGGAAAGATCAAAAACTTTAAATTGTATTGAACATTTAACACTGGAAGACATTTTTATTATTCAAAAACAAATACAATGAATTATGAAGTCTCTGGAAACAAAATTCTTCTTAAAAAAAGTTTAGTTGAGACCAAACCACCAAACTGAAAACTTTTATTTTCCAGTTTATTGTAGAAAGAAAGAAAAGAAAAAAATGGGTATATCATTCAAATGGAAAAGATTGAACTCAATTTAATATGTCATGTGATTTATTGATTTGATTTATTGTTTATTGCGACAGGTCTTTTTGTACTGGTGCTTGAAGTCCTTGAAAATGCTTGAACTTCAGTCGGATGTTTTCTGGGTATGGAAGGTGCTTGATTTCCATAGGAAGACTTTGAAAGTGTTTGGTATTAAAACTAAACAGTTTTGTAATGAAACAAAATATTGTGCTTGATTAAAAACCGAAATTAGGGGGAAAAATTACAGTTGGAACCCAATATTTTCATACAGCTTATAAAAAACTTTTTTTTTTATTGCCTAAAGGGAAATTAGAATAAACCTGTTTGAGTTCAGTCAGAAATACCAAAAATATTTATGTTTGCTAAATGCCAGAAAACTTGGTGAGGATTTCTTTAGAGATTGTTTTGCATATTGTGTTTAAGTTTTTAATTTGAACTGGAATGTCATTTACCTTAACAGGGTTTGTTTTGATTATTTCAGTCTAATGAATATTTATTATTGCTAATGGCTCAGTGACTTAATGATCTGCTTACATTTACACGTTAAAAGTTATTGAAATTGCAGGACATTTTTTGTTAGTGTTTTGTTCCCGGACCTGTAAGGCGGATAAACTGTAAAAACTTAAACTTTTGCTATGTTTCAGTTCATCTTTAGATTTATCTTAAGTATTTTAACTCATCCATCCGTCCAGTCTCTAACACCCTTGTGGGTCTGGAGCTGCTGGTGCCTCTCCAGGTAACAGGGTCACCCTGCACTGGTCGCCAGTCTGTCACAGTATTTCTCATATGTAGCTTCATTACATACATTGTGATAAATTTTGTTTTATTTTTGGACATTTTGATAAATATGGTTGTAGGTAATTGAAACTAAAAATGTAATTTCCGTTTAATAAGCTGAGTATTTTTTATGTAATATGTAATGAGTGCCAGGCAGGAGCCATTAAAGGTAACTGGTGAAGAACCTGGCTGTTCATAAAATTCTGCATACATCCATATCAATAGAAAGTTTAGTGGAAGGAAAACTGTGGTAGAAAAAGATTAGCCTCCAGAGGATTGTGAAGCAAAGCAAGGGTTTGGTGTCGATTCACAAAGTGCTGATTTCATCTGCTAGAGTCGCCACACACAGACACATCGAGGACCTGGACGCTGTTCCTGTTCACATGGTTGGTTTTTCAAAACCTTTGAGTTAAAATGAGGCGCATCATGTTGTCTAGCAGTAAGAGGGACGGGTGCACTTTTCATAAGAAAAAAAGCATCTTATGAAAATATATAACATCTTAAGACCTCAGCCAACAGGGTGATGCCTTTTACACAAATTGGTCTTCAAAGAGCAAAGCAGAGCTGAAAAAGTGTTAGTAAATCACCCTGCAAACCTGACCCAGTTGCACCGGTTCTGTCTGCAGGAATGGACCAGAACTCCAGCAAACTATTGTGAAAACCTCATGGAAACGAACCGAAACTTTTCACCAGAGCCAAACAGTTTAAAAGGCAAATTCACCAGATAGTAAGGAACTGTAAATATTCGCTCTTACTTTTCTGGCATTTAGCAAATAGAAATAAATGCAGTGATCCTAACTGATGTAAAACAGGAAGTGTTTGTCTAGTTTAATGTCACATGATCAGAAAAAATATTACTTTCTATACAGTGTATGTACATTTCTGGTAAAAACTTTAAATGCAAGCAAAAGTCAAAAAAGATCTTCATAAATCAGTGAATTTAATTGAAATGGAAACAAACTTAAAAACAAAAAATCTTGAAATTAGTTTTGGAGAAACATAGATGGAAAATAGGAGGAGCCCTGCAAACAATCCAAACAGCTGGAGAACACGAGACGCTGAGCGGAAGTTCGTTAGGTGGAAATTTAACTTTTTGTTAAGTTAGCCAAAAGGGCTTTTATGGTTTATTGTCTCAGTTTAGGCAAAACAAAACATAATCACATTTTGATTGTTTTTTTTGTTTTTTTTGCTCCCCATGAGCCTGGCTTCAGATCCAGAACCAGTGTTACCGCTGGTTCTTTGCTTAGCCCCAGTTTAGCCTGAAACTAGTTTTAAAAAATCCTTCTGAGGATGTTCCTGCAACAGCTTTGAAAGACTTTCCCACTACGCTTCTCCGCTCTCCGTCACAGCTTATAAAAAGCTCAACAAGCAGAACCTGGGGGAAGTTGACTGGCCTGGCCTGTCACCTTCGCTGTGACACTAATAACACACTTTCCTAACAGGAATATGATCATACCCAGAGGTGCACTCACACACTTGTTCAGATGAAAAGACACAGACAGAAATAGACTCTGTGAAAGGAAAGATGAGGGATCCATGTCTCTAACTGGCTGGCCTGTCACTGAAACAGGATGAGAGCGTGTGTGTGTGTGTGCGTGTGTGTGCGTGTCTATATATTTGTGCAAACTCGCAGCATCCTCATCTTGTCACTGTCAGTAGCTAATGGAGCTGCCAGGGGGACAGCACTTTATTATCTCAGTGGCCCTGTCAATAGCAAACCCATCAGTCACTGTTTGTGTGTGTGTGTGGGTGTGTGCGTGCGTGTGTGTGTGGGGCTGCCAGTGCAGAAAAAGCTCCAGAGAGGAGAACCGGTGTGTGTGCAGGTTATTGTTCATAGTCCCTGTCAGCCACTGCTTCTTGTCAAAATAACAAATTCTACGATTAGACTTTAATTACTGGTTTAAACCTTTGATCTGAACTGATCTCTGTTAAAAAAAAAATATGTTTGAAAACAGCTCCACTCAGAAGATAATAATCTATCTACAATGATTGTTTGTTATTTTGATTCTCAGATATAAAAAATAGAATTAATTACTTCCTGAGTGTAAAGTGTGACATCATCCAAATCCCGTCTCTCATTGGTTGATCAGATCTTGCGACGCCTCCTTCTCCAAATGTTGCAGACTCCAAGGTTTTGGTACCAGAGCTGTTGTAAATGATTATTTTAATAACCTGTTGATTATTCTGGTGATTAATCGAGTAACTGGATAAAAAAAATTATCCTGTTCTCTAGCAGCTGCAGAAAATGCTAGTAAAAAAACTTTTTTTCAATGAGGACTGCTTAAAATTCAAATATATAAACAACGCAAAAATTATTTTTACTATCAAATATGAAGTATAAAAAACATATTTCTTAGAAAAAAAACATTTTAGACTAACTTAAAAATTAAGAAGCAAACTTAGAATGAGCCAATAGTAAACATTGTCTTTTATATTTCACTTCAGTATGAAAGTTTGGAAAGCTTTTTTATGAAATACATATTTCTAATCTTTTCACATCATTTCTTTTCCTGATCATAATGTACATAGATGTGAGCCAGAATGTACTTCCTTGTAAATGTACAAGATGTCAGATTCTTTCTCAAAGGGAAGCAGCCATGAACAAGTTTGATTAACTTACTGAGGTAAAATTCAGAGAAAAATCTCTGAATTCCAGAAATTCAACAAATTTCCCTAACATCAGTAAGATCAATAAGAGCTTTCTTTTAAAAGACGGGTCCTGGTTTTCAGGATGTTTTCACACTTGATAGTTTGGTAGACTCTGATTGGGAACCAAAGTTGCAACATTTGTTACATGTTCAGCTGCTGTGGTTTGCTTTCACAGTGCCCTGTGTCAAATTATCCAAACAAATTGAAAAACCTGTTATTCTCCGCGCAACTGAAGGAAATTACAGAGAAACCTCTGAAGAAGACATTGAGCACAACTTCTTTCTTCACAAAATGTCAACAAAATGAAGCAGGTCATATTTTAGTGGTTGTAGGATTTCCCTGTTGTCTTTGGTAAAAGACCTTGAGCGGTTCCTCCCGCTTCCACTAGACACACATGTTTGTTTTGGTTGTATTTACCCAGAATGCCCTGCGCTGTAGTCCACTTCCTGCTTTTGGAGTGGTCTCCGATCCATTTGGAGTTCAAACCCGCATTCAACTGAACTGAGACGGAGGTTTATAAGCAGGCCAGAGTTCGCCTTTTTGGGTTACATCAGGGTCTCTCCTCCCCAAACGAACCGGACTTTCTAGAGAAACGGACTGGAGTTGGATTAAAGTGAACCAAACAGGGCTGGTGTGAATGCACCTTTAGTTTACGATCAAGAATCACGATCTGCCGAGCGTAAAAACATCCAGTTCCAGTCACCACCGGTCAATTTCTCTCTGTGCATCTCTGCTACCAGCCCGAGTGCTGCCCCGCCCCGGCCCGGCCCGCCCCGGCCTCCCGCTGCTTCCCCACATGTCCACTCAAAACCAAATGAAACATTACGCTCATTTCTTCTTCCCTCACCTCCACCGTTGGGTTAATGAAATCAAAGCCAATGCCTCTCTGGAGAGGGCCACCGTGTGCAGCGCTGCCGTAGCCAGAATCAGGGGACAGCGCTGCCTAATAACCCTGAGCAGGCCGGGGGGGGCACTGTGTGGCTCCACCGCAGCCCACCATGAATAAGGCCAGTGCTGAAGATGGAGTGTCCATGTGGGCTGAGGGATCCAGGCATCGGCCGAGGAAGCATCGATTTAATTGCCTTTGGTTTATTTGTGGAGTCCTAATTATTGACTGGAGGTAGAATTTAATGGGCCGGGTCTTTATGAAGACAGGGAAATGACTGGCTTCTGCTGCTGGCCAATAATGAACAGGACAACACACACACACACACACACTCCCTCAAGATAATTTTTCACACTCATTTTCCACGCACATGCCTATCTGCAGCCTCATGACAGCATAATAACATTTAAAAAGTCATTGAGTGTGTTGATTCCTTTATGAGAGGACAGTGGTTTGTTTTAGTGGTGCAGGGTGGCGCTGAGGGCCTGCTAATATTTACCCCGCAATCACCCCCCAGGGAGGCGTACAGGCATCACTTCTTATCAGCCTCCCAGCCATAACAAGCAGGTGAACCTTACATTAAGAGACTGGCAGAGACAGCCGGCTCCAATCTGCTCGCTCTTGTTATAAAACATCAAAGACGTTTATTGATGGTGTGAAGGGCTGAAATCATTCCTGTAATTTCAACACTCTGCTGCTGCTCTCTCCCTTAATGTCCGCTAAACAGTAAACAGGGCTGAAAGGCCCACTGTATTCATGTCGTCTCTCTGGAAAGCTTCTCGGGTGTTCTCGGGGATTTAGCGTTTCGCTGTTTTCTCGGCACGCTTTTCAACGCGCGGGGAAACTTTTCTTCTGTTGTTGTTGGTGCTTTGAGGCTCGTATTGTGCTGCGTAGCTCATTATGTCGCCGTAATGACAGAGTGCTCAACTCCTCTCTGAAGGAAAGTGACTAATTAAGCCTCATTTAATGATTGAGCTAATTAAATCAGCCACTCCTTTTATCTCTCTGAGAACGTTTGTATGTGTGCGGAGGGGACCCGAGTCGAGCCTTTGTACTGTAAATATGTCACTGGATCAGAGGCGGAGACTCGGTAAGGAGGCTCCCCAGAGAGCGGCGGGTCGAGTCTCTCTTCACTTCAGAATGGATTCAGAGTTTTGGGCTTTTTTTTCCAGCTTAACTGTGAAAATAAGTTGACAGATGCAGCTTGTTACTCATTAGACAAGTTGTGATGGCAGGATCAGTTTTGGCTTCATGGATTGCTCTTGATCCATGAAGCTTTGTTTTAAACTTCTCTGGAATTTGAGGTCAAAGTTCACATATTATTTGGGTTTTTGAGATGCTAACCTTCCTCTGCTAGAACATTTAGAAGATGCTAAATCTCAGACGTAACAATTCCACAATCTGGAACAGTAATGTCAAAATGATGCTCTTTCTAACATCATTCAGATCAAATCTTGGTAATTTCCTAAAAGTGTCAACATTTTTGATCTTATATGTGAAAGCTGCGCATTTTGTTTCACTGTGCAGCTCCTGATACCTGAAGTCTCCTAAAGGTTGCATCTCTTTTGTATGATATCGCCTCTCCACGTTTTTATCTCCGTCGTGGCTGAACTCACCTCCTTTCCTCACCTAATGAGCAGGAACCTGAAACAAAGACCCGGTGCTGTTCTCTGTTTAATCTTGGCTTTATTTAGGTCAGATCCCTAACAAATACCATGTTGCACATTGAAATGATGTTTCCAAACAACGTATCAAGAAAATGAGAGATTTTTAATTACAGTATTTGTGGCCCCAGGTGTCCAATTCCCTTTCATATCCGTCCCTGGTGGCCTAAAGGGGAGAGAAACAGAGGGATGTGCCGTGCTGCTGGGGAAGGTAATTATGAAGAAGAGCAGGAGAATAGGCTTGTCGGTGCTTTCGTGATTTTCTTACCTGAGCCCCTCTTTGCTAATGTGACATATTCATTATTGGAGATAATCAAATGCAAGGCTTTTTAGTGTGATGCCTTTGTGCTTTTTTTAATCTGCTTATGCTGTTATTGTTGTTATTCCCCAGTTTAATAAATTTGATTTTCAAACAAAAGTGAGAGGACTAAAGATCAAAGAACTGCTTTCCACCCCTCTGTGATAAAACTGCAGTAACTACTTTCTTACCTTGACTAGTGGCCTAGATTGGAGACCGCTCTCCAACGGGGGACTCTTCTTTACTGCAGGTATCCTTTGGCACTTCAAACACATTTTTATGAATCTGCTGCAGCAAAATATATTTACTTAAACAGGATTAGGAGTGGGCGAAATGGACTTAAAAGATATTGATAAAACTGACGATAACTATTTAGCTTTTATAGACAACTTTTCTTCTTTTTAAGTTTATTTTTATACCACATTTCAGCAGCAAGCAGAGGTGGGCAGAGCATGTACTCAAGTAAGAGTAGCATTATTTCAACCTGTTTTTACTCAAGTAAAAGTAAAAGGTAGGCGTCCAAGAAATTATTCAAGTAAGAGTAAAAACGTATTTGGAAAAACGTTTATTTAAAAAATTATCAATCATTTAATATTTCAAAATTACATAATCAGATGGAACAAAATGCAAAGTTAAATGGAAATGTTGGTATTTTAAGGACAAAAGGGACAATAATTAATATAAATGTCATAAAATAACAAAATCAGACATTTTACCAAATCAATGTAATTCAGTATAAAACTTATGAACTTCAAAACAAAAACTGCAGGAGCGTGTCTGGAGACGTTTTGTTGGAAACAAGCTTGTTCTTCATTCAGTGAAGTTACAGTCAGCCAAATATATAGAAATGTTACTCAAGTCAGAGTTAAGATACTTCAGAATAAAGTTTCTCGAGAAAAATAAAAAGTAAAAGTACAAATATATCTAGTTACTATCCAGCGCTGGCAACAAGTCCGTTCAGAATGCTTTAGATGGTAAAAAATGTAAAAAGTCATAAATGAAACCAGCGACAAACATTGAGACAAGTGCCGACATCAAAATCAATACATATCAATATGTTGGTCAATATGTTCAAAAGCAACTGTTTAGTATAATTACTCTGTAATTAACTGTAATTATTGTGTCACAGCAAATAGAGCGTCAAACTCAAATTCTGCTCTTAAAAATATTCCCATTTTTATGGTTTTATTTAGGACACCAGTCACATAAAGAAGTGTGATTTGTATCACAACGTAGCACACATTACCTGCATTAAATGTTCAAATGTTTTGATATTTATTGAAGCTCATATTGATCAAGCAGTGGATAAAATAATAAAATTAACAATAATGACAATGCAGGGAGTTTTGGGGGGTCTTAAACAGGAATAACTGGAATTTACGATGATACTGATTAATCAAAATTCTTACCATAAAAGTAAATATATCACGATAAATGATAATACCATAAATACCCACCACCAGGATGCAGGATATCAGCTGGTTTGTAGCTGGAAGGACAATATGTGCAGATTACATTCAGATGTCTCTTCTGCAT